>NC_081557.1:207784331-207857229 GCF_022355385.1 Mustela nigripes | reverse complement strand
TCCCGCGTCCGGCTCCCGCGTCCGGCTCCCGCGTCCGGCTCCCGCGTCCGGCTCCCGCGTCCGGCTCCCGGCTCCCCACTCCACGCTGCCCACCGCCCGCCGCCCGCCGCCCGCCGCTCGCAGCTCGCTGCTGGCTCCCCGCGGCCGGGCATGTAGCGGCGGTCAGGCGCCGCGGCGGAATATGGGCGGGAACCACTCCCACAAGCCCCCCGTGTTTGACGAGAATGAGGAAGGTAAGAGGCGAGGGGCGCACCCCTCCTTCCCCCTGCGCGGCGCGCTGCTTCTGCCGAGGTTCCTCCTCTGTGCCGCTGCCCCTCCGGGCAGGCGCGCAGAATCGGACAGGGGGTACAGCCCAGCCTTCACTTGGAGAACGGAAGGAGGAGCTGCCTGGGACGCAAGTCGGATGCTGCTCGGCTCCAGCTCCCCAAGCCCCGGTCGGCTTCAGAGCTGGAGGCTCAGGGAGGTGGCCTGTGCGTGTGCGTGTGTGTGTCCACGATGCGTTTGGTTTCCTGCACAGGAAGGTTCCAGGCTGCTCTCCTTCTTGGCCCAGGACAGCCTAGGGAAACTTTTCTTGTTTCAACTCTGTGACTCCAAGAAGGCGTCCCGCTTGTGGCAGCCTCCCTGGCGGAGCCAGTGGTGTAGGATGTCCAGCCTCATCTGAACTCCAGGGCTGGGCTTCCCTGTGGCTCAGGTCCCTAGAGCTCAGTACTTGAACTGGCCACACGCCATTTCCAGTGCTGTGTGTCCTGGGCAACTTGCTTAACCTCTCTATAAACCTTTATTTCTTCACCCATGAGATGAGTATTACGATACCACCTACTACCCTAGAACAAGGGATTGTTTGAAACTTAACCACTGGTTATCCATGTGAGAAGTGCCTTATAACTGTAATCAGTACAGTATTGCTGGTTATCTGTTAACTCTGCCTTTAAAAGCTTGGTTTCCTAATGCTTTGGTTTCTCCGGTGTTCACCTGGCCCCATGCAAGAGTAGGATGTACTGAGCACATACTATGTGCTAGGCACTGTATTAGGGCTTTGTAGGTGTTCTCTCCATCCTCACAGCAACCAGATGAGGCAGGTACTTCTGTTGTTCGTTTTGCAATTGAAGAAAGCAATGGGGCCAGTCATAGCTCCTAAGGAGCAGAGCTGGCTTGGGGATTGAACAGCCCTTCCCCAGACACGGTGCTTATCACCACCCAGGCGGAGGCTTGTGGACACAGATCATGGTTTCTAGAATGGCCGAGGCTGTGGGTGGTAGTCACGTGCTGGCCCAGACAGTCCCTCCCAAAAGGCTACGTGAAGATAGTTAACAATTTAAGTGGGTTGGCCCTGTATGGTGCTTTCCTAAAGGAGTTCCTGTCTAATGGCACCAAATAGAATAAGCCATGACCATCCGTGGTGATAAGGGTGGTGCGTGGGGCCAGTGAAGGCCCCTGGGCACCCAAGGAGACCAGAGGCTTTCCTCGTTCTTTAGTCTGGGGCACAGGCAGGTGGGGAGGCAGGCAGGGATAGAGGAGACGTAGGCAGGGAGGTGGTGGAGGCCTTTGGGCGTCCCAGGAAGAGTCGGGACACATGCTGTTGAACTTGACCCTGGCCAAGTTTACACTAACCCTGACCTTCTCCATGGAAGTTAAAGGGCTCTTGAAATCAGTGTTTGTAGGTGTGCTCTGTTATGGGACAGTCTCCTGTGGTGGCTCTGGGACAGGCTTGTCCCCTCTTTGAAGCACTTTTGTCCTTTGAGATTACAATCAAGGCTGTTCATGTCCCATGAGAAGATATATACTCATTGACAGGTGGGGAGCATGACTTGCATCAAAAACCTTCTATTTGCAAGAAGTCAAAACTCTCCTGTCTATTTTGGTGAAGGGATCTGTATTAGTCTGCTCAGACTGTCATAACACAATACCACTGATGCTTAAACGACAGAATTTGTTGTTGGTGGTGGCCTCAAAGACAGAGATGTTTTCTCACGGTTCTAGAGGCCAGAAGTCCAAGATCACAGTGCTGTCAGGGCTGGTTTCCAGTGAGAGCTCCCTTGCTGCTTTCCTCCTTGTGCTTGAGGAGCTGGAGAGAACTGTCTGGTGTTTCTTCCTTTTCTTACGTGAATACCAGCCCTATCAGATTAAGGCCCCACCCTTATGACCTCACTTAACATCTATCTCCATAAAGGCCGTATCTCCAAAGGTAGTCACAACTGAGGTTACAACTTCTCCATGAAGTTTGGAGGGGACAACCCCTGAGCCCATAAGGGGAGCATTTGTGAAAGCCATGGACTGCCTTCATAGATGAAAGCACAAATGTACATATCAACTCCAATAATTATAGGGGTTCATGCTTCCAGACTGGATCCAAGGTCATATTTTTGGTAATTTTCAAAGCATTTGTCTTTCTTTTATTTGCAGAGGAAATTTGCCTCCCTTATATGGACATCTGTCTCTCTCCTTTATCCCAGAAAACATGCTTCAAAATATTGATTGGCAAAATAGTTATATCTGGTGTAACCAAATTTTTGATTTTCCTGCTGTTGTTCCTCATTCCAAAAGCAGATTGGACCCAAGGTTAACTGCCTGTTTCAGGGCTCCTGAAGTACAAGGTTAGGACTCACCTCATTTTGCCAGCTTCCAGCCCAGTGAAACATTAACTTGTTTGATTTTGCCAGCGTATCTCTTGTATATTTTCCTGTGCAAGTAAAGCTCTGTTATTTGCCACCAATTAATTCATTTATTCTGTAGGCATTGGCCGATGATTTTTTTTTTTTTTTTTTTTTTTTGCACCAACCCCTGTGCCTACCAGGAATATGGAGAAGATGAAGGCAAATATCCTAACCCCCAGGGGCTTCCAGAGCAAATAAATACCCAGGACAATGCAGGGAGCTCAGAGAACCTCTAGGTAACATAGAGGAGGGTCCTTAATCCTGGGGTAGGGAGGAGGGACAGAGAAGACTTCCCCTTAGTGTTGAGTCTTGTGCAAAGGGCAGGCATTACCAGTAAGGAGGGGTTGGTAGAGATGGGGAAGGGTGTGTTAGGAGGAGGGAACAGAATGTGCAAAGCCAGATGGTAAAGGGTAAGCACGGCTCATTGGGGACATTATTGGGTGTGGTTAGTACTCCTGCAGTGTTGGGTGTGAGGCTGAAAGGCATGGAGATGAACCCCAAGTGCTGGACCAACCTTAAAGGGCCAAGTGGCTATGTGTTTGGACTTGACTGTGTAGACATCTGGAGTCACTGAAGAATTTTAAGCAGGGGAATGACATGGTCCAGTGAACTCACATGCCCTTCCAAACCAGAGCTGTTGGGTGGTTGAAGATGTAAACACCTACCTGGGCAAAAACAAGTCTGGTTTGTAAGTAATTTAATACTAAACTGTAGCTGAAAATTTGCATTGCATAACTGTATCATGCCCATCTCCATTCAGATGGCAAAAGTTTAACTTGCATCCAGGTAATATTAACAACTAACTTCCTGACACAATGCATGGGCTACTTTTCATGCCTAATTTGGAATCATCACAACTTGGCCTGGGGAGGTCTCAGAATCTGCTTCGTATTAGAGCTGTAACTGAATCGGGGACCCCAGGAAAGGCCTGTGTTGCCTGTGTGTGGGTGAGCTGAGACTCACACCCAGGTCTGTTGAACTCCAGAATTGGGCACCTAATAGTGTTCTCTGTGCTGCTGCCAGAGGCCTAGGGGAAATGTGACTCTCACAGATGGATACGGCCGTGCACAGCGAGCCTGGCACTCAGGTCAGGCTCTGCCACGCCACGCCACGGGGCTCTTTGCGTAGACCTTGATAGGATGGTAGTAGCAGTGCATTCTGACAATACCTGCTCATTTATGATAACCATCTCACATACCATCTTCAAAGAACATCTGTTGGGCACTCACATCGTAATACAACTTCTGGGAGTGTAAACAAAATCTTCTCCCCTTCCAAATTCATGTCAAAATTGCGTTTAGTGGCTTTCCCCCAACACAGTCCTTATCCATATTGGGACATTTTTGTATAAGCCTTCACCATCCCCCCTACCCCCGCTGGCAGATAAAAGGTTTCTGCTTTTTTCTCTTAGCACTGTATTTAAAGTGGCTTAGGTTGCAACGGTGTCTTCAGAGGCAGTTTAATGGGCTGTAGTATTCCATCAAATGGGACTGTTATAATGTACTTA
Organism: Mustela nigripes; assembly: GCF_022355385.1. NCBI lineage: Eukaryota > Metazoa > Chordata > Mammalia > Carnivora > Mustelidae > Mustela > Mustela nigripes. The sequence goes on along the minus strand of NC_081557.1, from coordinate 207,853,068 downwards.
AATATTTTCTTGTTAGACATTTAGGCTGCTTTCATTATTCCATCTTTATAAATAAGTTGCTTGAAAATTTTGTATATTTTTCCCCCTTCTCTTGGAGGAATTCATGGGGCACCTGGGTGGCACAGTCAAGTTAAGCATCTGACTCTTGATTTCAGCTCAGGTCATGATCTCAGGGTTGTGAGATCAAGCTGGGCGTCAGGCTCCCTGCTGGGCATGGGGCCTGCTTAAGATTCTCCCTCTCCTCTTGTGTATGTGTGTGTGTGTGTGTGTGTGTGTGTGTGTGTGTGTGTGTGTGTTTCTGTATGCGCACTCTCTCTCTCTCTCAAATAAATACCTTAAAATAAAGCGTAAGGGGAGGGATTATTGGATCCAAGGGACTTAATATTTTTTTAGAACTCCAGAAACATGTTGTAAATTAAGTTTCCAAAGGGAAAATCAGTGTTCTATAAATTTATGGCTGGCACCCACACATTTGGGGGTATTGATTTAACAAGCTCTGGGTATTCTCATTTTAGAATGTCATAGATTAAAGGGTCATTTAAGCATTATTTCTACATTATTATTGGTCCAGGTAACTTGACATGCAGCTCAGATCATGAAAACATTTTGGTCTAACCAAATCTGCAATAAAAGTTGCTTTCCTCTGGAAATATTCAGACACCCAAGGCAATTAAAGAACCCCCGCTCCCAACGTTGTATTCATACTTCACCTGGAGACAGGTGTCTCTGTCATTTGTGATTCACAAAGTGGTTGGTGTCTCTGCTGCAGGCTTTACTCCTGACTTTGCTTCAAATTTTTTAATACTCTGGGCAAACTCATTCATGTTACATCCTGGTTTTCATAACATGTAACAGCTATGGCTTGGGCATAAGGTAGAAACCAAAAATATTCCGAGAAAGCTCCGAATTGCGTGGAATAAACTTTGTTCAGATAATGAGAGTCCCTACAGAGGTAGAGGCTGGACAGGTGCCATGGAAGGGGTGCGGGCTTAGGGGCTCGCTTTTCACAGCTGCATCAGGCACCTGCCTATTTCATGCAGGAGTCTAGGATATAAACCTTCGATGTCAAGATCTAGACCTCATTGGAAAATGCATCCTGATTTGTCTTCTATGCTAGGAGATGGGTGGGTTAAGAAAATAGCCATAAATCAGTATGAGATTGTTTAGTGGAAATGAATGGTAAGATCCATCTCTACCTTTGAACACTCATAGAAAATGGGTATGAAGTTTTTGAGCTTAAAGCACATGTCAGTCTGCTCTATGAAGTCAGACAGGTGTATACAAACTACTGTATTTTGTTGAGTCTAAGGCACTCATTTTGCCATGTTTGAAATCTCTGAACAGGGGATGCAGTTTGGTAGTTTTATTATTTGCATGTGGTCATAGCTGTTCACGTGCTTGTGGTTTATAATAAGTCTAAAAGAGCTTTTTTCAAGGGACTGGAAAGAATCACATCGTAGATTCATTGGCAGCCTTTCCCTCTTTTTTTTTTTTTTTAAGATTTTATTTATTCATCTGACAGACAGAGATCACAAGTAGGCAGAGAGGCAGGCAGAGAGAGAGGAGGAAGCAGGCTCCCCACTGAGCAGAGAGCCTGATGCCGGGCTTGATCCCAGGACCCTGAAATCATGACCCGAGCCGAAGGCAGAGGCTTAACCCACTGAGCCACCCAGGCGCCCCCAGCCTTTCCCTCTTAATGGTATATAAAACGATGGTGCATTTAGTATGTGGGTAGCTGAGATCAGGTGCCACATGGCACCTGATGGCAGGTGAGCCTCCTTCAGTTAACCAACATGAGGTCTTTGGAAGGGAATTACCTGGTTCTGGTCACTTCTCACCACCTCCATCACTACCATCTGGTCCAAGCCGTGGTCACATCTCCTGCTTAGATTATTACAGTAGCCTCCCTAACTGGTCTTGTTTTTGCTCTTTCTCTTCTCAGCATCACCTCACTGCAGCACCAGAGTGATCCTCCAAAAGTGGGCGGGGGGCATGTCAGTCCCAGCTCCACCTCCACTCCTTCTGCCTTAGCAACATGTAAAAACAGAAGTCCTCATAGATGCCCGTCAAGCCCGGCCTCTTTGACCCCATCTCCTTCCTTTCTCCAGCCCACCTGCCTCCTTCCTGCCCCCTCAGACATACAGACACCCTCATACTATAGCCCAGCACCTGCTACCTGTGCCCACAGGGCTTCTCCTGCAGGACCCGCTCCCTCACCTCTACTCTGTCTTCACACAAATGTCTTCACCTTCCTTGTGAGGCCTTTGCTGACCACCCTGCTTATGATGGCATGCCTGACCCACCTTCCTGGCCTTCCTTTGCTTCATAGCTATTCTCATCATCTCTCATATCATTTGTTTTACTTATTCCCTTAGTTATAGTCCGTCTTCCGCCGTGTGGTCACAAGGCTTCAAGCGGGCTCTGTCATTGTGGGGACCCTACAACCTTGAGGCTCAGAGCCTTATAGCTCTGAGTATGGAAAAGGGAGCCTCTTTTTTCATAGTTGCTGCAGGAAAAAAAAAAAGTCCAAGGGTTTATTTTGATCAGTTGTGGTTAAGTCTTGAACTGATCACCGTGACCGGGGAGAAATGAGGCTCTCTGTGGCCAGGCTGGGTCACATGCCTACCCTCTGATCCTGGGGCTGGGGTTGGCACCCCTTGAGGCATGTGGACTAAGAAAGTCTGGGAAGGATTTTTCCAAGGAGTAGTGGGGTATGAAGAGAAGAAGGGCAAGTGAAGCAAACAGAAGCATCCACACAGTCCCTGTCTTCTTGTGTTCCTTGGTACATGGTTTGGAACACTTCGCTCATTTCAGTTGTTTGACTACATACCCATCTTCTGCACTAGACCGAGACCTCCAGAAGAGCAGCAAGCATTTCTTTTTCACCTTTGTGTCTGCAAGACCTGGAACAGGGCCCGTGAAGGCACACAGCTGTTGGTGGAATGCAAGAGGAGAGTAGTCGCTTAGTGGGGCTTTTGAGAAACAAATGTAGAATGTTCACACTTATCACCACTAAAGTTGGTTTGGAGAAGGTTCCTTGGATTTGAGTCCAGAATGACCTTTCGACGCTGTCCCTGAATTTTACCCTTGAGACTTGCTTGGGTAGACAGGGGTCTGCCGAGTGAGTTCTATTCTGCCAACAGCTTGGTGGGCCCCAGTTATGATGCATAGAGAGCTCCTGAGAGATTTCCCCAAATGTCAACCTGTAAAGTTAATGGAGATCAGACTGTTGCATATCACGATGCGGGATATCACTTCTCTTCCCACTGAGAGAGAAGGCGGAGATGGTTCTCGTTCCTTTCTGGGTAAGACCAATTCCTGTTTTATGGGACAGCAGAAGGGTGGAGAGAGGGATGATGGCTTTCCCAAGATATGAGCTGGAGTGAAGAGGGTGTTAAGATGGAAACAGGATTTATGTTGAGTCTTGAGGGAAAGGTTTAAATGCCTTAAGAGAAAAAGGATTGGTATTTTAGGAGGATCAAACAGCATAAGCTAGCACTGAGCTTAGGCATTTTCCTGAGAGAATTAGAAGGAACAAAATATTCTTAGCAGTACTCAGTTGTCTAAAATCTGGGCCCAGAGCAATTGCAGATGGAGATGGAGAAACTTCTAGAAAGAGCGGCGAGGGTCCCAACACCCCAGTGGAATGAATATTACAGTGCAGGAAACAATGAGTCCTCCTCTTCCTTGCTGTAATCTTAGAGTTCCTCAAGACTGAGCCCTTGGGCCTCCAGCTCAGTCCTCTGTCCTATCTCCCTGCTGATCTTGTCACCCCCGCATGCCCAGTCACCCCACATCAGTCCGGGTGCCATCAGGAGCTCCAAGCAAGCCACGCTGGTTTTCAGAAAGGGAACATGTCATACAAAGAATTCATCTTGTAAAAAGGCTAACTCTGAAAAGGACTTGGAGAAGACTCTAGGAGTACCAAGGTAGTAGCTGTAGCAGTACGGCTGCTCCTGGCAGCGCTGAGGGTGAGGGAGCCAGCAAGGCACTCAAGACCTGGAAGAGGGCCCTCCTGTCTGGTCAGGCTGTGTTTCAGATCTTGTTGGAGAGTGCCTGGTGGCTAGAGGAGCAGGCAGCCTGTAGGGGGCTGGAACTTTCTGGAAGGTGAAGCTCATCCATGAGAGCCATTGAGGGGAGGGCCGCCAGCCCCCCTGCACACTTGCTGAGTGACAGGTGGACAACCAGGTGCAGGAAGGGAAGTGTCTTCCCTGGCAGGCCCTCTCTTGCGCCCTCTGTTGGCAGTACCTAGCGGGAAGCCAGCTGGATGCAGAAATGTCCATGGAGTCTTGCCCCAGTGCCACAGAGCAGTGGGTCTGGAGCTAAGGGACAATATGTTAATAACTGGTGCCTGCTTCTTTCTTTTAGCAGTGACTCAGTAATTTATTTCCTTCATTCGTATTTCTCCTCTGGCCTCCAGACCTGTGTTTCAATATGTAATTCCACTCGGATGTCTCAAAAGAATACCTCAAATTCAGAAGAACCGGGGCGCACCTGGCTGGTTCAGTTGGTTAAGCCCTGGACTCTCGATTTCGGCTTAGGTCATGATCTGGGGGTCATGGATAGAGCCCCAGCTCGGGCTCTGTGCCCAGCTGGGCATCTGCTTGTCTCTCCTCCTCCCCCTTTGCATCACCCTCAGCGCAGTCTCTCTCTCTCTCTCTCTCTAATAAATAAAATAAAATCTGTAAACAAACAAACAAAACCCAAAGCCCAGAATAACTTCAGTCAAACCCACGTGCTTCCAGAGTCTCCTAGCTAAGTGTGTAGTACCATCATCTATCCAGTTGCAGAAGCCAAAACACCTTGTTTTCCTCAGCTCTTCCCTCTGCCTTCCTCCCACAAGTCCAGTTAGGTACCTGGCTGTGTGGATTTTACCTCCCAAGTCTCTTCCAAATCTGCCCAGTCTTTCCATCCACAGTGCTGCCACCTCCACTCAAGCACCACCCCTCAGGGGACCCGCCCAGGCAGCCTCCCACCCAGACTCATGACTGAAGTCATAGCAATGATGGCAGTCCCCTGCGCTCAGTGCTCGTGAGAGGCTTCCATTGCTCTTGGACTAAAGTTTCAGACTGTGATACGGTCCCCAAGGCCCTGTGGTGGCTGGAACCTGTCCACTTCTTTCATCTCATCCCATGTTCTCCCTCAATGCTTGCGTTAAATTACTCCACATGCTTCAAGTTCACAGCCCAAACCTTGACTTGCTGTTACTGAGTTACTGTCCCAGGCAGTAGTGACCTTCCTTCTGCTCGTTCTCAGTGCTGCTGTTTCTACTCTTGGACCACAGGAGATCCTTTCAGTTTCTGGAACGTTTCATGCCACTCCTGCCCCAGGGCCTTGCCACGTGTTGTTGCCTCTGCCTGAAATGCTCACCCAGTCCACCCAGCTTGGCTTGGTCATCTCCTGCTCGTCCTTCTCCAGGTCCCTTATCTGATTCCCAGGCTGGGTCCAGATCCCCCTCACATTACCTCAGTCTCCTTTGTAGCAATTATCACAGTGCTAATTCTACATTTATTCCCATGAGTATACTTCATTACTGTCTGTCTCCCTTGTGAGACTGGAGTCTCCACGAGCACAGGGCCCCTGGCTCTTACAGTGTTTAGTCCAGGTCCTGCTGCTTTGCAAAATGTCTGTCCTTGTAGCTGCTTGTCCTTGAGCAGTTTTCAAAGAAAACACAGAGAAAAATCACTGGGCAACTTGCGAAAGATAACAGGGTCCATCCCGATGTCTGAAGAATAGTACTGTGGGAGAGAGGTATGGTTAGTGGGGGATACAGTGGCTAAGAGAGGTTCACTTGGTGTCATAGGTGGTAACCTTGCGGTGCTGGTCCCACTTCTTTCAGGGTAGCTGGAAAGCTCTTTCCCTCCTATCAGTCTTTCCCCAGCTCCCTCACTGGCATCCCATTGGGGGAATTCATTTTTACCCCAGCCCTATATACCCCTATGGTTATTTATTTAATACTGTTTTCTATCTTGCCTGGGTTTACTTTAACAGAACCTTCTACCAAGGAACTTCATGTTTCTACCTTCATTTGGCAATGGATTAAGACTTTCACAAATAGGAAGCAAGATAAAGTAAGGTAGATGCAAAACTGTGATGCCCAGTGGCCATGGGTGCCTTATGTAGATCCTTCGCTTATGACTTGCTCAGTGCATGTTTTTGGAATGGATTTGCAGTGGATGAACAGTGGATGGCAGTTGTGTGGCTGCAGGGCCTGCCCGGCTCAGGAGCTGGGAAGGTCACAGCAGGCCCCCGAGGACATACACTGGAGTGCAGTCCTGTGCTCTTCTACTCAGTTCCCCTTACAGATGGGGTGTGGGCCTCTGGGCCTGTGTGTCTCTGGGATGCACCAGGCCCCCAGCCTGGCTTCAACATGGAGTCTTCTAACAGGGAGGCCCCTTACCTGGCATACTGTTTAAAAGCACAGACCCAGGGTCAGACCGCCTGGAGCCCCATGCTGGCTCTGCCACCTACTTGCAGAGTGACTTCCAGTAAGCTTCTTTTCCTCCATGACTTCTGGTTTCCTCCTGTAAAATGGAGATGAAATGGGCCTTATCACCTCAGTCGTTTGGAAGAGTAAGTGACTTACTCTATGTGACATGCTTACTACATACATAGTCTGGTATGTAATAAAGTAAATGTTGTATAAACTTCATTAAATAAGGTTACATTTTGTGACCAAGGGTGGTCAGTGCATAGAGGTTAAAAGCAGAGATTTGAGGGTTATACAGGGCAAGATCCTAATTTTTCTGTGTGTTGTCTGTGTGTAACTGTGGGCCACTTTTTTTTTTTTTTAACCTCCCTAAACCTTAGAATGGGGATACAACTGTATGGTTGCCATGGGAATGGAGTGAGGTGATGTCAGCACCCAGTAGTATAAGGTATGTTGGGAGAGAAGGACGTTGGGTGAGAGCTGCTGTTTCCTGAGCCTGAAGAAGGTGTTCTGACTTCTTCCCAGGCCTGCTGTCAGGAGGGTCCTTCCCATTCTCATTATCCTAGGAAACAGGACCTTCTGATAGATTCTGCCCTCAAAGCTTCCTTGCCTGGGTCCTTATTGCATCTTTCAGGAAGGGCAAGCCCTGTGTTTTGATGCCAGACTCTGGCCAAGTCATGTGGAACAGTGACCAGGGAGCAGGCATCCTTTTGCTGGGTGGTCATTGTCATTGACGTGGATCAAGCCACCTTTTGAGTCTTGTGTTTGCTCAATCCCTATGGAGGCCCTGGGGGCTGGAGTGGGGTTTTAGGGAGGGTTAGATATTGGGCCCCTGTCTTTTAGAAAATGCCCATCCTCTTAGGCATTTGAGAGGAAAGAAGAAAAAGATTTCTGGATGCCTCCTGTTGTGGATTTAATTGAATTCCCCAAAATAAGTAAGGTGAAACCTAACTCCTGTGAGCTTATTTAGAGACAGAGATGCAGTGAGGTTAAGATGAGGCCACTAGCATGGGCCCTCACCCAGTAGAACTAGTATTCTTATAAAAAGGGGAAATTGGTAGGGGCGCCTAGGTGGCTGAGTGGGGTAAGCCTTTGCCTTCAGCTCAGGTCATGATACCAGGGTCCTAGGATTGAGTCCTGCATCGGGGCTCCCCGAAGCGGGGAGCCAGCTTCCTCCTGCCTCTGCCTGCTTCTCTGCCTACCTGTGATCTCTGTCTGTCAAATAAATAAATCTTTTCTAAAAGGGGGGGGGGATTGGGGCACAAGAGCAGACGTGCACATGAGGAGAATACCGTGTGAACATGAAGAAAGAGATTGGGACGTTTGGTAATGTACCTACAAGCCAAGGAACACCAAAATCACAAGCAATCCCCTGGAAGCTAGGAGAAAGGAAAAGAGCAGATGCTTCTTCACAGCTGCACAAGAAACCAGCCCTGCTGGCACCTTGATCTTAGACTTGCAGCCTCCAGAACTGTGAGGGGATGAATTTCTGTTGTTTTGAGCTCCCCCCAACCATGGTACTTGTCATGGCGGTTCTGGGAAACGAGCACACCTAATTTTACCATTGCATCATAACTTCAATGCATCATTTCAGATAAGACCCCAAACCAGGTCTGGGAAGTGTTTCCAGAAAAAGCAACTTCTGAGACCCTTCCTGAAGGAGGGAAACAGGTAGCAGCCAAGAGGAGGTAATGTAGGAAAAAAACTGGGAAGATTGTGCAGGAAAAGGCCCTTCCAGGCAGAGGGGGCTGCACATATAGAGGCAAGGTGGGCAGAGAGAACTGGAAGGTGTTCAGTACCCCAGAGTTAATGGGAAGCAGGTGTGATGGGGGAGAAGAGAGGCAACCTTAGAGATAGGGTCTAAGCCAGCTCTCAGGTTTTCCAGAGCCTAGAATGTCACAGTATGTGTTTTAAGCTTGGGCTGTTGTAACAAACACCCCGCAGTGGGGGCTTAAACAACAGACATTTATTTCTCACACTTCTCGAGGTGGCAAGTCCAAGATCAAGGTGTTGATGAGAGTTCCCTTCGGGTTTGCACACAGCTGTTTTCTCGGTGTATCTTCACCTTGGGGGGGAGACATGGGGGGAAGCTCTTGTTTCTTCCTGTTCTAAGTACACTGATCCCATGCTAGGGACCCCTAGCATGTCATAACCTCATCTCCCCCCTGATAATCTCCAAAGGTCCCACTTCCAAATACCAACCCATTTAGGGTCAGGGTTCCAGTATATAAATTTTGGGGAGACACAATATACACAGGTTGGTAACACTGAGGAATTTGACTTCTATTCTTAGTTGGCAGGGCTGGCTACTTAATTTGTGGGACTTAGTGTGAAAGAAAAATGGGGTTCCCTTGTGTAAGAATCACAAAACTGCCATTAAAGGTACACAATTATAAAGCTTTTTCCTTTCTTCCAATGTCTCCCTCTCTCTTGGTTTGTAATGTTTTTTTCTTTTTTTTAATTTGCTATTTAATAGCATTCTAGGCAAACAGTATTTAAAATTTTAAATTATCATGGAAAGAATATTGTGCAGTGCCGGTTCTAAATGCAAATACAAGAGTACTTAACTCACGTGCGGAATTGCCAGAATCACACGATTCACATTGCAAAGCACATGCATGCAGACGTATTTTGTTCTTATCAGAACAGAGGAAATGCTATTCAAGATGAGCTCAGCTGTTTTAATTTCTCTCCTTGAATGTGCCAATGCTCTCTACCTTCAGCTTACTAATGAGTAAGGAGACAGCGAGAAGAAAAAGAGTTTTGGCTGTCCCATCTTTTCCTTCTCTTCTGTGTCTTCAGTTCAGCATCAGTGATCAGCTCACACATAACTCAGGGAAGAAGGTATCATGGGGTTCCTTGGTCCCTCATGCTCTTGGAATGTCACTGCCCTTCATTACTCAGGTGTAGACAATACTCATCTACTGGGGTCTTGCCGAGCCTATACACATTGTGCTTCTACCAGAATTCTGTGCTCGTGGAGCATTGCAGATGAATGGGGGTAGGAGCATACACCTTGGATGCACAGCCTCTGCTTATGCACCTGTGTCAGTGAAATCCCTCAGGGAGCAACATTTCATGGATCAAAGCAACTCCTGGATGTTAAACCAAGTACAGAGCCCTTCTGAGCATAGAGCTCTGTATGACAGCTCAGGTTCACTTTCATGAAGCGGACCCTGTTGTTAGAAGATCAAGAGACACCAAAGCTTAATCTGGGGGGGTGATGTGACCAGGTTTTAATTTTAGAATGATCACGATACCTGCAGAATGCAGAATGGGTTAGCAGGGGGAGAAACTAGTGGCTATGAGCATTATAAAATCCACAAGAAGAGGAGGAGGGTCATAAATGTCCACAGTGGAATATATTTGCATAAATGTAGTTACTTAAATCACTATGTATTGATGTACACTTAAACAAAACCACAACTAAAGATGCTCTACAGATCTTCCAGTCCCATCACCTTGTGGAAAATCCCCGTGAGTTTTCTACTTGTAGGTGATACAGCTTATCAAATTCAACAAAATCATGGTGCGGCAGGATTTTCTGCAGTTCACGTAAGTGATATAAGAAATTTATGATTTCCATTTAAAATGTAATTATTTTTAAGCACACTTTTTAAACAAAACCGAAAAGTTGCTGCATGTCGTCTTTAATAAGTTCCAACACAGTTTCTTAACCCTCCTCTCCAGAGTATAATTACTCCATCAATCTTCCTGGAGAATCAAAGGGAGCTTAGTGGAACACACCTTTCATGCGTTAAACCAGAATTATGCTTGCTTTGGATTTACATTTGAAAGTAATTTGCATTGGCATTTTATTTCTTCCAGAAAATAACAAATGTTTCTGTTCCTTCCCAAGTATCATGGTCTTAAACAGGTTATAAATCTTTCAGAGCTATTATTTGCCAGTCCCTTTAATTTCTGTGGGAAGAGAAAGAAAACTATGATTGGGGATTATTTTTCTTTCTGTCTTTGTTTTTTTATTATTATTTATTTATTTTTTTTTTCCATGAATAAATTCCTTTTATTTCAGGCCTTGAAATATATATTATACCAAGCAAAGAGTAAGATTAAGAAGGTATTTAGATATACAGGGGGTTTTCTGACATGTAAGAAACAGTGATATTTTTTTTAATTTTTTATTTTTTATAAACATTTATTTTTATCCCCAGGGGTACAGGTCTGTGAATCACCTTGTTTTTTTAAAGATTTATTTATTGAGAGAGAGAGAGAGAGAGAAAGAGCATGAGCAGGGCGGGGAGGGGCAGAGGGAAAGAAACTCCAGCAGACTCTGCTGAATATAGAGCCTGACAGGAGGCTTGATCCTATGACCCTGAGATCATGACCCTGACCCAAGCCAAAATCAAGAGTCAGTTGCCCAACTGATTGAGCCACCCAGGTACCCTAGATTATTTTTCTTTCTTAGCCAGCAAATAGGACACAAGATTGGGGTTTGGTATGCCATTTGGCAATTTGGTTGTTTTGGCTTATCCTGAGTTGCCCCTGTGGGGATGCCTCTACTCCTCATCTTGCTAGATGCATTTGTGTCTTTATAAGTAATGGGAACATTTTTGTGTTAGATTTTTTTTCTATTTTATTTTACTTTATTTTAATTCCAGCCTAATTCACATACAGTGTTCTATCAGTTTCAGGTATACTTTTATTTTTCTGGTTTACATTCACTTTTTAAAAAAATTAATTAATTGATTGATTTCTTTTCAGCATAACAGAATTAATTGTTTATGCACCACACTTTGTGTTAGATTTTGATATAGATTTCTGGTTTGAGGTCAATAGGGCAGAGGGCCTCAAATATGAAGTTGGATGGGATCGGGTAGAAGAAATACTATTTAAAATACCAGTATATTATCTGATGATAACTACCTCATTTTCCTCCCCTAGGCTCAGCCTATACCATGCAGACTTAAATTTTCAATTGCCAGCCCAACTCAAAGTTTGTACATGAATATCTAACAAGACCCTTACTCTTAGAGCTTCTCAGTTGAGCTCTTGCTTCTCTGCCCCATCCCCAAATCTGCTCCTTCCTGTCTTCCCAACTTCAGAAAATAATAGTTCCATTCTTCCAGTTGGTCAGGCCAAGACATTAGAGTCATCCTTGAACTTTCTTTGAATTGAACGACACACCTGCCCCCTGACTATAGGCCTCCTGTTCCTGTGCCTGTATTTCCATCTTCCATGCCTACAATTTCAACACCAAAATGCTTAGAAATCTAGAGCAGGTCCACAGAGATTCACCTGTTTCATTTGCTGGAGGCTCCCACTCCCAATTTTGTTAATTTTCAGTCTTTAGGGATTTATTGAGACTTATTATGTCTTGGCATTTGACATACCTTGGTAAACTTGCCATATACTATTGAAAAGGATATGTATTCTATAGTGCCTGCTGCAGTGTTCTTTGTGTCAGGGATGTTCAAATCTCTTACATCCTTAATGAGTGTTGCTGCTTTAAAAAAAAAAAAAGATTACTGAGAGAGGAGTATATATGATTGTGAATTTTTCTGTTCTCTGCAGTTTTTGTCAGTGTGTATGACTTTTGAAATATGTTAATAGAGTCACATGAGGATTATTTTGTTTCAATTAGATGATGCATTTACCATATGAAATAGTCTTTATCTCTGGAAATACTGCTTGTTCTGAATTCTACATGGTTGTGATTAATATAGTTACACCAACTTTTTAATGCTTAGTTTGTGTCTCATAAATCTTTTTCCAACCTTTCATTTTCAATTTGTTTTCTGTATCTTTGAATATAAGCATCAATTTAAACAGCTTATGGTTGAATCTTCCTTTTGTTTTCTCTGAAAATCTCTGTCTTTTAGTTGGAGTATTTAGTTTGTCTGTGTTTAATATAATTTTTGATGAGGTTGGGTTTAATTCAGTCACCTTGCTGCTAATTTGTTCCCCTTGTGGTTTTTTTTTTTTTTTTTTAGTCTTTATTAATTTTTTATTTTTTATAAACATATATTTTTATCCCCAGGGGTACAGGTCTGTGAATCACCAGGTTTACACACTTCACAGCACTCACCAAAGCACATACCCTCCCCAATGTCCATAATCCCATCCCCTTCTCCCAAACCCCCTCCCCCCAGCAACCCTCAGTTTGTTTTGTGAGATTAAGAGTCACTTATGGTTTGTCTCCCTCCCAATCCCATCTTGTTTCATTTATTCTTCTCCTACCCACTTAAGCCCCCATGTTGCATCACTACTTCCTCATATCAGGGAGATCATATGATAGTTGTCTTTCTCTGCTTGACTTATTTCGCTAAGCATGATACGCTCTAGTTCCATCCATGTTGTCGCAAATGGCAAGATTTCATTTCTTTTGATGGCTGCATAGTATTCCATCGTGTATATATACCACCTCTTCTTGATCCATTCATCTGTTGATGGACATCTAGGTTCTTTCCATAGTTTGGCTATTGTGGACATTGCTGCTATAAACATTCGGGTGCATGTGCCCCTTTGGATCACTACGTTTGTATCTTTAGGGTAAATACCCAATAGTGCAATTGCTGGGTCATAGGGCAGTTCTATTTTCAACATTTTGAAGAACCTCCATGCTGTTTTCCAGAGTGGCTGCACCAGCTTGCATTCCCACCAACAGTGGAGGAGGGTTCCCCTTTCTCCGGATCCTCGCCAGCATCTGTCATTTCCTGACTTGTTGATTTTAGCCATTCTGACTGGTGTGAGGTGATATCTCATTGTGGTTTTGATTTGTATTTCCCTGATGCCAAGTGATATGGAGCACTTTTTCATGTGTCTGTTGGCCATCTGGATGTCTTCTTTGCAGAAATGTCTGTTCATGTCCTCTGCCCATTTCTTGATTGGATTATTTGTTCTTTGGGTGTTGAGTTTGCTAAGTTCTTTATAGATTCTGGACACTAGTCCTTTATCTGATATGTCGTTTGCAAATATCTTCTCCCATTCTGTCAGTTGTCTTTTGATTTTGTTAACTGTTTCCTTTGCTGTGCAAAAGCTTTTGATCTTGATGAAATCCCAATAGTTCATTTTTGCCCTTGCTTCCCTTGCAACGCCTTTGGCGTTGTTCCTAGGAAGATGTTGCTGCGGCAGAGGTCGAAGAGGTTGCTGCCTGTGTTCTCCTCAAGGATTTTGATGGATTCCTTTCGCACATTGAGGTCCTTGATCCATTTTGAGTCTATTTTTGTGTGTGGTATAAGGAAATGGTCCAATTTCATTTTTCTGCATGTGGCTGTCCAATTTTCCCAGCACCATTTATTGAAGAGGCTGTCTTTTTTCCATTGGACATTCTTTCCTGCTTTGTCGAAGATTAGTTGGCCATAGAGTTGAGGGTCTATTTCTGGGCTCTCTATTCTGTTCCATTGATCTATGTGTCTGTTTTTGTGCCAGTACCATGCTGTCTTGATGATGACAGCTTTGTATTAGAGCTTGAAGTCTGGAATTGTGATGCCACCAACGTTGGCTTTCTTTTTCAATATCCCTTTGGCTATTCGAGGTCTTTTCTGGTTCCATATAAATTTTAGCATTATTTGTTCCATTTCTTTGAAAAAGATGGATGGTACTTTGATAGGAATTGCATTAAATGTGTAGATTGCTTTAGGTAGCATAGATTTTCACAATATTTATTCTTCCAATCCAGGAGCATGGAACATTTTTCCATTTCTTTGTGTCTTCCTCAGTTTCTTTCATGAGTACTTTATAGTTTTCTGAGTATATATTCTGTGTCTCTTTGGTTAGGTTTATTCCTAGGTATCTTATGGTTTTGGATGCAATTGTAAATGGGATTGACTTCTTAATTTCTCTTTCTTCTGTCTTGCTGTTGGTGTAGAGAAATGCAACTGATTTCTGTGCATTGATTTTATATCCTGACACTTTACTGAATTCCTGTATAAGTTCTAGCAGTTTTGGAGTGGAGTCTTTTGGGTTTTCCACATATAGTAAAATATCATCTGCGAAGAGTGATAATTTGACTTCTTCTTTGCCAATTTGGATGCCTTTAATTTCCTTTTGTTGTCTGATTGCTGAGGCTAGGACCTCTAGTACTATGTTGAATAGTAGTGGTGATAATGGACATCCCTGCCGTGTTCCTGACCTTAGCGGAAAAGCTTTCAGTTTTTCTCCATTGAGAATGATATTTGCAGTGGGTTTTTCATAGATGGCTTTGATGATATTGAGGTATGTGCCCTCTGTCCCTACACTTGAAGAGTTTTGATCAGGAAGGGATGCTGTACTTTGTCAAATGCTTTTTCAGCATCTATTGAGAGTATCATATGGTTCTTGTTCTTTCTTTTATTGATGTGTTGTATCACATTGACTGATTTGCGGATGTTGAACCAACCTTGCAGCCCTGGAATAAATCCCACTTGGTCGTGGTGAATAATCTTTTTAATGTACTGTTGAATCCTATTGGCTAGTATTTTGTTGAGTATTTTCGCTTCTGTGTTCATCAAGGATATTGGTCTATAGCTCTCTTTTTTGGTGGGATCCTTGTCTGGTTTTGGGATCGAGGTGATGCTGGCCTCATAAAATGAGTTTGGAAGTTTTCCTTCCATTTCTATTTTTTGGAACAGTTTCAGGAGAATAGGAATTAGTTCTTTAAATGTTTGGTAGAATTCCCCCGGGAAGCTGTCTGGCCCTGGGCTTTTGTTTGTTTGGAGATTTTTAATGACTGTTTCAATCTCCTTACTGGTTATGGGTCTGTTCAGGCTTTATATTTCTTCCTGGTTCAGTTGTGGTAGTTTATATGTTTCTAGGAATGCATCCATTTCTTCCAGATTGTCAAATTTATTGGCGTAGAGTTGCTCATAGTATGTTCTTATAATAGTTTGTATTTCTTTGGTGTTAGTTGTGATCTCTCCTCTTTCATTCATGATTTTATTTATTTGGGTCCTTTCTCTTTTCTTTTTGATAAGTCTGGCCAGGGGTTTATCAATTTTATTAATTCTTTCAAAGAACCAGCTCCTAGTTTTGTTGATTTGTTCTATTGTTTTTTTGGTTTCTATTTCATTGATTTCTGCTCTGATCTTTATGATTTCTCTTCTCCTGCTGGGCTTAGGGTTTCTTTCTTGTTCTTTCTCCAGCTCCTTTAGGTATAGGGTTAGGTTGTGTACCTGAGACCTTTCTTGTTCCCCTTGTGTTTTGATCTTTTTTTCTTTTTGCCTTTTTTGTTCATCTAGTGTTATTTTAATATTGCATTCTGTTTTGAATATTGGCTTTTTAGCTAAACCTTTCTATGTTTTTTAAGTAGTTTCAATAGAGATTACAATATGTATTCTTAACTTATCACAGCCTAATTTGAATTAATATTACATCACTTCATGTTAGAATCTTACAATGGTATAATTACTTTTCCCCAGTTTTGTCCCATTTTATCATATGTTTTTGTTTCTACATGTGATATAAAATCCATGGTACATGGTTATTATTTTTCTTTAAATATCATTTGTCTTTAAGAAAAGAAAAAATGTTTTATGTTTGCCTATGTGTATACTATTTTCAGTGTTCTTGATTATTCCTTGTAGATTCAGAGTCTTAGCTTACATCATTTCCTTTCTGCTTAAAAATTTGCCTTAACCGCTCTGGTAATTCAGGTCTGCTAACAACAATTAATTTGTACTTTCATTTGACTAAACTATCTCTGTTTTACCTTCATCTTTGAGAGGTATTTTTATTAGACACATAATTCTAAGTTGACAGTTTTTTAGTACTTTAAAGTTATCATTCCATTATCTTCTTGATTGTTGTTTCTGGTGAGAAGTCAGGCATCATTCAAATCATTGTTCTGTATGTAACTTGCTTTTTTATCTCTGGTTGCTTTGACAATTTTTCTTTATTTTTGACTTTCATAGTTTACTTATGATGTACCAAGATGTAATTTTCTTGATATTTATTCTGCTTAAGGTTCACAGAGCCTGTTAGATTGTGGATTGATTGATTTCTACTTTTCTTTCTTTCTCTTTTCTAGCACTCAAATAACATGCACACCATGGTAGTTGGTAGCATTCCACAGATTGTTGGGGACTTTGTTAAATTTTTTCCCTGTGTGTATTAATATATTTTCTCACTTTGTTTCAGTTTGGAAATTTTTCCATTGTTCTGTCTTCAAGTTTTCAGACTCTTCTGCATTGTTCAGTCTACTCTTTCTACTAAGTGAATTTTGAAATTTAAAATATTGCATTTTTCAGTTCTAGGATTTTCATTGACTTTCCCAAATTTTCCATCTTTCTCCTAAAGTTTCCCATGGATTTGTCTACCATATTTAATTTTATCCTTACAAATTTTTTTTAACGATTCTGCCAATTTCAACATTTTGTTTGTGTGCGTCCATTTCTATGGACACTGCATTTTAGACCAGGGAACCCATTCTCTTGTTTTTTTTACATACCTAGTAATTTTCTTTATATGCTAGGCATTATAGATGGTACATTGTAGAAAATGATACATGTAAAGCACTAAACACATCTGAGGCACAATAAATATTAGCTAGCATTGTTATTTTAGAATGTTCTATGAATACTACACCATTTTATTCATTTTAATTTTTATTTCAATTTTTTACATTTATTTTTCAATTCTAGAATTTTTACTTGGTTACTTTCTTCTTCTGAAGGGTGTGTGTTTTGTTCCATCAGGACAATAAATTGATGAGAGTTCATTTTGATCTTCAGAGTTTTGATTTTAGGTTGTGTTAGGATGGATATCCTTTAGGTTTTACTTTTAATTCTAGAGTATATATAGCCTTTGCTTCTGGGACTTGGTACTTACTGGACTTACCTTGAACTCCAAACTTTGTGTCCCCAACTCTGGAAAGTTTCTGAAATGTCTGTTAATCTCTCCCAGTTTTTCACCTATTGTTTCACTGGGGTCCTTGGACTCCCACTCCACTCATGTCCATGTTGGGAGTCAGCCAAGTACTCTAAGCAGAATTTGTAGGCACATTTTGGGACATTACAATTAATTGTGCCCTCTTGAGTTATTTCTTTAGTATAAACTCCAAGTGTGATTATTGAAATAAAGAGTTTGAATGTCTTTAGAACTTTATAACTTGAAAGATATTGACATTTCAGAACATTTCTTTTAAGTTTTATTGCCAGCAGCACAGCATAAGTATAGCAGTTCTACCAGACTTTATCTCCAAAAACTATAAGCATTGTTAAATTTGTTTTCTTAATTTAGTAGATTTGATATGGGACTTGAGAATTTCATTAATGTCTATGATATTGATTCCTGAGAAGAATGAACCCCCTTTTCATGTCTTTATTCACTATTTATATATCCTCTGTGAAAATCGCCTTTTTGTTTGTCCACTTTTTCTGTTGTTTTTTTTTATTAAAAATATATTTGAATAGGCTCTTAATTCATTTAGCTATTAACATTTTGTTCAATTTTTCTCTTTTCTCCTGATAATATTGGTTTACCATTGGATAAATTGAATATTAACCCAATTTTCTGGTGCATTATTTTAATTCATTTTACAGTTAATACATACTCATTATAAAAATATTTTAAAAATTTAGAATACTTGAAAAAATTGTCAATAATCTTTAAAAAATTTTTTTTACGTTTTTTAAAATTTAATTTCTTTTCAGTGTAACAGAATTCATTGTTTATGCACCACACCCAGTGCTCCATGCAATACATGCCCTCCATAATACCCATAAACAAGCTCACCCATCCTCCCACTCCCCGCCCCTTCAAAATCCTCAGATTGTTTTTCAGAGTCTATAGTCTCTCATGGTTCATCTCCTTCCAATTTCCCTCAATTCCCTTCTCCTCTCCATCTCCCCATGTCCTCCATGTTATTTCTTATGCTCCACAAGTAAGTGAAACCATATGATAATTGACTCTCTACTTGACTTATTTCACTCAGAATAATCTCTTCCAGTCCTGTTCATCTTGATACAAAAGTTGGGTATTCATCCTTTCTGATGGAGGCACAATACTTCATAGTGTATATGTCAATAGTCTTTTTTTGATGGGTTTCCTAGTGTGTTCTGAGTGCAGAGACCCCTATGCTCCCCTCTTAGACTGAAAATGCCATTTTTATTTCACTTTTCACTTAACAATGTCACATAAGCATTTTTCTAATCTTCTAATAAATATTTACTGTGCCTCTACGTTGCTTAGTGCAAGGTTCCATGTAGCTACAAGTTTGCTTAATTTTATCCGTTTTTGCTGCATAACATTTCCACCCATCATTCAAATACATACAGCAGGAGGCATTCAGAACTTTTTTTCATGTTTCTGAAGCCAAGGCTGGAGATGCAGAAGCAATATGGGTCAAGTCCTCATGGCAATGACAGAAGTACAAGAGGTCAAGCCCAACTATGCAAGTGCATTTCATACTTCTGCTGGGGTGGCATCTGTTACCATTTGCTGGCTGAAGAAAATCACATGACCAAGTGAACCCAAGTGAAGTGGTAAGGATATACTCTGCTAACCATGAAGCCATAGCACCCAGGTGTATGTATAATGTGACTATAGGGAGTGAAAAATTGGGGCCAATAATCCAGTTTATAACAATGAGAGATAAATGTTATGTTTTAACCATTATATATCATACTACCATATGGATATACTGTAATTTTCTTAAATTGTCTCTTATTTTTAGGTATTTAGCCTATTCCTAGTTCTCTTTCTCATAAATGATGCCAAATTGGCCATCTTTTAAATAACTTTTCCCTTGCATTCAGCACTATATTCTTACAGTTGTAATTCCCTGGAGTCAAATTACTGGATCAAAGCATAGGGGTATTATTAATGTCTTCTGAGTCATAATTTTTTATTCTGTGTTGCTGACAAGCATTTTTCCTGTGGATTGTTTTCTCATTGATTAGTAAATGAAATTTGCTTGCATATTCACAAGGCTGATCTCTATTGACATAATCTGCATTTTGCATCTTGCAGCTAATGCTGTGGGAAAATATGCTAAAAAGATGTTAAATTTTAAGCTGGTGAACTGTGTACACAGTAATTGCAGGTTGCTAGATGATAATGATGATAAACTCTGAATGTGTATGTAAATCTTTGCCATGGTTACAGTGGCCACATTTATGGGAAGAGATGTTGATATCATAGGCTTCGTGGACCTTTTTGGTAACTAAGTCTGGGTCAGAAGGGAAATCTTATTTTTCACTGTAAAATTTTACTGGGCAGTGATTTTTCTTTCTTTGAGTCATATGGGAAGGCTAGGTCACTGGGGGAAGAAGGGCAAGGAAAAGAGAGAAAGGGGTGCTTACTTGCTCAGGTCTCACCATCTGTGGTGATACGCTCAGGAAGGGCTGCTCTATCATGCTGGAGGACTCCCATATTTCAGGGCTGCATCCCCGAACTCTCAGCTCCACCTGAGTAGGGGTCTTGCTCACCATGTTTCACTCTACACCCAGCAACTAGAACACTGCATGGCACTCTACACAGTATTCCCCATGTAATATTCATTGAAAGAGTAGATGAGCCTCCTAGTGTGTTCATTATATTTAGTGTGGCATTGCCTGTGTCAGTGTACCAACGACAGGAGAATGTCATGGATATGAGACATGACAGTGAGAATAAGCAGAACCCCAGCAAAAATATGATAAGGTGTCACTACCCTGTCCATCTCCCTGCTGCACACAGGCACTGACTTTTACAGCCCAACCCTCTTGTTAGTCCTACCGTACTTCTCAATCGCACCCCAACCTCTGAAAAATGTCACTGATGTGCGCCAACTTCCCCAGCAGCTGTGAGGGCAAACACCACTAGTTAGTTATGGCACCACTCTCACTGAACCCAGATCAGCTTCAGAATCCTCCCCATGGCAACTCTAGGTAGATTCTGCCCAGTGACCAGAGAAGGCACTGAAAACCTTTTCCTGGTTGACCCATTATTCAGCCTTCTAATGGGTGCACCTCTCAACTGTCTTCAAAAGACTTCCACTCTTTTCTCTTCTACTCGTGGTTAAATGTTCAAAATATGTCTTACCTGTGTCTTTGCCTAAGACCTCAGGCAGCTTTTTATAATACTCAAGTTTCATGTGATGCTTAGCAAGGAGACTACATGGACAACAGGAAATGAGTTCTTTTCTAACATCAGGTATCCCAGGGCCCTGGAGGACCCACCCAATTGTAACAGTCTGAAGCTTACTTTAGAACGGACTAGTAGGAGCTCTTATTGCCACAGGAAACAAAAATAGTGACACTTGTTGAACACAGTAAGGAAGACCATATTCAAGCGGGGGGTGGGCACTGTGATAAGTGAAGGTGCCACTGCAATGGGGTGTTGCAGTGGGGAGAGATGGGACTCAACTCTAAATATAGTATGGGCAAGGGGGAAATTACAGCCAAGGAGCAGAGTGGGGATCAGTGGATAGAAGACTACTGAGAGAAAATGTGAAGGCTGATGGGGGGTGCGTTCTCACTAAACTAAGCTAACAGGATTCTTGCTGAAGGCAGGCCAAGGTGATCAGACATCACCTGGAGGATGGTGGTGAGTGAGGAACCCAAGAAGATGTTGAGGGTAATCAGTTGTGGAGGATGGGGTATTCTAACTAAACCAGTGTAGAGGATTCTTGCTAAAATTGGACAATACAGAGGTAAACACGAAGGCTTAAAAGTCAGGTCTAGGTGAAAAGATCGGAGGAGCCTGGGTAGTTTGGTCAAAGAGAGAATCTTTGTCCAGTATGCTGCTTTGTTGAGTAAGGAAGATTCCACGAATAGTAACTGGATCTGCAAAGACATCTCTCCCATGTCAGGAGGAAGAATTCCAGAAGTATGTGCTCCATGATGTAGTGACATCATTGAAGATCCTGGTTCCTTCTGTCCTGCTCCACTGTGCTCCAACTCTTGGCTTTTTTTTCTCAGGCTCAACCCTCCAGGTCTCAGGATAGCAGCTGCCGCATATGCCCACACAGCATATCCACACAGGACATATCCTCAGGTGACAGTGTCTAAAGCAGAAGAGAATGAAGGGAGAAAGGGGGCTTTTTCTCCTTTTGCCTCTTGTTAGGGAGGACAACATATCCCAGAAGCTACCTGCACACTTCTCCTTGTAGCTTATTGGTCATAACTAGGTCGCATGTCCATACCCTTGACCGATCACTGGCCCAAATGTGCTGGACTGCCATATTGGTCCTGGCTGAACAAGAGTTCACTCCCTAGGGCTGGCTGAAGAAGCTGGAACTTTCGGCCAGGATAGAGATAGACTGGTTTTAGGGTAGACAAACTCTTATGTCTGCCACAGTCTAAAAAACATTGTCCTTGCCATGATGTGAAAAGTAGAGGCTAAAAATTCAACTGAGTCAAATGTAAGACCACATTACTGTGAAGTTTCCCATTACCTATCTAGGGTGAAGTTCTGGGGGTCTAAAATTTTTTTTTGCGGGGGAGGTGTGTCTGACTCTTTCCAAGCTCCAGATTCCATTTGGCCTTCCGGTGGCTTTTGTCTGCTCTGGCTTACATGTCACCTGGGGTGCTTTCTCTTGTCAGCTTGAGGGACAATTCTGGGGAGGTGGGGAGCTACCTTCTACCTCCCAATTCCAAGTCAGAGACACCAGCATTCACCTCCTGGCCTCAGCCTTCCCTCCAGATCCCCAGACCACCCATTTCTCCCAGAGAATCAGGCTCCATCTGCTTTTGAGATGAGGGCCAGCACCAGGAAGGAAGCACTCTCATGCAGTTGGTGTTAGCATAGGTTTTAGTGTAATTTGTTTTACAACACAACACAACACCTTCTGAGATTAGAATAACTGTTTCTATTCAAAATAAAATTGTTTTTCTTCCTGAAATTAAAATATTGAAAAGACTGCAATTAGAAGGGAAAAAACATATTCTCATCACCCAGAGACAACTGCGATGCCTTAGTCATTTTTTGCCAAACATTTTTAACCGGTCTCTTAAACATTTTTTTTAACACTATAGCCTTGCTCTATTGTATTTTATATTGCCATTTCCTTTCATAACTATTTTTTGAACTCTTTATACAAATTTCTAATGGTTATACAATATTCTATTGTATGGGTGGGCACAATAATATGTTTAACTATATCTCTATTGTTGGACATTTGGGCTCTTTCCAGTTTTTATTTTTATTTTTAGAAATACATAAATCTGTGCACTTTTTACTGTTTTCCTAGAATAGATTACTTAAAGAAAAATTAGCAAGGTAAAACTTATGAATGTCGTTAAGAGTCTTAAATTTTATCCCCAAACTGTTTTTCAGAAAATTTAAGCCAGTGCTTGGTTTACTTAATTTTAGCCAGCAAAGAAAATTATAATATTTTAAAAATCTTTGCTAATTAAAAGGGCAAAAATTTAATCTCATTGTTTTAAATAGGATTGCTATTCCTTAGTGAGCTAGAATATTTTTACACATGGTTATTAGTTATGTATCTAAAATTAAATTTTGATCTTCACCCCTAAACAACTCCTATCTGCTACTTCACTCTTCCAGATGCTTGGGTCAAAATGCTGCCGTGATCCTTGACATTTTTGTTACTGTCCTAGACCCTAGCTCACCCTCACCAGTCTGTGGCAAATCCTACTGCCCCATCCCCTCTGCTCCCACCTGGACCAGGACCATCCTTCCTTCTCTGAATCACTGCAGCAGCCTCCTGATTGCCCTACAGCCAGGGTCATCCTGTTACAGTGTAACTCAGGTAACGTTTCTCCAGGGGACAGAGCCCTCCGTGGCTCCCCATTGCAGTCAGTAAAAAAATCAGAGGTTCAAATTTGGTAAGGCCCTTTGCAATCAGACTTTCTGCCACCTCTCAGATACCACTGTCTTCTACTTTCCCATCACTATCTTGATGGCCCTTGAATATACCAAAGTCTTGCCTACCTCAGGGCCTTTGCTCCTACTCTCTGCTTCTGCAGCATTCATTTTCTTGATATTCTTTGGATACCAACACAGCCTCAGGACCTTTGTACTTGCTCTTGCACTTGCCTGACATGCTCTGACCCCAGATACCTGCATGACTTGCTTCCTTGCTTCCGTTAAGTCTTTTCTGAAATGTCATTTTCTCAATGAGCCTTCTCTGGCCTTTTTTAAACTCTCCATCCCTCCTGACTTCTACCTCACCCTAATCACTAACTGGTGTAGGGTTTGCTTATTTATATTAATCCTTGTTTTGCACCCCCACTAAAATTAAATTACAGCAAGATAAGGATTTTTTTTTTTTTTGCTGATACACCCCTGTATCCCTAGCATCTCATGGCTGCTGGGAATTTTAGTAGTTGCATGAATACATGTGTATTTCCTTCAAAGTGCATTGTCTATGCAGATTCTTTTGCATTTGTTTGAACTCCCCATTAAAATTGTTTTCTATAATAAAATTAATACATGTTAATGATAAAAAAAAATTAGGGTAAGTCCGGGAATCACAGGGAAAGAAATTACATTTGTGATTCTACTCATTTTTTGAGTGTTGATTTTGAGAAGTTCTTTATAACTTGGAGAGAATACCAGTGTTGAGTTTTACTTTGTTTCCTGGAAAGATTTTTTTTCTGCTTATTTTTTAAATGCATTCATTGTACAGTACTGTTTACACTCAAATTTTCCACTCCCATTATGGTTGGCATGTATTTTCCACATAATGGCAACAATTTTAACAAAATTTTTAGAGATTCAAAATATCACATTGAATGAACGACTTTATCTTCTTTAGTTTTTATTGTTGGCTGTTGGTGTTATTTCCATTTTGTTTGCTATTATAAATAATGCGGGGATGAACATCCCAATGTGTATCACTTTTTCTGTCTTTCAGATCATTTTCTTGGACTAGACTTTCCAAAGTAGAAAGAGGTTATGAAGTTTCAAGGCTCTAACATTTGTCAGCTTTCAGATTTCCCTTAGGGAGTTTTGGAGATGAGTAAAACTCAGATTCAATTAATAGTTCCCTCTCAAAATATATTTAGAAATCTGTATTCTGTTTGCTTCAAGTGCCTTTTGAGATGAGTTTATTTCTTTTTATGGAGTTTATCAAAGAGAGGCCACTTATTGTTGTGGAATATAACGGGCTCTGGCTTGAGATGTCTTTTTTTTTTAATATTCTAAACTAGAATGTTTAGTAGTCAAATAAAATATTGGACACATTAGTAATTTACATATTCACATAAGTATTGAAGTATTTCAATAACCTACTGTCCATCCAAAAGTGGTACTATGTTCTTAAATATAATTCCAGGTGATAGTTAAAAAAAAAAAAAAAAAAAAAAAAAAAGTTAAGCTTAGATAAAAGGGACTGAAGAAAATCTCCAAATAATCTTGAATATTTATGAATTTTGTGTTTACATTCCATAGGCAATGCAGGGTCTGGGATACAGTAAATACTTACAGAATGTATGATTTTTTAAAATGTGCATTCTTCAATTCTAATCATTGAATAATTAAGAGTTTCAACAAATTACCATTCCCTATAAAGGGAAGTTTTTTTTTTTTTCATTTCATTTTATTTCTTTTCAGTGTTCCAGAATTCATTGTTTATGCACCACACCCAGTGCTCCATGTAATATGTGCCCTCCTTAATACCCACCACCTTGCCTGAGATATGTTTTCAACATGGACTCCCTCACTTGTTGCTGAAAGACTCTGGGCACATTACTCAATTTTTGAGTCTCATTTTCTGCATTAGTCAATTGTGTATTAATTAAATCTGCTTTGTGGTGAGAGTTACATACATCATCTTGCACAGAGGCTGGCATATGGCACATGCTCAATAAGTGGATATGGGCACCACCACTTTGGTTTGCACAGGTAAAGACTAGACTTAGTCCTGGTGTTCCCCACACACAGAAATAATACTTGGCCAAACTGTGAAAGGAGCCAAGATAAAGTCCTTCAACAGATGAGTAGATAAAAATGATGTGGTTTATAGATACGATGGAATATTATGCAGCCATCAGAAAGGATGAATACGTTCCATTTACATTGATGTGGATGGAACTGGAGGCTATTATGCTTAAGTGAAATAAATCAGTCAGAGGAAGATAACTGTAATACGGTTTCACTCATGTGTGGAATATAAGAAATAGTGCAGAGGATCATAGGGGAAGGGAAGCAAAACTGAATGGGAAGAAATCAGAGAAGGAGACAAACCAAGAGATACTCTTGACTTTGGGAGTCAAACTGGGGGTTGCGGAAGGGGAGGTGAGTGGGAGGAATGGGGCAAATGGGTGATGGGCATTAAGGAGGGTACCTGATGTGTTGAGCAGTGGGTGTTACATGCAACTGATGAATTATTGAATACTGGGTCTGAAACTCATGATGTTTCAGCCAAAATATGTTGGTTACTTGAATTTAAATTTAAAAAAAGAAGTAATAATTGGAACACTATTTATGCACATGTATTTTAATAGCAAAAAGAAGGGATAGAAGGATAGCAACTGTTTTGCTTCCTTGAATGTTGACAGCTCCTCTTTTGTTACCTGATTTGTTGAAGTTTGTTTGTCTGTTTCTCCAAAAGATGATACTTTTCAGTAATAGCCACCTCACCAACCTCTGCTTTTAAATCCTTGTGGCTTTATGATTCACAGACCTGTACCCCTGGGGATAAAAATATATGTTTATAAAAAATAAAAAATTAAATCCTTGTGGCTTTAGTGGGTCTTTCATGTACTAGATATAATTCTCTTTGCTGAACTTGTGGATTCTTTAAGTATTTCCACAAGTCTCTCCCTGTATCATATTTGTCCTTTCTTCACTTCACTGTGGCTAGAGACATGGCTGTCACCTGTCACCTTGTCAGCTGGCATTACTGTGTACTCTGTGTCTGTGTGTGTTTGACTGTATGCTTGCTGCCTGGACCAGCACGTTGTATCATTCTGAGATGCTTGTCACAACATTATGTAAAACAGTCAAAGACCGGTAAAAACCTAAATAGTCAAACTTAGTGGGAGGATTTGGTAAGTCATGATACTTGCCTGTTACGAAATATGTTGAAAGCATGCAAAAGTGATATTTATGAAAACTTTTAATGGTATAAAAATTATAATAATAAAAATTTTATTCATGGCAGGATTCCAAGGATGTAAAGAAAGTAAGTACTCAAAATGCTGGAAAGAGCTATGCTGACAAAAATAACCTCTGAGTAGAAGGAATTAGGATTTTTTATTTCCTATTCCTTTATATAGCTTTATTTTCTTTTTAGAATTTTCTGTGTTGAGAACAAATTATTTTCTTGGAAAAATAACTTGTAAAAAAAAGTAAAAAATAACTTGTAAAAAATCAGTCTTTAAGATGGATTCAGTTCACTTAATTATTCTACAATTTCATAAATTAAAATTATATTGTTAAACCCTGCTTCAGGGTAGAATCTTCTGGTTTTGTTTTTGCTTTGCTTTTTGTTAAGGTAGCCTTTAATGCCTATGCTAGAGGAGACAGTAAAATTCAGAAGCTCCTATGTATTGATAATCCATAGGCTGAAGGATTGCATGTTCCTTCTTCAATCAATATTTAATGTTGTAGCAAGGGTCTATGGCATGATTTATGACAACGAAAGTGTCGAGAAAAGCACAAACTGATTCTTCATTTACTAAGTTTGCTTTAGCTCAGCATTTTCCAGAATGTATTGTGAGACACATTAGTTCTCCAAGAATCTCTCTGAACAGATGTTTCTGTGGCCCAATTAGAGAAATACTTCAGTATGGTATACTGACTTAGGGCACATGCTGGAAGCTACTTTGATTAAATTGTCCACTCTGGCAATTACTACCTGGAATAATTTACTTAAACTCCTATGCCTCAGTCTCCTTGACTGTAAAATGGGAATAATATATATTCAAATGTGTGGTGTGATTCAAATGATAAAATAAGTAGGAGTGTCTAGCACTGTTCCTGGCCCTCAAATTGCCTGCTGTTATTGTTTTTTTTTTTTTTAAATATTCTGTTCTCTTATTTGTGCAGCATCTTTAGGATAGAATGTTATGGACTCTGAGAAATTCTGTGGTAACGAAACATATTTAATCAGTATGTCCACAGAATGTGGCAATAGTTTTCCTCCCATGGAGCTGGTGTTATGGGGAACATACATTTGAAGCGTAGCTCAGGATAATTCTGAGGGAATAAATTGTAAAATCCAAATGTAGCCTTAGCCATGTTCAAAACAAGCACCAACATGTCATTGGTGAAAGTGGCAGAGCACTGGGTGTGATGCATAAACAATGAATCTTGGAACAGTGAAGAAACAAAATAGTTTAAATAAAAAAAAGTGGCAGAGTAAGGAACTCTGAAATTCTAAGACAAAAAACAAAAACAAACAAAAACCAAAGCAAAACTGGCAAGAACTATCAGGATCAACTTTTTGGAAGTCTGGGAATTAAAGATTTGTAGAACCTATGGGACATATTTAAAAAAAACAAACAAACAGTTGAATCTTAGTAAGAATAGCAAACTTTGTGGTGTTTTAACTTTCTCTAGCCCCCTTTCCCACTTCCTACCTCAGCAATAACCTGAAAATACCAGTCCTTTTTCCTACTGCTAGAGGGAGCAGTCCAGACCTCATTCACAAAGAATTGGTATTTAATCTCTCTCCCTGGAAGAGGATTGGCTGGAATGCCTTATCTTTATTTCAGTCGACTTGGAACATGCCACTGCTACCTGGGGTGTGATCCAAATCATTTGCAGGCAAGTGCTTTAGTCATTGCTGCATGAGGCAATAGATAATGGTGGGAATAATAGATAAACCAAAAGTCTTGGCTGGAAATGCTGGAGAATGGAATGTTTGGGGGAATAAGGGCTTTGGAAAGCTCCTACCTATTCCTAAGAATCTAGAAGGTCACGTGCACTTTCAGAGCTGTGCACACGTTCAAGAAAGACCTGAAAAAGCCCTGAAGCTCTCACCTGTGGCTGATCTTGAGAGTTTGTACCAGCAGGAGGTAAAGGCTTAGGCAACACTGTCATCTGCATGGCCTGGTGTTGAAGATGTGCTTCAACATACACACAAAGCCTTTCTGCAAAGAATGAAGTTTTTTGTTTATTTTTTTCAGTCCAAGAGCATAAAGAAATCTTTTTCTAATCACTAGTTGACCACTAAGCTAATGGAACAGAGATCTCATGGCCACACATGGTGAGGAATACAGACTTTACAGAATTCCTTCAGAAAAGTAATGAAACAAACAATATAACAAACAGTAACAAAAACCAACCTTGAGAAATTGGAAAGAATCTGATTTCCAGAGTTTCCACAATATTATATTCAGTGTCCAGTTGTCAACAAAAATTTGTAAGGATTGTGAAGAAACAAGGATGTATAACCTATACACAAGAAAAAAAAGCAATCAATAAGAACTTCCCCCTAGGGAGTCAAGACCTTGGAAAATGTAGGTAAAGATTTTAAATCAAACATTTAAAATATGTTCGAGAGCTAAAGAAAACCAAACCTAAAGAATTAAAGGAAAGTATGAGTAACACCAAACAGAATTATATTTCATCAAGGAACATATCATTAAAGAGATAGAAATTATAAAAATGAACCAAATACAAATTATGGAGTTGTAAAGTATAATAACTAGAATGAAAAATTCACTAAAGGGATTCAACATTGGATTTGAATAGGTATAAAAAAGAAATCAAGAACTTGAAGGTAAGTGAGTTAATATGATACAGTTGGAGGAACAGGAGGAGAAAAAAAATGAAGAAAATGAACAGACCCTCAGAGGCCTGTGGAGTACCATCAAGTGTATCAACATACTCATATAATGAGAGCCCCAGAAGGAGACAAGGAAGAGAAAATGGCAGAAAGAATATTTGAAGATCTAATGGTCAAAAACCTTCCAAATTTGGTGAAAATGTTAATCTACACATAGAAGAAACTAAAAAAACTCCAAATAGGATAAATTCAAATAAGATAGATTAATCACACTGTCAAAGGTTCAAAGGTTCAAGTCAATATATATCAAGATGATATATATGATGAGTCACTTTTCTCTTTTTTTAAAGATTTTATTTATTTATTTGACAGAGATCACAAGTAGGCAGAGAGAGAGGGGGAAGCAGGCTTCCTGCCGAGCAGAGAGCCCAATGTGGGGGTCGATCCCAGGACCCTGGGATCATGACCTGAGCTGAAGGCAGAGGCTTTAACCCACTGAGCCACCCAGGCACCCCAGGAGTTCTCAATAATATTAACAGATGATTTAAGATCACAAGACATGGAGAATAAAAGGCAGTGAGATAAAATATTCAAAGTGCTGAAAAATCATATTGTCAACCAAGTATTCTGAATCCAGCAAAACTATCCTTAAAGAATGAGAGGAAAAATCAAAATAGTCCCAGAAAAGCAAAAATTGAGAGTTTGTTGCCAGCAGATCTTCCCTGCAAGAAACGCTAAAAGTAGTCATTCAAGGTGAAATGAAAAGACACTAAACAATAACTCTAATCTGCATGAAGAAATAGAGAACACTAGCAAAGGTAACATATAGGGAAATGAAAAGATAGCATAAATATATTTTGTTTATATCCCTTTATTTGATCCATGCTAAAACACAACTGCATAAAACAATTATAAGTCTTTTTTGGTCAACGGAAAGTGTCTAAAGAAATAATTTGTGACAATAACAGCATAAAAGGGTGAATGGATATATATTTGAGGAAAATTTTTGTATATTTGAAATTAAAATGGTATTAATTTAAACTAGCCTGTTGTAAATTAAGATTTTGATTATAATACCGAGGGAAGCCACTAAGAAAATTGCTTTAAAGTATAAGAATTCTGTAAATACACAAGATATAAAGTCAACATACAGAAATACAGTAACAGAGCGGCAGAAAAAGAAATCATGGAATTGATCCCATTCACCATAGTACCAAAAGCCGTAAGATACCTGGGAATAAACCTAACCAAAGAGGTGAAAGATCTGTACTCTGAAAACTATAGAACACTTAGGAAGGAAATTGTGGAAGACATAAAGAAAGGAAAAATATTCCATGCTCATGGATTGGAAGAACAAACATTGTTAAAATTTCTGTACTTTCCAAAGCAATCTATAAATTTAATGTAATCTCTATCAAAATATCAACAACATTTTTCATAGAACTAGAGCAAACAATCTTGAAATTTGTATGAAACCACAAGAGATCCTGAATAACCAAAGCAACACTGATCAATAAGGTTGTCAAGACTTTAGTTAGAATGACCAAGAGGAAAAGAGAGCGGACTCAAATGACTAAAATTAGGAATGAAAGTGGTGGCATTCTTACTGACCTACCAGAAACAAAAGGATTATGGGGCAATACTATGAACAATTGTTTGCCACCAAATTAGAAAATTTTGGTGAGATAGACAAACTCCAGGAAACACACAAAGTATAAAACCAACTTAAGAACAAATAGAAAACCCAGGCAGACTTATAACAAGCAAAAAACATTTGGTAGTAATCAAAAATCAAAATCATTTAACAAAGAAAAATCCAGGACCAGATGATTTCACTGATGAAACTACCTACCAAACTTTTAAAGAAGAATTTACACAATCCTTCTTGAACTCTTTTTTTTTTAAATAAATTAATTTATTTATTTTCAGAAAAACAGTATTCATTATTTTTTCACCACACCCAGTGCTCCATGCAATTCGTGCCCTTCATAATACCCACCACCCGGTACCCCAACCTCCCACCCCCCTGCTCTTTGAAAATTGTAAAAAGAGGGAATACTTCCTAACTTATTCTTTGGGGTGGTATTATCCTAATACTAGAGCTAGTCAAAGATACCATCAGAAGAGCAAAATACAGACCAATATTTTTTTTTCCAGACCATTATCTCTTAATGAATATAGATATAGAAGTCCTTAACAAAATACTAAAAGCTGAATCCATATAAAAAGGATTATGCAGTATAATCAAGTGGGATTTGCCCAAAGAATACAAGTTTGGTTCAGTATAAGAAAATCAGTTAATGTAATATGCCATATTAATAGAATAAAAAAAATACCACACAGTCATCTCAGTAGATACAGAAATATCATCTGACAAAACCCATAGCTGCTCATTATAAAAAAAAAAAATCAGCAGACTAAAAGTAGAAAGGAACTTCTTCAATCTGGAAAGAGGTATCTATAAAAAACCCTAAAGCTAACATTATACTTAATGGTGAAAGATTGGATGTTTTCCTACTAAAATTAGAAACAGAAAAGGATATCTACTCTTGCCACTTCTTTTTTTCAGATTTTATTTTTAGTTATTTCTACACCCAATGTTGGGCTCAAACTTACAACCCCAAGATCAAGAGTCGCATACTCTATTGACTGAGCCAACCAGGTGCCCCTGCTCTTACCACTTCTATTCAACATTTTTTGGAGATTGTAGCCAGGGAAATTGGGGATCCAAAAATAAATAAGCAAGTAAGTAAATAAATGACATCTCAGTTGGAAAGAAAAATGTAAACTTATCTCTATTTCCAGATGACATGATCTTATATATAGAAACCTGTGAAGAATCTTCAGTACAGCTCTTAGAGCTAATAAAAAAGTTCAGCATAGTTGTGTGTTACAAGTTGTATGATACAATATGATGCATATTAAAAAGTTTTATACACTAGCAATGAACATTCTTAAAATGAATTTTTAAAAAATTCCATTTTTATTGAGTTCTTTTTTTTTTTTTTTTTTAATTTTTTTATTTTTATAAACATATATTTTTTTCCCCAGGGGTACAGGTCTGTGAATCAGGTTTCAAAAAATTCCATTTTTAATAGCATCAAAAATATAAAAATACTTAGGAATAAATTTAATCAAAGAAGGATAAAACTTGCATACTGAACACTACAAAATATTGTTGAAGAAAATTACAGTATACCTAAATAAGTAGAAAGGCATTCTATGTTCATGGATTGGAATACACTATTGTTAAGATGGCAATAGTTCCCAAATTGATCTACAGGTTAAATGCATCCCCAATACAAAAATCCAACTTCCTCTTTGGCGGAAATGGAGAAACTGATCTCAGAGCATATGTGCCAGTGGAAGGGACTGGAATAGCCAAAAAAATATTGAAAAGGTACAAAACTGGAAGACTTGTACTTGATCATTTTAAAACCTAAAATACCTAAAAAACCTAAAACCTAAAACCTAAAAACCTAAATACCTAAAAAACCTAAAACCTAAAATACAGTAATCAAGAATGCATAATACTGGCTTAGGATGGACATATAGACCAATAGAATTGAGAATCCAGAAATAACCCCATACATCAGTGACAAACTGATTTTTGGCAAGGATGCCAAGATCATTCAATAAGAAAAATAATTGTCTTTTCAGTAAATGGTGCTAGGACCACTGAATATGCACATGCAAAAGAGTGAATTTAGGCTCCTATCTAACAGCATATGCAAAAATGAACTCAAATCGTTCAGGGACCTAAATATAAAAGCTTAAACTTCAAAACTCTTGGAGCCATAGGTATCAGTCCTCATAAGAGTTATATATAACTCTCAAAGCATAAGCAACCAAATTAAAAATAAGTCAGTCTTCATCCAAATTAAATACTTTTTTTGTGCATCAAAGTACACTATGAAAAAAGTGTAAAGATGACCCACAAACATGGAGAAAATACTTGGAGAGCATGTATTTGACACAGATCTAGTACACAGAATATATAAAGAACTCTTAAAATTCAAAATTAAAGACCACTCAATTTAAAAATGGGTAAAGGAATTGAATAGATATTTCTCTAATGTAGAGATGTACAGGGGCACCTAGGTGGCTCAGTTGGTTAAGCGTCTGCCTTTGGCTCAGGCATTCCTGGGATCAAACCCCACATTGGGCTCCCTACACAGCAGAGAGCCTGCTCCTCCTTCTCCCTCTACTGCTCCTCCTGCTTGTGCGTGCATGAGCTCTCTTTCTCTCTGTCAAGTAAATGAATGAATGCATGAATAAAGAAGATGTACAAATGGTCAAAAAGCACAGAAAGAGATGTTCAAGATAATTAATCATTAGGGGAATACCGACCAAAACCACAGTAAGACACTATTTCATACCTACTATGATGGATATAACATTGATTTTTAAATTAACTTACTAATTTTTAAAAATTTGAGTATGATTGACACATAATGCTATATTAGTTTCAGATGTGCAGCTTAGTGATTTGACAAGGTTATACAATATGCTGTACTCACCACAAGTGTAGCTACCCCCATCATTTCACAATACTATTTTAATATCATTGACTATATATTCCCTATGCTGTCTGTGCCTTTTATTACTGTGACTTACTCATTCTATACCTGGAAGCCTGTATCTCCCACTTTTTTTCACCCATTTTGCCCTCCCCACTACATTCATTTTTTAAAATGTAAAGTAAAAAACACTGGCAAAACCACAGAGAATTGCAGCCCTTGTACATTGCTGGTGGGATGTAAAATTGTGCAGGTGCTATCAAAGACAGTTCAACAGTTCCTGAAGAACTTAAATTTAGAGTATGACCCTGCAGATCTACTCCTAGGTATATACCAAGAAGAACTGAAAACACATGTTCACACAAAAATGTGTACATGGGTATTATGATAGCATTGTTTTTAATAGCCAAAAGGTAGAAACCAGCCAAATGTTCATCAGCTGTTGAATGGATAAACCAAATGTGGTTTTTGCATACAATGGAATATTATTCCAGCCATGGAAAGAAGGAAGCACTGAGACATCTGAGTGGCTCAGATCGTTAAGCAGCCAACTCTTGATTTCAGCTCAGTTATGACCTCAGGGTCCTGAGAACAAGCCCTGCATTAAGCTCCATGCTCAGTGGAGAGTCTGCTTGAAGTTCTCCCTCTCCCTCTGCCCTCACCCCGCTTGTGTGCTCTCTCTCTCTGAAATAAATAAATCTTAGAAAAGAATGAAGTACTGATACATGCCACAACATAGACAGACTTTGAAAACATTGTGCTAAGTGAAACAAAGCAGTCACAAAAGGCCCCATCATGTATGATTCCATTAATTTAAACTGGAAAAAGCAAATCCATAGAGACAGAAAATACATGAGTGTTTGCCTAGGGGGTGGAGAAAAGGTTGTGTAAGTGATGGGGAATCAGGAGTGACTGGTGACAGGCTTCTTCCTGGGATATTGAAATTCTCTGGATTTAGAAGTGTGGTTATACAACGTTGTGAGTGAGTATACTCAGATCCATGAACTATATACCTTAACATGATGTGTTTGTGTTGTGTGAACTGTATCTCAATAAAAGTACTGTGAAAGATCATAAAACAAGCATGATAGTTAATTTTATGTGTCAGCTTGGCTGGTTGTGGGATGCCTGGATATCTGGTTTAACATTTATTTCTGGGTGTGTCTGTGAGGTTATTTCCAGAAAAGATTATTAACCTTTGAATCAGTAGATTGAGTAAAGCACTTCGCTCTAACCAACATGGGTGGGCAACATCCAGTCAATTGAGGGTCTGAGGAGAACAGGAAGGTGGAGGTAGGGAGGATTTCCCTCTCTGCTTGGCTGCTAGAGCAGACATCAACGTGCAGGTGTTGCAGGTGTTCAGGCCTTCAGACATGGACTAGAATCTATGCCATTGACTCAGTGGCTCTCAGGCCCTCCAACTATATTATCCCCATTTCTGGGTCTCTAGCTGATAGAGAGCAGATTGTGAGATGGCTCAGACTTCATAAGTATGTGAACTAATGCTCTATATTAAATTTTATATTGATATGGATTTAGATCCCATAGATTCTCTCTCTCTCTCTCTCTCTCTTTTTTTTTTTTTGATCCTGATTAACACTGCCAGAACAAAGAAAAAAATCAGCAGAAACCATATATTTATTTTCTGCTCCCCATTATTTCTGAATCAACAGTGCAGTCTTAGGGCAAGTCCTTGCAATCAATTAACTCATCCAATCTGCATTTACCCCCAAGCTGCTAGCCCCTCTAGTGCAGAGGGGAATGAGACCCAGGTTCCCCTTTGAAGAGCTCACTGTTTGGCAGGTGAGACAGACACAAGCTGGGTATAATGGTATGAAGGGCAAGTACTCCTATTGGCAGCAACCAGCTTTGCTTGGGTGGGGAGGGCTTTGGGAATGAGGGGTAGGGAGAGGAGAGTCGGAAGGCATATGAATAGTGTGGTTGAGGTACATGCATCAGTGGCTGAGGGTACACTAGGAAAATGTCATCCTGACATCAGATACCACATTGGGGGTTTGATCTGTGATTTTAATACTGAGCTTAAGGTGATAAGGCCTTAAGAACATTAATAGACATTGCATTCTAAAAACACAACAGGATTGTTCATTAAAATAATATGTATTATTCTAGGCCCTGGACTTGGTTTGGGTAAATGCTGGCCAGTAAAAGAGGCATCCTTTTTGATGACAGCATGATTTATAATGGGAACATGTATATGTTTCTGGATTCCTTCTTAACTAGAATGCTCACATAATTAGGGGACATATTATGATGAAATGCTATTGATCATTCAAAGTGATGTTTGTTGGTAATTTTGATGGGAGATATTTAAGATTTAAGTGACAAAGCAGGTTACAAATATGCACTAAAAAATTACTGCTGAGAATTATAGCAGTTATTTCATTGGTTGGTGGAGTTAGAAATGATGTTCATTTCATTGTCTTTTCTGCACTTTTCTACAATTCTCTCAGTAAGAGAACAGTTTCTGCAACATGTGCAGTAACATGTTGGTTAATTCACCTTAGAATTCTTCTAAGAAAGCTAAACCTTTGGATCTATACTCGAACAATCTTTTATCATGGGCCAAATTAATCCCAAAGAAAAGAGAGAGGACCCAAATTAATAAAATTATGAATGAAAAGGGAGAGGTCATGACTAACACCAAGGAAATAGAAACAATCTTCAGAAATTATTATCAACAGTTATATGCCAATAAGTTAAACAACCTAGACAAAATGGATGCATTCCTGGAAACCTATAAACTTCCAAAACTGAATCAGGAAGAAATTCACAACCTGAATAGACCAGTATCTAGTAATGAGATTGAAACAGTGATCAAAAACCTCCCAAAAAACAAGAGTCCAGGACCTGACAGATTCCCTGGAGAATTCTACCAAACATTCAAAGAAGAAATAATACCTATTCTCCTGAAGCTGTTTCAAAAGATAGAAACAGAAGGAAAACTTCCAGACTCTTTTTATGAAGCCAGCTTATTCTGATCCCCAAACCAGGCAAAGATCCCACCAAAAAGAATAATTTCAGACTAATATCCCTGATGAATATGGATGCCAAGATTCTCAACAAGATCTTAGCTAATAGGATCCAACAGTACATTAAAAAGATTGTCCACCATGATGAAGTGGGATTTATCCATGGGATGCAAGGGTGGTTCAACATTTGCAAATCAATCAACATAATAGAACAAATCAATAAAAGAAGAGTGAAGAACCACATGGTTCTCTCAATTGATGCAGAAAAAGCATTTGACAAGACACAGCATCCATTCCTGATTAAAACAATTCAAAGTATAAGGATAGAGGGAACATTCCTCAACTTCATAAAATCTATCTATGAAAAACCCACAGCGAATATCATCTTCAATGGGGAAAAGCTGACAGCCTTCCCTTTGAGACCAGGAACACGACAAGGATGTCCACTCTTGCCATTGTTGTTCAACATAGTACTAGAAGTCCTAGCAATAGCAATCAGACAACAAAGAGAAATAAAATGTACTCAAATTGGCAATGAAGAAGTCAAACTCTCTCTTCTCAGATGACATGATACTTTATATAGAAAACCCAAAAGACTCCACCCCCAAACTACTAGAACTCATACAGCAATTCAGAAATGTGGCAGGATACAAAATTAATGTACAGAAATCAGTTGCTTTCTTATACACTAACAATGAAAATACAGAAAGGGAAATTAGAGAATAGATTCCATCTACTATAGCACCAAGAACCACAAGATACCTGAGAATAAACCTAACCAAAGAGGTGAAGGATCTGTACTTGAACTACAGAACTCTTAAGAAAGAAACTGAAGAAGGAACAAAAAGATGGAAGAGCATTCCATGCACATGGATCAGAAGAATGAACATGATCAAAATGTCTATACTGTCTAGAGCCATCTATACTTTCAATGCCATCCCGATCAAAATTCCACCAGCATTTTTCAAAGAGCTAGAATAATCCTAAAATTTGTATGGAACTAGAAGAGACCCCAAATTGTTAAGGAA
Source organism: Mustela nigripes (assembly GCF_022355385.1). Classification (NCBI taxonomy): domain Eukaryota; kingdom Metazoa; phylum Chordata; class Mammalia; order Carnivora; family Mustelidae; genus Mustela; species Mustela nigripes. The sequence continues at coordinate 207,815,542 of NC_081557.1, read as the reverse complement.
GTGTTGAAAAAAGAAAACAAAACTGCGGGCATCATATTGCCTGATTTCAAGCTTTACTACAAAGCTATGGTCACCAAGACAGCATGGTACTGGCAAAAAAATCAGACACATAGACCAGTGGAACAGAGTCGAGAGCCCAGATATGGACCCTCAACTCTATGGTCAAATAATCTTCTACAAAGCAGGATCTTTTAGAATTTTCAGATAGCTGGTATGAAGGATAAAGAGAGTACAGTTTTAGCACTTCAGAATTTTGGCACTTTCCTGTAAAAATAATAATAAAACATCCTCTCCCTTCTCAGCATGGTTAGTTGTTTGTGATGCTGGAAGAACCAGCGGGTGATCAGAATTTCTGCATACCCACTGTTGAGAGTGACCACGTTATCCAAGAAAATTGATCTGCAGGTTTCCTTCACTCCAGATGTCACTTTGACAACAAAGATAAAACATTCACACAGTCACAGCACACATCCTGCTCAATTAGACTCCCTCATCTCACCCTGGATCTGTTGAAGGGGCTACTTTATTTTTAGACTTTCATTTTGAATTTGAGAAGCCCCCCCCCCCCCGCAATCAAACTATATGCCTGAGTGGTGTTTTATTGTGTGGTAGCTTTTAGAAACTTGAAGTCTTTGGCACTTACTGAAGCCTGCTGAGAGCACCCTGAGGTTTACCTGAGAGTGTGGGAAGAGGGAGGGTGGAGGACACATGTATCAGCCCATAGGCAAGAATCCAACTCCTTTTGCAGATGGGCTCTTCTGTGCTCCTGCATAAAATGCCTGGGTGACTGCCAGTGGGCAGAAAAATAGCAAATATTAGCACTCTTAGCAACTGAAATGACTTCCACGATGTTAGTCTTTTGTAAAAGGAGAGGGACTAACATTTACTGAGTTCCTGCTAATTGCTGGGCACATTGCATGTGGAAGCTCATTCAACCATCACAGTGACCCTACAAGATGTTTTTATTCCCACTTTACAGAAGTTGAGATTGAGGCTGAAAAATAAGGAATTTATCCAGCCCATAAGTGGCAGAACTGAGATTTGAACCTCCACCATTTCAATTCTAAAAACCGTGTTGTTCTTCTTATCCTCCTGTTGCTTTATGTATATAAAGTCTCATTTAATCAAATTAGCTTTCTTACCCATGATACTTTTATTGTGCGATGGAAAGTGGAATATGGAAGCTGTTACTTCAGTAACTAGGGAAGCCTGCCTGATTTTTGTCTAAATTGGATGTGGTCACACTCTATCAATGTCAGTTGAATGAATGAATGAATGAATGAATGATATACTTCAAAAGCATGAGTCTCAAACATGGTACAAACACTACTACTTCTTATACTTTTATGTATGTATGTCTGTATGCATGCATGTAATTCTGTTATGAAACACTTAACATGAGAGGTAACTTTTAAACAAATTATTGAGTATATAATACACAACTGTTGACTATCAGTGCAATGTTGTACAAAGAACTCATGAGCTTATTCATCTTGTATAACTGAAACTTAATGGCCCTTGATTACAATTCCTTATTTCTCCCATTCTTTCAGCCCCTGGCAACTACCATTCATTCTACCCTTTGAGTCTGTGAATTTGACAGTTTTAGATACCTTAAAGTAAAATCAATCAGTATCTATCTTTTTATGACTGCATAATTCACTTAGCATAATGTCCTCAAAATTTATCCATTCTGTCACATATTGCAGAATTTCCTTTATAAAGAAAGGTTAGTATCCAAAATATATAAAGAACTTATAAAACTCAACACCCAAAAAACAAATAATCTAGTCAAAAATGGGCAGAAGACATTTATTGGTGTTTTTCCAAAGAAGACATCCAGATGGCTATATTATACATCTGAAACTATTATGACACTGTATGTCAATTAACTGGAATTTAAGTAAACATTTAGATAAAAAAATAAAAGGCTGAATAGTATTCCATTGTACCTATATACTACATTTTATTTTTTTCATTCATCTCTTGATGGACATTTATGCTGTTACCACATCCTGGCTATTGTGAATAATGCTATAGTAAACAGACAAGTGTTAATATCTGATTCTTATTTCAATTCTTTTGGGTAAATGTCCAGAGGTGCTTTTGCTGTATTCATATGGTAATTCTATTTGCAACCTTTTGAGGAACCTCCATACTGTTTTCCATTGCAACTGTACTGTTCTTTATTCCTATTGACAGTATGCAAGGGTTGAAAGTTCTTCATATCACTGCCAACATTTGTTTTTGTGATAATGGCCATCCTAACAGTTGTGAGGTGATAATCTCATTGTAGTTTGGGTTTACATTTGTGTCATGTTTAGTGGTGTTGAGTATTTTATCATCTATCTGTTGGGCATTTATATGTGTTCTAGAATAATGTCTCTTCAAGTGTTTACCCATTTTTAAACTTGAGTTATTAGGTTGTGTTTTTTTTTTTTAACTATTGAGCTACAGAAGTTCCTTATATATTTTGAAGATGAACCTCTTATCAGATATATAGCTTTTGATATTTTCTCCTATTCTGTAAGTTGCCCTTTCACTCTGTTGATTATTCCCTTTGCTGTGCAGAAGCTTTTTATTTTTAATGTACTCTTACTTGTTTATTCTTATTTTTGTTGCTTGTGCTTATGGTGTCATATCCACAAAATCATCCTAAAGATGGGTGTCATGAAACTTTTCTCCTATGTTTTCTTCTAGAATTTTTATGTTTATGTCTTTAATCTCTCTTTTGAGTTGATTTTTGTATATGGTATAAGATGAAGGTCCACTTCCATTCTTCTCCATGTAGATATCCAGTTTTCCTAACATCATTTTTTGAAGAGACTATCTTATTCCAATTGTGTGTTCTTGGTTCCCCTGTCAAAGATCAGTGATTTATGTGTGGATTTATTTCTGGGTTCTCTATTCTGTTCCATGTCTATATACCTATTTTTATGCCAGTAAAATCCAGCTTTGTTCTTCCTTCTTAAGATTGATTTGACTGTTTGTGGTATTTAGTGGTTCCATATGAATTTTAGAATTTTTAAAAAATTTCTGTAAGAAAAGCCAATGGGATTTTGATGGGGTTTTATGGACTCTGTAGATTGCTTAGGATAGTAAGGACATTTAAAAAAAATTTATTTATTTTCAGCATAACAGTATTCATTATTTTTTTCACCACACCCACTGCTCCATGCAATCCGTGCCCTCTATAATACCCACCACCTGGTACCCCAACCTCCCACCACCCCCCGCCACTTCAAACCCCTCAGATTGTTTTTCAGAGTCCATAGTCTCTCATGATTCACCTCCCCTTCCAATTTACCCCAACTCCCTTCTCCTCTCTAACTCCCCATGTCCTCCATGCTATTTGTTATGCTCCACAAATAAGTGAAAGACATTTTGATAATAATGTCTACCAAAACACGAAACAGATCCCTTTCCATTTGTTTGTATATTGTGAATTGTTCTATAGTTTTCTGTACAAGTCTTTGACCTCCTTAGTTAACTTTATCCCCAAGGGTGTTATTCTTTTTGCTGCTATTGTAAATGGGATTGTTTCTTGAATTTCTTTTTCAGATAGTTCATTATTAGTATATGGAAACAACTGATTTATGTAGATTGGTTTTGTATTCTGTAATTGTACTGAATTTATTAGTTCTAGTAGTTATTTTTAACTATAACCATAAAGCTATAGTCATGCAAAACTCAACACTATAACACTTCGATTTTTTTAAATTTAAGAGCATGTCATCAGCAAAAAGGGACAGTTTTCTTTCTTTTCAGTTTGGATGTTTTTTTTTTCTTTTTCTTACCTAATTGCTTTGTCTAGAATCTCCACTACTGTGTGAATACAAGTGGTGAGATGGGGCATCCTTTTTTGGTCTTAATCTTAGAGGGAAAGCTTTCAGTTTTTCCCCTTTTATGTATGTATGTATGTATGTATGTATGTATGTATGTATTATACATTTATCTTTTACTGAAGTATAGCTGACACACAATGTTTTAGGTTTTTAACATAATGATTTGACAACTGTGTATGTTATGCTATCCTTACAAGTATAGTTACCGTCTGTCACCATAAAATGCTATTATAATACCATTGGCTATATCCTTTATACTGTACCTTTTTATTTATTAGGGTTTTTTTTTAACTATTTTATTTACCTTTATTTTATTCATTCCAAAAAGGAAGCTTTGCCCCTTTTTGCTCATCACCCATCTCTGGCAACCAGTTCCCTGTATTTATGGGTCTGTTTGTTCTTTCATTTGTTTTGTTTTTTAGATTCCACATATAAGTGAGACAATATGGTATTTGTCTTTCTTTCTTTCTTTTTTTTTTTTTTTTAAAAAGATTTTTATTTATTTATTTGAGAGAGAGACAGTGAGAGAGAGCATGAGAGGCGGGAAGGTCAGAGGGAGAAACAGACTCCCCATGGAGCTGGGAGCCCGATGCGGGACTCGATCCTAGGACTCCAGGACCGTGACCTGAGCCGAAGGTGGTTGCTTAACCAACTAAGCCACCCAGGCGCCCGGTATTTGTCTTTCTCTGTATGACTTATTTCACTTAGCATAATACCTACTGAATATTATGATGAGTATTGTGTTAGATGTAGGCTTGTCATATATGACTTATATTACATTGAGGTAATTTACTTCTGTTCTTAGTTTGTTGAGAATGGTTTTTTATGAAAAGGTGTTGAATTTTGTCAAATGATTTTTCTACAACTATTGAGATAATCATGTGATTTTTATCCACCCTTTTGTTAATTTGAAGTGTCATATTAATTGATTTGTTTATGTTAATCCTTACATCTCAGGAATAAAACCATTTGGTCATGGTGTATTATCCCTTTAATGTGCTATTGGATTTGATTTCTAGGATTTTCTTGAGGAATTTTGTATCCATATTCATCAGGGATATTGGCCTATAGTTTTCTTGTGGTGTCTGTCTGGCTGTGGTATCAGTGTAATACATGACTCATAAAATGTGTTTGAAAGAAATCTTCTATGTCAATTTTATAAAATTAAATTTTATTTTTTCAGTGTTCCAAGACTCATTGTTTATGCACCACATCCAGTGCTCCATGCAATATGTGCCCTCCATAATACCCACCAACAGGCTCACCCAGACCTCACCCCCTCCCTTCCAAAACCCTCAGTTTGTTTCTCAGAGTCCACAGTCTGTCATGGTTTGTCTCCCTCTCTGATTTCCTCCAATTCACTTTTCCTTTCCTTCTCCTAATGTCCTCCATGTTATTCTTTATGCTCTACAAGTAAGTGATAATTGACTTTCTCTGCTTGACTTATTTCACTCAGCATAATCTCCTCCAGTCCAGTCCATGTTAATGCAGGAGTTGGGTATTCATCCTTTCTGGTGGAGGCACAATATTCTATTGCATGTATGGACCATATCTTCTTTATCCATTCATCTGTTGAAGGGCATCTTGGCTCTTTCCACAGTTTGTTCATTGTGGCCATTGCTGCTATGAACATTGGGGTACAGGTGGCCCTTCTTTTCATTACATCTCTATCTTTGGGGGTAAATACCCAGTAGTGCAATTGCAGGGTCGTAGGTATCTCTGTTTTTCATTTCTTAAGGAATCTCCACACTGTTTTCTAAAGTGGCTGCACCAACTTGCATTCCCAACAACAGTGTAGGGGGGTTCCTCTTTGTCCACATCCTCTCCAACACTTGTTGTTTACTGTCTTGTTAATTTTTGCCATTCTAACTGGTGTAAGCTGGTATCTCAGTGTCGTTTTGATTTGAATTTCCCTGATGGCTAATGATGAACATTTTTTCATGTGTCTGTTAGCCATTGTATGTCTTCTTTGGAGAAGTGTCTGTTCATGTCTTCTGCCAATTTTTTGACAGGTTTATCTTTTTTTTGGGTGTTGAGTGTGAGGAGTTCTTTATAGATCTTGGATATCAGCCCTTTGTCTGTAATGTCATTTGTAAATATCTTCTCCCATTCTCTTTGTTTCATTGATTGTTTACTGGGAAAGTTGGATGGCTATGGATAGAAGAATGAAATTCAACCATTCTCTTCCGCCATACACAAAGAAAAACTCAAAATGGATGAAAGACCTCAACATGAGATAGAAATCCATCAAAATTCTAGAGGAAAACATTGGCAGTAATCTCTGTGATGTTGCCCACAGCAACTTCTATGTCATTTTTTTTTTCTTTCTATGTCATTTTTTAAAAAGATTTTGAGAAGTATTGTTTTGTTTTTAAGATTTTATTTATTTATTTGACAGAGATCGCAAATAGGCAGAGAGGCAGGCAGAGAGAGAGGAAGGGAAGCAGGCTCCCCACTGAGCAGAGAGCCTGATGCGGGGCTGGATCCCAGCACCCTGGGATCATGACCTGAGCTGAAGGCAGAGGCTTTAACCCACTGAGCCATCCAGGCGCCCTGAGAAGTATTGGTTTCAATCATTCTTCAAATGTTTGGTAGAATTAACAGCTGAAATCACCAGCTGAAATCAGCTGGTCCTGGGCTTTTCTTTGGAGGTTTTTATAATTGATGCTATCTCCATATTAGTTGTAGGTCTGTGTAGATTTTTTATTTCTTCATAACTTAGTCTTGGTAGGTTATATGTTTCCAGAAATTTATCCATTTCTTCTAAGTTATCCAGTTTGTTGGTGTATAATTGTTCCTGTTAATCTCTTATAATCTTTCTATTTCTGTGACATAAATTGTAATATCTCTTCTTTCATTTTTGATTTTTTAATCTGAGTCTTCTCTCTTTTTACATAATTAGTCTGGATAAGGGTTTGCCAGTTTTATCTTTTCAAAAGACAAACTTTAGTTTTATTGTTTTTTTCCTTTTTTATCTGTTTAATTTTGTTTATTTTTATCCAGTCAAAAAAATTTTTTTTTAAATTCAATTAGCTAACATAGAGTACATCATTAGTTTCAGATGTAGAATTCAGTAATACATCAGTTGCATATAATACCCAGTGCTGTGTTTGTTATTTCCTTCATACTGTTAAATTTGGGCTTAGTTTGCTCTTCTTTGTCTTCTTTCATGAGGTGTAAAGTTAGGTTTTTGTTTGAGATTTCTTCCTTTTTAATATAGGTATTTATCACTGTGAAGTTCACTCTGAGTACTACTTTTGCTGAAGACCACAAATTTTGGTATATTGTGTTTTCATTTTTATTTGTCTTGAGGTATTTTCTAATTTACTTTTTGATTTCTCCTTTGACCCAATGATTGTTCACAAGCATAATTGTTTAATATCTGCTTATTTGTGAATTTTCCAGTTTTCCTTTTGCTATTGATTTCTAGTTTTCCATTGTTGTCAGAAAAAAAAAATACTTAGTATACTTAAAATCTTCTTAAATATGTTAGGATTTGTTTTGTGACCTAATGTGATCTATCCTAAAAAAAGATCTCTGTATTTTTGAAAAGAATTTGTATTCTGTTAGTGTTGGATAGAATGTTTTGTGTATATCTGGTAGGTCCATTTGTTGATAGTGTTATTCAAATCTTCTATTTCCTTATTGCTCTTTTGTCCCGATTTCCTGTCCATTATTGAAAGTGGAGTGTTGAAGCCTTCTACAATTATTAGGTTACTGTCTGTTTCTTCCTCCAATTCTGCCACTGTTTGCTTTCTGTATTTAGGTGCTCTGATGTTTGGTGCATATATGTTTATAATTGTTATATCTTCCTTATGGATGGATTGTTTTATCATGATATAGTGTTTAATCTTTATCTCTTGTGACAGTCTTGGACTTAAAGTTTATTTTGTCTGATATAGCCACTGTTGATTTCTTTTGGTTATCATTTACCTGGAATATATTTATCTATCCCTTCACTTTTAACCTAAATGTATCCATTTAGGATACAACCTAAATGTATCAGTGTAAAGTGAGTTTCTTGTAGGCAGCATATAATTTTTTAAAAAAATTATTCAGCAATTGAATGTCTTTTGATTGGGGAGTTTAATCTATTTACACTTAATTATTTATAGGCAAGGATTTTTTATTGACATTTTCTTAATTTTCTGTCAGTTTTGCAATTCTTTCATCTGTCTTTTCCTCTCTTACTGTCTTTCTTTGTGTTTTGTTGATTTTTTTTTACATTGATGTATTTTGATTCTCCTTATCTATTGTTTAAATTCTGTAGGTATTTGTGTGTGTGTGGTTACCCTGGGGCCCTGATAAATTATTTTATAGTTGTAACATTGTGTTTTAAGTTAACAACATAAGTTCAAGTGCATACAAAACTGCTACACTTTAACTTATCTGTCTTTACTCTTTATATTATTTTTGTCACAATTTATGTCTATTCATATTGTTTATCCTTTAAGATATTTTTTAGTTTATAGTTACTTTTAATACTTTTGTCTTTTAACTCTTGTACTAGAACTAAAAGTGATTTACTTGCCACTGCTATAGTAGTTCACTAATCTGTATTTACCTATATGTATTTACCTTTACCAACAAGTTTCATATTTTCTCATGCCATGGTGTATTCTTAGGTGTCCCTTTGTTTTGTATGTATGGACAACCATTAGTATTTCTTATAAGGTAGTTCTAGTGGTGATGAACCCTCTTAGCTTCTGGTTTTGGGGAGAGAGTATTTATCTTTCCTTAATTTTTGAAGGACATTTTATAGTATTTTTGGTTGGTGAGTTTTTTTCTTTTTTTCTTTTGGCACTTTTACTATATCATCCTACTCCCTTCTGATCTGCAAGGTTTTTGCCAAAAAATCTGCTGACTATTTTATGGGAATTCCTCTGTACATGACAAGTCACTACTCTTGTTTCTTTCAAAATGGTCTTTTTATCTTTTTCACTGTATGTTAGCCAACATACAGTACATCATCAGTTTCAGATGTAGTGTAATAATTTGTCAGTTGTGTATAACACCCAGGGCTCATTACATCATGTACCCAAAAAATCCAGTCAAGAAATAGGCAGAAGACATGAACAGACATTCTGAAAAACAAAAGAAAAATGGTCTCTTTTTCTTTGACTTTTGACAATTGGATTATAATGTATTTCAGTGTAGATTTCTTTGGGTTCCTCTTATTTGGTTGTATCATTTGGGTTTCTTAGATCTGGATGTGCATTTCTTTGCCCAGAGTGAAATTTTGGGGAGTTTTCAGCCACTATTTCTTTGAATTGTCTTTCTGGCCTTTTCTCTCTTCCTTCTAGAATTCCCATAATGCATAGATCAGTCATCTTGGGGGTATCTTTATAAGTACCTAAAGCTTTATTCATACGTTTTGCTCCTTGAATTATTTCTAATAGCTTGTTTTTGAGTTCACAGATCCTTTCTTTGGTTCTATACAGTTACACCCCTCTAATGAAGTTTTTAGTTACATTACTCCGTGATTTGTTTGGTATTTTAGAAAATATTATGTCTCTTTATTCATACGTTTTGCTCCTTGAATTATTTCTAATAGCCTGTTTTTGAGTTCACAGATCCTTTCTTTGGTTCTGTACAGTTACACCCCTCTAATGAAGTTTTTAGTTACATTACTATGTACCTTAGCTCCATGATTTGTTTGGTATTTTAGAAAATATTATCTGTCTCTAGGTCAGAATTCTCACATTATGCATGTCTTGTTATTTTGACCTTGGTAAATATCTTATGAAAATTATTCTTAATTTCATGTCAGATGATTCATATAATCATATAACCATATAATTATGGTTAGATTCTGGAGGTTTACCTTTTCCTTTATATGGAGTATCTTTGCCTAAGTCTTTCTTTTCCTTGACTCTCTGTTGGTGTCTATGCATTACAAAGCAGACAACTCTCCCAGTATTTACCAACTGGCCTCATACAGCAGAAAAAACTTTACCAGTCAGTCTAGTCAGTTAATCTGGGGGCTTTAACCAATTCTTTCTCTCCACAGGAAGAAACTTCCTGTGGAAGTTTTTGTCCACTTGGTCTTTGTTGAGCCAGGGGATAGGGACCTATGGTATTTACCAGTTCAAACAACCATCTCTGTTCCTAGGTAACTACACTGTACCAGATATGTCAGGATTTCAAAACTGGAGAGTCAGATGCCTGTTATTTGGGGATCCCCTGGAGAAGTTGGTGTATTTAGTGCACAAATCAACTATTTCCCTCCTCAGGAGGAAGCTGAGAGATGGGATGTTTTGTTTGCTCACTCTGTGCTGAGCACAGGGGCAGATCTGTGGTCTCTTACGCAGATACCAGATCTTTGGTATCTAACCAAACCATTATCTTTCTTTTCCCCCCGGGTGGCTTGCCAGACTCGTCATAGCTCCAAGATGGTAAGACAAAAGGCAGTTCACCAGAGAGCACCCTTGAAAAAGTTGGGGTACTGGATATGTGAATCAAGTCTCTCATGGGTGAAATTGGGAGCTGGGTGTTCTCCCTGATCATATGGCACTGTTTGCCATGGGGTGGGGCATGGCAGGCATTCTGGTGAAAGGATGTCTCAAGTTTCCCTGTCAGTTTCAGTGACTCTGGTTTTGCTTCCTTCTGGGGTGCAGTAGCCTTTCAGTTAGTTTCTGGATTTATCAGAAAGGCAATTTGCCATGAATTATTGCTGAATCAGTGTGTCTATGTGTGGAAGGAGGATCCACGACTTTCTATTCAGAGTTCTTCTTTTTTCTTTTTTAAGAGGGAAAACATTTATTTTTAACTGTAGGCTTTTGGTCAATAATATCGAAAACATTTTTAACAAGTAGAAGGAATTCATAGGGTCTCAAATCAATTCAGATTATTAGGAATGAAACAAGTAAATGTTTCAATTAAAATATAAGTAACACCCCATAGCCTAGTTCCCCATATTTCTGTTAAAATCTTGGAAAGTATAGGGAAAAACTGATGAAAATGTAGCAGAAAGGATAGTACCCTAATTCTGTTGTAAAATTTTTTTTTTAATTTAATATAATTTTTCCAGTGTTCCAAGATTCATTATTTATGCACCACACCAAGTGCTCCATGCAATACATGCCCTCCTTAATACCCACCACCAGGCTCACCCAGTGCCCCACCCCTCTGCTCTAAAACCCTCAGTTTCTTTCTCAGAGTCCACAGTCTCTCATGGTTCATCTCCCCCTCCGATTTCCCCCAACTCCCTTCTCTTCTCCTTCACTCAATGTCTTCTGTGTTATTCCTTATGCTGCACAAGTAAGTGAAAGCATATGATAATTGACTCTTTCTGCTTGACTTATTTCACTCAGCATAATCTCCTCCAGTCCCATCCATGTTGATACAAAAGTTGGATATTCATCCTTTCTGATGGAGGCATCATACTCCATAGTATATATGGACCATATCTTCCTTATCCATTCGTCTGTTAAAGGGTATCTTGGTTCTTTCCACGGTTTGGCAACTGTGGCCATTGCTCCTATGAACATTGGGGTCTGTATGACCCTTCTGTTCATTCTGTCTGTATCTTTGTGGCAAATACCCAGTAGTGCAATTGCAGGATCATAGGGTAGCTCTATTTTTACTTTTTTTTTTTTTTTTTTTTGAGGAACCTCCACACTGTTTTCCAGAGTGGCTGCACCAACTTGCATTCCTACCAACAGGGTAATAGGGTTCCCCTTTGTCCACATCCTCTCCAACACTTGTTGTTACTGTCTATTCTGACTTCTTGATGGTATTACTTGCTGAGTTTATAGAATTTAAATGATGTCATCCAACTTCTCCTTTGCTTAGGAGGACACATGAACTTCATCTAGAAATTGCCTTTTCTTTTTTTTTTTTAATCTTTTCTTCCCCCAACAAGATTTTATTTATTTATTTGACAGAGAGAGAGAGCGAGAGAGGGAACACAAGCAGGGGGAGTGGGAGAAGGAGAAGCAGACTTTGCACTGGACAGGGAGCCTGATGTGGGGCTCAATCCCAGGACCCTGAGACCATGACCTGAGCTGAAATCAAGAGTCAGATGCTCTACTGACTGGGCCACCCAGGTTCCCCTAGAAGTTGCCTTTTCAGCAGTAACTGTACATATCCACAAGGGAAGAGTCTCTGATTACTCCTCAGTGGACTCTTAGGGTCTTGCCAGACAACCCCCTCTCCTTGCCAGTCCTGTCTTGTCAATGATATTCTAGACTCCAGGCACGATAGTGCACCCAGGAAGGGGAATCTGGGAGCTTGGACTCTTCATGAAGTCATCTATGAATTTTATTTTCTAACTTGGATGATTCTGATTAGACTCTTTTCAGAGGAATGGTTTTTGTAGTTTCTAAAGGTCTTAAAGGCTAATGCACAAATGGCATCCTGGTCACTCACTCATTAGTCATCTGGATATGCCATTTAGATGTTTCTTTATTCACTAGTAAGTCAGAAAGGGACATGAATCAGTTAGCTATTCCTGCTAACAAACCACTCCAAAACTTAGTGGCTTATAACAGTAGACTTTTATCATTGCCTAAGAGTCTGCAAGTCAGCTGGGAAATTCTGCTAATTTGGACTATGCTCAGCTAATCTTGTGTGTGTTCACATAGGTGTCTGCATTCAACTGGTGGGTCAGCTAGGCACTGGCTGGTCAGGATGACGTGGCCGCAGTGAATCATCTGTTTGACATGGTTTCTCATCTATTAACTAGCTAGCCTGTGCTTGTTCATAGATAGTGGCAAGATTCCAGGAGAATGGGCTTCACTGTGTGAAGCCTCTTGAAGCCTAGGTTTGTAATGGACACACCATTACTATCACCACATTTCATTGGCTAAATCAAATCTCTAAGCCAGCTCAGATGCAAGGGGTGGGGAAATAGGTTCCATCTCTAATAGGAGGAGGCAAAATTTGCAGTGCAAAGGGTGTGTATGGTGATGGGTAAAAATGTTGTTAAAGTCAGTGACTTAGAGCAGAGAGTTTTCTTCTTCACAGTAGTGTGGGGGAGGAGACAGGGCTGTTAAGATCTACAGGTATTATTCATGTGACAGAAAGATCCATGGAACAAGTACACTCCAGTGCCTCTTGGCTGAGAAACAGAGCTCTTGCCTTGGTTATAAAACCCACCATCAGCAGCAGAGAGTGGATTGAAATGCCCTTGAAGGGCTTTATAATGGGTATGTGATGTGTATGTGTATGTGTGTGCCAAGCATGAAATAAATGGCATGGGTACACTGATTACTCACCACAGTAATTCTATAGGGAATGAAGCTACCCCCATCTTATAGGTGAGGAGACTGAGACTCATTGGTGAAGAAATTCACTTGAGGTTACCATAGGTATGAGGTGGTGGTCAGGATCCTGCCCCCATCTTCTGAAGCCACATTCCCTGTATTTTTCCTGTTTTCTAGCTGCTCTCTCTGTTCTAGGCAGGTTTCTCATTAGAGGTTCAGTTGTGTGCCCTTGTGACTCAACAGTGTAAGAGAGCCAATGAATCCTTGTCCTTATGTGGTTCTGGGACCCAGGGAAAGAAGATGCTCTCAGATTCACCATCCATAGGCAGACATTGAGGACCTGCTGTGAGGAAAGTGAGTATATTAGGTTCCTATTCTGCTCTAACAGATTACCATCACCACTGGTTAAAACAACACAAATTTATTTTCATATAGTTCTGGTCATCAGAAGACTGAAATGGGTTTCACTGGGCTAATATTAAGTTGTTAACAGGGCTGCTTTCTTCTGGAGGCTCTAGGGGAGAATCTGTTCTTGGCTTTTTTAGCTTCTGTGGGTTGCCCGCATTCCTGATTTGATGACTTCATTCATTTTCAAAGCCAGCAATGGCTCATTGAGACCTCTCATATTCCATCACTGTGACTTTTCTGCTTTGCCCTCTGCATTTTAGGATCCTTGTGATTACATTGGGCCCACCTGGATAATCCAGAAAAATATCCCTACTTACAGGACAGATGATTAGCAAGCTCAGTTCCATCTGTTTTATTAATTACTCTTTGCCCTGTAATGTAATGTTCACAGGTTCTGGGAAGTAGGATGTGGGCATCTTGGGGGAGCCATTATTCTGCCCACCATAGAGAGACTGTGTTAAATTGGGGAACACAAATGAATAAGGGCCTCCACTGTCAAGAAGTTCATTGGGGTGTGTGAGTGTGTGAGTGTGGTGTGTGTGTGTGTGTGTGTGTATTCACAGCTAAGTGGAATACAAAGGAGGATGTGAAAAGTGACATGGCAGTGTCGAGTCTAGAATTAGAGGCAGTGAGAAGAGGTAGAGTGCCTCAGAGTTGGATATTGGGGGTTAGATAAAGGCTGTGTGGAGAAAGTGGTCTATGAACTGGCCTTTAAGGATGGATAAGAGTAAATTTGGTTGGAAGAACATCCTAGACAAAGGGATTGGTCCACAAACCCGGTTACTGCCAACAGGATGAGTGCTGTGTTGGGGGTGTGTATGTCGTGGTCCCTAGCTCAGCGGCCCTCAAGGGACAGCACTCACAGGAATGAGAGGAGCCTCCTTCTTACTGGTTGGCGCCCGTGTTTTCAGGTGGGGTCTGTCCCAGCCAGAGTGGGCAGCCAACACCCACCTCCAGCAAATAGTTGCCTTGAAGGAAACTGTGTCAAGGGTGGCCAGATTACTTATGACTTCGGAAGAAGTCAGAAAATCTGGATTTCTTTGTGAAAAGTTTGGATTTTATTTATTGTTTTTGGAGTTTTAAAAAATTTTATTTTATTTTTTCCAAGATTCATTCTTTATGTACCACGCTCAATGCTCCATGCAATATGTGCCCTCCTTAATACCTACCACCTTTTTAACATATTTAAGACTCTAAATGGAGGCCTCAGGTCAAAGGAATGAGACCAAACCTATTCCTCATGTGTACCAGAATGCCCCCGGCAAAAGGATATGTGGAGGCCCAGGGGCTATATGTACAAATATTTTCAAGTTATAAACCAAATGAATAAACTGTTCAATAAAACATTAAAAAAATAAAATTCTGGTACACTGAAAAGAAATTAAAAAAATAAAAAATTAAAAAAAATAAATTTAAGGACTAATTCAGTTTTTTAAAAAAACAAAAACACTGAATATTCCAAATAGAAATCAGAGGGCTTTCATGTGTATCCTCTGATGTGAGGTACAGAGGTTGAGTTACTTGCGCGAGGCTACACAGTTGGGAAGTGACAAGTCCGGCATAGTCAGTGGTCCCTGGGTTCTTAATACTATGATCCAAATTACAAGACCATCATAAGCGTCCCCTGGTAAGATGGGTGGGCAACTAGCATGGGCCACTGGTGTTCAAGCCATGAGTAGATGGCCGTCAGAGGGATGGCCTTATAGGAACATTGGCACGAGAGGACAAGATTGTTTTCGATCCCAGGATGCTGTCATTCCAGGAAGTTTTGGGGGCACGCCCCATGTGGCTTCGCAGGAGGGTCTGTACTATTCCACAGCACAAGATGTGGTGCACTGATTCAGAAGTTTATATACTCACATTGTTTCTCTGAAAGGTGGAGGGTGGGGAAGGAGGAAAGGAAGGAGGAAAGAAGGAGGAGAGAGAAGAAAGAAAAACTAAAATTGCTTCTTTGTTTTTGCCAAAAGAAAAGGCATTTGGCTTACAAGAAGGGAATGGATAATTAAGACCATTATTGATATGAAAGTTCATTGGAAACACCATTATATTTTTCAAGAATGGAGCGATAGAAATGACTCCTTTATCATCATCTCTGATAGAATAAAAGTTTTATCCCATCTTGTACCCCAATTATGGGTCATAATGACTTAGCCTTCTGAAAGAGTTGTTTTTTTTTTTTTTTAAATACAAAGCATTTCTTTAATTTGCATTTCCACCCTCTGTAGCTGAATAACAGTCTGTGCAATGATAAAATTGCAACAGAAATTCCTGTCTGATGTGAATTGCTGTAGATTTACATCCAGGGGCATGCTTTTCTGGCAAATGCCCCATGTAAGTACAATTTGGTTTTGCAAATACATCTTGCCAAGTGTTATGTGGTGACTAAAATCTGGGCTCTTAAGCAGGACAGGCCAGAGTTCATTCATTTGACATATATTTATTGATAAAGTAACCTTAGATCCTGCATGCCCAGAACTGCACTGTTTTTCCAGTGTCCCTTCAATTTAGTGTCCTCTCATTATCACAAGTGTTCTGGTTCTAACCCTAAAAAGTACACACTCGTGTTAATGATAGTGTGCCTGCTCTGTGCCAGGCTCTATTCTAAGCCTAGAGGGAGGGGGTAGATAGGGCAGACACATGCCTGTCCTTTCCCAATACAATCATCTCATATCACTGTAACCCTGGGCAAGTTACCTAAAACACTGTAACTCAGTTTCCTCATCTGTAGAATGCAGATAGTTGTGTTTAACTTGTGAGGTTGTCATGAGAGACGATCCATTCCTTGCAAAACTCATAGCAGAGTCCCTGGTACAGAGAGATGGAAACATGTTAGTTGTCATTGTTAGCTAGTACTTCTCTTGGGTTGAAGGTAATGTGCTTGGCCCAAAGTGTGGAGGAGGGGAGGGCATCAAAAGATGTTCTGTTGACCAGCAAAGGCAAAAGGAACATGCACAAAAAATCACTGAATGCAAAGGCATTTTTTAAAAAAAATTCATTCATTTATCTGACAAATAAGTTACATGTTTTCTACCAAATCCAGGCTCTGAACTGGGCTTTGGGGACTCACTGGTGAACAGGTCTTGTTAATATGGCCTGATAGTGCTGGGATACAGCTGAGGCCTCCATGCTCTGTGAACTCCAAGGCAGGGCTCTGGTTCTGTTGGACAAGTCAGGGAGGCCTTCAGTGATGAGTTAATTGTGTCCTCTTGAAGTTCCTGTGCTGAAGTCCTGATTTCCAAGACCTCAGAATGAGACCTTATGTGGGGATAGCATCTTTACTGATTAAGGTTATAGTGGGATCATCAGGGTGGGCTCTA
Source organism: Mustela nigripes (assembly GCF_022355385.1). NCBI lineage: Eukaryota > Metazoa > Chordata > Mammalia > Carnivora > Mustelidae > Mustela > Mustela nigripes. The sequence goes on along the minus strand of NC_081557.1, from coordinate 207,798,766 downwards.
ATCCTGTATGACTAGTGCCTTTATAAAAAAGGGAAATTTGGACACAGACATGCACACAGGGAGAACACCATGTGAAGATGAAGTCAGAGACTGGGGAAATGTTACAATCCTGAAAACACCGAAGATAGCCAGCAAAACCCCAGAAGCTGGGAAAGAGACCAGGGACAGATTCTACCTCACAGCCTTAGAAGGAACTACTCATTCTGCTAACAGACTAATACCAGATTTGAGAGAGTCAAGTTCTGTTGTTTAAGCCTTCCAATCTGAGGTACTTTGTTCTCAAAGGTGCTGACTTACCCTCTCAGTGGATCAAGTGTCCAGGCAGGTGTTGCTGGATGATCCAGGAGCATTTCCGGTAGTGGGACATATACCCTGACACTTGAGCATTCCTATGGGGCTACCCCACTCTCAGAACTTGAGTCCAGCTTGGTTACTTGATGTGACTCCAAATGAGTCTGTCCCAGTGTGACAAGCAAAGGCATTAGGCTCCAAAAGTGTGTTCTGAAGGAGAAAGATGCAAATGGTTTTCCATAGGCAAGAGATACCACTGGAACAGCTGTAGAGGGAGGAAGAAATGAAATTGGCTTTAGACGAGCCACAGATCTGGAGTTCCTGGAAATACAGCTACTGTGTCATGTGCCTTCATCATATATGGTTTCTGTTTTCTGCCATGGTTCAACTGAATGCTTTGACCAACTCACAGAAGGAAAGATGTTCAAGTGTGTATACCACTGGCTGTCTCTGAATTTGTGGCAAAACGGTGACTTTTTCCTGAAAAACGTTTTTCATGAATTTGAGGATTCAAGAATAAAATCACTTTTTTGTTAGTGATTTTTTTTTTAATGAAATGTGTCAAACACAGACAAGTATGGAAGTAGTTAATGTACACCAGTGTATCCTTCCCCAGTGTAAGAAATGAAGTACGGTAGACAGTTGAGGCCCCTTGTCTATGACACTCTAATCTTCCCAATATGCTCTAGAGATTACTACAATTATTTCCATGGGGATTTTTATTATTTTGCTTAACGTTATGTAACCCAAAGCAATATATCCTATTTTTAAACTCTACCGAAATGAAATCAGATCATTCTGTGTCTTGCTTTTCTTACTTCCCATTATGTCTTATGTTTATTCATAGGATGCATTTCATTTATTTTAACTGCTCTACAGTGTTGCCTGTGATTATGCCACAATTTATTGACTCATCTCCTCATTGACGATAGATGTGAGCATTCTTGCTTGGGTTTCCTTGTGCACATCCATGAGAGTTTCTGTAAGGCACATTCCGTGGGAAATACACAGAGGAATTGTAGAATTGCTGGGTCATAGGGTGCCATCTTGGAATGTATAAGTTATTAACAAATTATTCCGCTGAAGAATAATATGCACTTCTACCTGGAATTTTTAAATTTAAATTCAATTAGACAACATAGAGTACATCATTAGTTTCAGATGTAGAGTTCGATAATTCATCAGTTGCATATAACACCTAGTGCTCAACACATCAGGTGCCCTCTTTAATGCCCACCACAGTTACCCCAACCCCCCACCTCCCTTCCAGCAACCCTAAGTTTATTTCTTAGAGTTAAGAGTCTCTCTTGGTTTGTCACCCTGTCTTGATTTCTTCCCATTCCATTTCCTCCCTTCCTCTATGATCCTCTGAGCTGTTTCTTATATTTCACACATGAATGAAACCATGTGATAATCATCTTTCTCTGACTTATTTTGCTCAGCATAATACCCTCCACTTCCATCCACATTGACATAAATGGTAAGTATTCATCCTTTCTGGTGGCTGAGTAATATTCCAGTGTGTATGTATTTGTGTGTGTGTGTGTGTGTGTGTGTGTGTGTGTGTGTGTGTGTATTGTATTTCCTTTATCCCATTCACCTGTTGATGGAAATCTTGGCTCTTTTCACAGCTTGACTGTCTTGGACATTGGTGCTATAAATGGTGGGGTGGGGTGCATGTGCCTCTTTGGATCATTACATCTGTATCTTTGGGGTAAATACCCAGCAGTGCAATTGCAGGGTCATAGGATAACTCTATAAACTTTTTGAGGAATCTCCACACTGTTTTCCAAAGTTGCATCAATTTGCATTCCCACCAACAGTGTAAGAGGGTTCCCCTTTCTCCACAACCTCTCCAACATTTGTTGCTTCCTGCCTTGGTAATCTTTGCCTATCTTTGCCTATCTAAGAGGTATAAGGTGGTATCCCAATGGGGTTTTGATCTGAATTTCCCTGATGGCTAATGATGATGAACATTTTTCTTGTGTCTATTAGCCATTTGTATGCCATCTTTGGAGAAATGTCTGTTCATGTCTTCTGCCCATTTCTTGACTGGATTATTTATTTATTGGGTGTTGAGTTTGATAAGTTCTTCATAGATCTTGATACTAGCCCTTTATCTGATAAAACATTTGCAAATATCTTCTCCCCTTCCTTTGGTTACCTTTTAGTTTTGCTGACTATTTTCTTTGCTGTGCAAAAGCTTTTTATCTTGATTAAGTCTCAATAGTTCATTTTTGCTTTTGTTTCTCTTGCCTTTGGAGATGTTCCTGCAAGAAGTTGCTGTGGCCAAAGTGGAAGAGACTGCTGCCTGTGATCTCCTCTAGGATTCTGATGGATTCCTGTCTCACATTGAGGTCTTTCATCCATTTTGAGTTTATCTTTGTGTATGGTTTAAGAGAATGGTGCAGTTTCATTTGGCATGTTGCAGTCCCAGTTTTCTTTTTTTTTTTTTAATTAACTTAATTTTATTTTTTCAAGGTTCCAAGATTCATTGTTTATGCATCACACCCAGTGCTCCATGCAATACGTGCCCTCCTTAATACCCACCACCAGGCTTAGCCATCTCCCACCCGCCTCCTCTCCAAAACCCTCAAGTTTGTTTCTCAGTCCACAGTCTTTCATAGTTCATCTCCCCCTCTGATTTGCCCCAATTCATTTTTCTTTTCCTTCTCCTAATATCCTCTGTGTTATTCCTTGTGTTCTCCAAGTAAGTGAAACCATATGATAATTACTTTCTTTGCTTGATTTATTTCACTCAGCATAATCTTCTCCAGTCCCATCATGTTGATAAAAAGATGGGTATTCATCCTTCCTGATGAAAGCATAATATTCCATTGTATATTCGGACTATATCTTCTTTATCCATTCATCTGTTGAAGGGCATCTTGACTCTTTCCACAGTTTGTCCATTGTGGCCATTGCTGCTATGAACATTGGGGTACAGGTGGCCCTTATTTTCACTATGTCTGTATCTTTGTGGTAAATACCCAGTAGTGCAATTGCAGGGTCATAGGGTAGCTCTATTTTTAATTTCTTGAGGAATCTCCACACTGTTTTCCAAAGCTGCACCAATTTGCATTCTCACCAACAGTGCAAGAGGGTTCGCCTTTCTCTACATCCTCTCCAACATTTGTTGCTTTCGTCTTGTTAATCTTTGCCATTCTAACAGGTATAAGGTGATACCTCAATGAGGTTTTGATTTGAATCTCCTTGATGGCTAATGATGATGAACATTTTTTATGTGTCTATTAGCCATTTGTATGTCATCTTTGGAGAATTGTCTGTTCATGTCTTCTGCCCATTTTTTGACATGATTATCTGTTGTGTGTGTTGAGTTTGAGGAGTTCTTTATAAATCTTGGATATCAGCCCTTTGTAGTGTCATTTGCGAATATCTTCTCCCATTCTGTGGGTTGCCTTTTTGTTTTGTTGATAGTTTCCTTTGCTGTGCAGAATCTTTTTATCTTGAAGTCCAATTTTCCCAACACTGTTTGTTGAAGAGATTGTCCTTTTTCCATTAGATATTCTTTTCTGCTTTGTTGAAGATCAGTTGACCATAGAGTTGAAGGTCCATTTCTGGGTTTCCTATGCTCTTCCATTGATCAGTGTGTCTTTTTTTGTGCCAGTATCATATTGTCTTGATGATTACAGCTTTGTAGTATCATGTGACATCAGGCATTGTGATATCCCCAGCTTTGGTTTTCTTTTTTTTAACACTCCCCTGGCTATTTGGAGTCTTTTCTGGTTCCTTACAAATTTGAGGGTTATTTGTTCCAGCTCTGTGAAAAAATGTTGATGGTATATTTGATAGGGATTGCACTGAATGTGTTGATTGCTTAGGGTAGCACAGACATTTTAACATTATTAATTTTTTCCAGCCCATGAGCATGGAATGTTTTTCCATTTCTTTGTGTCTGCCTCAATTTCTGTCATAAGTGTTTTGTAGTTTTTAGAGTGCAGATCCTTTACCTCTTTGGTTAGGTTTATTCCTAGGTATCTTATAGTTTCTGGTGCAATTGTAAATTGGACTGGTTCCTTAATTTCTCTTTCTTCTGCCTCATTTTTAGTGTATAGAAATGCAGCTGATTTTCTGTGCATTGATTTTATATCCTGCCATGTTACTGAAATCCTGTATTCTAGTAATTTGGGGGTGGAGTCTTTTTGATTTTCCCCATATCATGTCATTTGTTAAGAGTGAGAGTTTGACTTCTTCTTTGCCAATTTGAATACCTTTTATTTCTTTTTGTTGTCTGATTGCTGAAGCTAGGACTTCTGAAACTAAGACTTCTGATCCTATGTTGAACAACAGTGGTGAGAGTGGGCATCTCTGTCGTATTCCTGACCTTAGGGGAAAAGCTCTCAGTTTTTCCCCATTGAGAATGATAATCACTGTGGGCTTTCCGTAGATGGCTTTTATGATGTTGTGGTATGTTCCCTCTATCCCTACACTGTGGAGAGTTTTTTTTTTTAAATTTTTATTTATTTTTAAAAATTTCTTTTCAATGTTCCAGAATTCATTGTTTATGTACTACACCCAGTGCTCCATGCAATATATGCCCTCCATAATACCCACCACCAGGATCACCCAACATCCCACCCCTCTCCCCTCCAAAAACCTCATTTGTTTCTCAGAGTCCACAGTCTCTCATGGTTCGTCTTCCCCTCCAATTTCCCCCAACTCCTTATCCTCTCTATCTCCTCATGTCCTCCGTGTTATTCCTTATGCTCCACAAATAAGTGAAAGCATATGATAATTGAGTCTCTCTGCTTGACTTATTTCACTCAGCATAATCTCCTCCAGTCCCGTCCATGTTGATACAAAAGTTGGGTATTCATCCTTTCTGATGGAGGCATAATACTCCAAGTATATTTGGGCCATATCTTCCTTATCCATTTGTCCATTGAAGGCATTTTGTTTTGTTCCACAGTTTGGCGACTGTGGCCATTGCTGCTTTGAACATTGGAGTACATAATGGCCCTTCTTTTCACTACATCTATATCTTTGGGGTAAATACCCAGTAGTGCATTTCAGGGTTATAGGGAAGCACTATTTTAAATCACTGTGGGGAGTTTTAATCAAGAAATGATGTTGTACTTTGACAAATGCTTTTTCTGCATCAATTCAGAGGATCATATGGTTCTTTCCTTTCTTTTATTAATGCGATGTATTATATTGATTGATTTATGAATGTTGAACCACTTGTGCAGCCCAGGAATAAATCCCACTTAGTCCTGATGAATAATCCTTTTTAAAAAGTTTATTTATTTATTTATTTATTTAAATATTTATTTATTTCACAGACAGAGATCACAAGTAGGCAGAGAGGCAGGCAGAGAGAGAGAAGAAAGCAGGCTCCCCACGGAGCAGAGAGCCCAATGTGGGGCTCGATCCCAGGACCCTGAGATCATGACCTGAGCTGAAGGCAGAGGCTTTAATCCACTGAGCCACCCAGGCACCCTATTTATTTTTATTATGATCAGTTAGCCAACATATAGCTCTGGGTGTTATACACAGTAATGAATTGTTGAACACTTCATCAAAAACTAATGATGTACTGTATGTTGAATAATCCTTTTAATGTACTATTGGATCCTATTGGCGAGAATTTTAGCATCCATGTTCATCAGGGATATTGGTCTGTAATTCTCCTTTTTGGTAAGATTTTTTTTAATTTTTTAATTATTTTTTAAAATTTTTTTCAGTGTTCCAGAATTAATTGTTTATGCACCACACCTAGTGCTCCAAGTAATATGTGCTTTGGTGGATCTTTGTCTGGTTTTGGGATGAAGGTAATGCTGGCCTCATGCAATGTGTTTAGAAGTTTGCCTTCCATTTCTAATTTTTGAAACAGTTTCAGGAGAATAAGTACTAGTTCCTCTTTAAATGTTTGGTAGAATTCCTTTGGGAAGCATCTGGCCCTAGATTCTTGTTTGTTGGGAAATTTTTGATTACTTACTCAAATTCCATGCTGGCTATGGGTCTATTCAGATTTTCTATTTCTTCCTGTTTCAGTTTTGGTAGTTTGTAAGTTTCTAGGAACGCATCCATTTCTTCCAGATTGCCTAATTTGTTGGCATATATTTGCTCATAATATATTCTGATAATTGTTTGTATTTCCTTGGTGTTGGTTGTTATCTCTCCTCTTTCATTCATGATTTTTTTATTTGGATCCTTTCTCTTTTCTTTTTGATAAGAGATTTATTGATCTAATTAATTATTTCAAAGAACCAGCTTCTAGTTTGCTTGATCTGTTCTGCTGTTATTTTAGTTTCTATTTCAGTGATTTCTGCTCTAATCTTTATTATTTCTCTTCTGCTTGGTTTAGGCTTTATTTGCTGTTCTTTCTCTAGGTCCTTTTGGTGTAAGGTTATCTTGTGTATTTTGAAACTTTTCTAGTTTTTAGAGAAAGGCTTGTATTGCTAAGTACTTACCTCTTGGGGACATCTTTGCTGCATTCCAAGGTTTTTGAACAGTTGTGTTTTCATTTTTATTTGTTTCCATGAATTTTTAATATTCTTCTTTAATTTCCTGGTTGACCCAAACATTCTTCAGTAGGATGCTCTTTAACCTCCAAGCAATTCTTCCAAATTTCCTCTTGTGATTGAGTTCAAGTTTAAAAGCACTGTGGTTTGAAAATATGCAGGGAATAATTGCAGTCTTTTGGTACTGGTTGAGTCTGGATTTGTGACCCATTATGTGATCTGTTCTGGAGAATGTTCCATGTGCACTTGAGAAGAATTTGTGTTCTTTTGTTTTAAGATGGAATGCTCTGTTTATAATTGTGAAGTCCATCGGGTCTAGTGTATCCTTCAAAGCCCTTGTTTCCCTATTGATCTTCTGCTTAGATGATCTCTTATTGCTGTGAGTGGAATGTTGGAAGTCCCCTACTATTATTGTATTATTATCAATATGTTTCTTTAATTTTGTTAGTTGGTTTATATAATTGACTGCTCCCAAGTTAGGAGCATAAATATTTATGATTGTTAGAACTTCTTGTTGGATAGACCCTTTAAGTATGATATAGTGTCCCTTTTTATCCCTTACTAGTCTTTGGCTTAAAATCTAATTTTTGTGATATAAGGATTGCTACTCCAGCTTTCTTTAGATGTCTCTTGCCATGCAAAATGGTTCTTCACTCCCTCATTTTAAATATGGAAAAGATTTTCAGTCTATAATGAGTCAACAAAACAAAGAGGCAACCCATGGAATGGGAGAAGATATTCTCAAATGACACTACAGACAAAGGGCTGATATCCAAAATCTATAAATAATTCCTCAATCTCAACACTCAAAAAATAGATAATCATGTCAAAAAATGGACAGAAGACATGAACAGACACTTCTCCACAGATGACATACAAATGGCTAATAGACACATGAAAAAATGTTCATCATCTTTAGCCATTGGGGAAATTCAAATCAAAACCACAGTGAGCACCTTACACCAGATAGAATGGCCAAAATTAACAAGACAGTAACAACAAGTGTTGGAGAGGATGTGGAGAAAGGGGAACCCTCTTACATTGTTGGTGGGAATGCAGGTTGGTGTAGCCACTTTGGAAAACAGTGTGGAGATTCCTCAAAAATTACAAATAGAGCTCCCCTATGACCCTGGGTATTTACCCCAAAGATACAGACATAGTGAAAATAAGGGCCACCTGTACCCCAGTATTCATAGCAGCAATGGCCACAATAGACAAACTGTGGAAAGAGTCAAGATGCCCTTCAACAGATGAATGGATAAAGAAGATATGGTCCATATACACCATGGAATATTATGCCTCCATCAGAAAGGATGAATACCCATTTTTGTATCAACATGGATGGGACTAGAGGAGATTATGCTGAGTGAAATAAGTCAAGCAGAGAGAGTCAATTATCATATGGTTTCATTTACTTTTGGAGCATAAGGAATAACATGGAGGACATTAGGAGAAGGAAAGGAAAAAATGAATTGGGGGAAATTAGAGGGGGAGATGAACCACGAGAGACTGTGGACTGAGAAACACCTGAGGGTTTTGGAAGGGAAGAGGGTGGGGGTATGGGCATGTATTGCCCGGAGCACTGGGTGTGGTACATAAACAATGAATCTTGGAACACTGAAAAAATAAAATAAAATAAAAAATAAAATGAGTTTTTTGTAGACAGCATACGGATGGATCTTGCTTTTTTTATCCAATCTGAAACCATATATCTTTTGATTGGATCATTTAGCCCATTTACATTCAGAGTAACTATTGAAAGATATGGATTTAATGCCATTGTATTACCTGTAACGTGACCGTTCCTGCATATTGTCTCTATTCCTTTCTGGTCTATGTTACTTTTGAGCTCTCTCTTCATTTGTAGGCTCCCCTTTAATATTTCTTGTAGGGCTGATTTAATGATCACAAATTCTTATAGTTTCTTTTTGTTCTGGAAGTTCTTTATCTCTCTTTCCATTCTGAATGACAGCCTTGCTGGAAAAATATTCTTGGCTTCATGTTTTTCTCATTTAGTACCCTGAATATGTCATGCCAGCCCTTTCTGGCCTTCCAGATCTCTGTGGATAGGTCTTCTGTCAGTCCAGTGTTTCTACCCTTGTGTTACAGACTTTTGTCTTGAGCTCCTTCCAGCATTTTCTCTTTCATTATCTCTGAAATTTGAAAACTTCACTATTATATGGTGGAATGTTTATCTATTTTTATTGACTTTGAGGGTTGTTCTCTGTGCCTCCTGGACTTGGATGCCTGTTTCCTTCCCCAGATTAGGGAAGTTTTCAGCTGTGATTCGCTTAAATATACCTTCTCTCTCTCTCTCTCCTTCCTATGGGACCCCCAAAATTCTAATATCATTTTGCTTTATAGTAGTACTGTTATCTTGAAGCTTTCCCTCATGGTCTGTTAATTGTTTTTCTCTCTTTTCCTCAGCTTCCTTACTTTCTATCCTTTCATCTTCTGTGTCACGGAGTCTCTCTTTTGCCTCATTTACCCTAAGCCATTAGAGTGTCCGTTTTAGACTACATCTCAGTTAAAGCATTTTTTTATTTTGTCCTGATTAGATTTTAGTTTTTTTCAATAGAAACAATAGCAATTTTTATTTATCCAAAGAGTGCTCTTGTACATTTTGAACAGCTTACATTTTGGTTCTTTTATATCTGCTCCCAGGGAGTCTCCAGTGTCTTTTATGCTTTAATGAAGCCCAGCTAGTATCTTTATAATCACTATTCTAAATTCAAGGTCTAATATTTTCCTTATATCCACATTGATTAAGTCTATGGCAGAGAGTGTTACCTCTGGCTCTTTAACAAAATATAACTAGATAAATTCAAAGGGATCAGAAACCAAAAAAGGAAAAAAAATGTTGGTGGTAGGGGAGAGAATATAATCTAATAGATGCTAGATTCCAAAATTTAAAGAAGTTAAAACTTATAATGAATACTGTTTTTCTGAAAATAAATAAATTAATTTAATTAAAAACCAGATATATATATATACAAAAATAAAATTGGATATAGTGAAAGAAGAACAGTATATCTATAAGATGTAAATGTGAAAATGAAAAATAAAAAAGACTTTAAAAATGTCAGTAAAATAAGAAGCTAGTTGTAAAGGGGAAAAAAGGAAAAGAAAAATTTAAATTGAAAGGCTAAAGAGTCATGAGAAAAAAACCCTTAAATTCTATACACTATTTTCCTCTAATGCATGAGCTTTTCAGTTCTGTGTGATCTGTAAACTTGGTAATAGACTGATGTTCCTACTGGTCCTTTGGGGAGGGGCCTGTTGCACTGATTCTCATGTGTCTTTGCACTGCCCCTTGCAAGGGACTGGGCTCAGTGTAGGCTACTTCCACTTACTCTATGTGGCTTTTGTTCCCCAAAGGCTTTTCCTGCCACTTTAGAGGATGAAAAAAATAAAAATAAAAATCATGGTGTCCTGTCTGCAGCCCCAGGACTGAATGATGGTGGCGGGATGGGGAGGAAACTCTTCTATGCACTCTCAGGGAAAAGCAATCACTTTTGTGTGCGCCAAACTCTGTAGACTCCTGTGGTGCACATCCACACTGGTCTTCCCCCGGGTGTGTGTTGGGGTGTGTGTGTGTGTTGGGGCGGTCTCACCACAGCCTGCTGCTTTCTGAGCCCCTGCTCGAGGAGCAGTTGCCCAGTTGTGTGCACACCCACACTGCTCCTCCCTAGGGAAGGAGTAGTGTCTCACTTCAGTTCTGTAACTTTCTGGCCCCTGCTTGGAGAGCAGTTGCCCAGTCATGAGAGAGTTTGTGGTTTATGGCAACACCTAGCTGAGAGGCCACTTGGGCTCACGAATTGTAGTCAGCTTCCCCACTCCATTGTTTGAGGATTCTGTCACACTTAGCTACCCCCATTCTTAGTGTGACCCTGGGAATTCTGATGCCAGACTGTCTGACCTAAGATTTTTCTCCACTTTGCCACCTGTGCATGTTTCAGGGAAGGTCAATTCTCACAGGAGCAGGCTTCTAAAAGTCCAGATTTTGCACTCCCAGGCTATTTCGTTTTCTGGTAGCTGGCTTATGGAGGCTCTCCCCTCTGAACAGTTTATCTTCCAATATATCACCTCAGATTAACTTCTCCACACCTACCTTGCAAAAACCGGTCAATTTTCTGTAGAAAATATCTAGAATTGCAGCAATTCTTTTCTTAGAGCTCAGGTTGAATTTACAGGTATCAGAATGATTTAATAGCTATTTAGCTGAATTCCAGGGACCAGAAAGGAGGGTCCCTTTACTCTTCCACCATCTTCCCTCCGTCTACCCCACCTGCAATTTTTGATAGTTCTTCCTTGCCTTCACCTAGACAACACTTGTTATTTTCAAACCTTAAATTTTTGCCAGTGTGGTGAGTTTTTTAAATGGCATGTTCTGTTACTAGTGAAGCTGAATCTGTTTTGAAATATTTATTCTTTATTCAGATTTCCAAAATAGGAGAGTAAATTGTCTATTTATATCCTTTATTCATTTCCCCCAATAGGTTGAATCACTGTACACCATCAGTAATAGAGGGCATTCTTGTCTTATTCCTGACTTCAGTGGAAATGCTTCTAAAGTTTTAACAGTAAGAATGATGTTTATTGTAGGGTTTTGATCTACAAGAATTGCCACCTTGAGGAAGTTCACTATTTTCCAAGTTTGCTAGCAGTTTTACAAAGCATTATGAATGGGTACTAATTTTAATTTTTTTCTTTTTAAGTAGGCTCCATTCCCAGTATGGAGCCTAATATGGAACTTGAACTTACTGCTCTGAAATCAAGACCTAAGCTGAGATCTGGAGTTAGATGCTCAACCAACTCAGCCATCTAGGCACTCCTAATTTTAACTTTAAAAAAGTTTATTTATTTTTAGTAATCTGTACACCCAATGTGGGCCTTGAACTCACAACCCTGATATCAAGACAGCCAGGCAGGTACCCCTACTTTTTAGATTTTAAATTGAAATATGACACATATAAAGGTGCACAAGGCATGAATGTAAAGCTTGATACATTTTCAGAAAGTGAACACACCCAAGTGATCAACAGCCAATTAAGAATAGAAAACTAACAGTAACCCTTAGAGCCTCTTCATGCCTCTACCCTGTCAACCCCTCAAAGATAATCTTTATTACAAATTACAAAGCAATTAATTAGTTATTCCTGTTTTCAAACCTTACATGCATAGAATCAAGAAATATGTTGTTTTGTGTCTGACTTCATTTTCTCAACATTGTTGGTAATCTTCATTCATGTGATTTTATGGAGTTTTAGTTTCATTGTTGCTGTGTTTCATTGTGTGACTGTTCTACATTATATCTTTCTGACTTGATACACATATGATAATAGAATGGCACTCACTGTTTGGGCATATGCCTAGATGAAATTTCTAGTCATAGGCTATATCTGTGCTCTATCTGCCAAAGCAGTTGCAACAACTTACATTTCTACCCATAGTAAAAGAAGGGAATCCTTGCTCCACATTCTCAGTGACAATTGTTATTGCTTGTCAGTTTTCATTTGGGCTTTTCCAGCATGTGAGCAATGACATTTCTCTCTTTTTATTTTTTTAATAATTAATATAATTTTATGAATGTTTCAAAAGATAAATCTTTTTTAAAGAAAATACCAGGTGCTATACACAGCTAATGAATCATTGAACACTACATCAAAAACTAATGTTGTACTATATGCTGGCTAACTGAACGGAATAAAAAATATTTTATTTAAATTCAATTTAATGATGAGTACTGCATGTTGTATGCAACTGATAAATTATTGAACATGGCCTCTGAAACCAATAATGTACTATATGTTTGCTAATTGAACTTAAATAAAAAATATATTCAATTTAGTTAACATACAATGTATTATTAGTTTGAGGGGTAGAATTTCGTGATTCATCAGTTGCATATAATGCTCAGTGTTCATGACACCACGTGCCCTCCTTAATGTCAACTAGTTACCCCATCTTCCCACTCCCACCCACTTTTCCTTCAGTAACCCTCATTTTGTTCCCTATAGTTAAGAGTCTCTTATGGTTTGTGGTGCCTTGGTGGCTCAGTTGGTTGAGCAGCTGCCTTCAGCTCAAGTCATGATCCCTGTGTGGGGCTCCCTGCTCAGCAGGGCATCTGCTTCTCCCTCTACCCCAACCCCTGCTTGTGCACTCTCTCTTTCAAATAAATAATCTTTAAAAAAAAAAAAAGTCTCATGATTTGCCTCCCTCTATGTTTTTCTTATTTTATTTTTCCTTTCTTTCTCCTATATTCAACTGTTTTTTTTCTTGAATTCCACATATGAGTGAAATCATGTGGTATTTGTCTTTTTCTGACTGACTTACTTAGCGTAATATCCTCTAGTTCCATCCATGTCATTGCAAGTGGTAAGATTTCATTCTTTTTGGTGGCTGAGTAATATTCTGTTGTGTATATATCTCAATTTCTTTATCTATTATCTGTCAGTGGACATCAGGGCTCTTTGCATATTTTAGCCATTGTGGACATGCAATGACATTTCGTTACAGTTTTAATTGACACCTTCTATTTATCATTAGTGATATGATTTTTTTCATCTTTTTATGTGATTATTTTCATCTAGATATCTTCTTCTGTGAAATACCTGTTCAAGTCTCTTTGCCAATTCATTGATTGAGTTTGTCTCTGTTGATCAGTAGGATTTTCTGTGTTCTCTGAATATAGGCTCTAACTTAGAGATTTTATCTCTCTAATGGAAATACCTTCTCCTACTCTATATTGTACATTTGAACTCTTTTAATAGTATTTTTTGATGAATGGATATTCTTTTTTTTTTTTAAGATTTTGTTTATTTATTTGACAGAGAGATAGATCCCAAGTAGGCAGAGAGGCAGGCAGAGAGAGAGGAGGAAGCAGGCTCCCTGCTGAGCAGAGAGCCCAATGCGGGGCTCGATCCCAGGACCCGGGATCATGACCTGAGCCGAAGGCAGAGGCTTAACCCACTGAGCCACCCAGGTGCCCCGATGAATGGATATTCTTAAATTTAATCTCATTTATTAGTCCTTTTTCCTAAGGCTAGTGCATAAGAAATCTTTGCCTACTGTAAGATCATCAACATACCCCAAATGGCAAAGTATGTTGCCTATTGATATCCTTTATTCATTTTATCCAGTAGGTTGAATTATTAAAAAGCATCAGAAATAGAGGACATCCTTGTTTTAATAGAGGACATCCTTGTTTTATCCCAGATTTCAGTGAAGATACTTCTCATGTTTTAATTTTTTTTTTAATTTTTTATTTTTGATAAACATATATTTTTATCCCCAGGGGTACAGGTCTGTGAATCACCAGGTTTACACACTTCACAGCACTCACCAAATCACATACCCTCCCCAATGTCCATAATCCCACCCCCTTCTCCCAAACCCCCTCCCCCCGGCAACCCTCAGTTTGTTTTGTGAGATTAAGAGTTGCTTATGGTTTGTCTCCCTCCCAATCCCATCTTGTTTCATTTATTCTTCTTCTACCCACTTAAGCCTCCATGTTGTATCACCACTTCCTCATATCAGGGAGATCATATGATAGTTGTCTTTCTCTGCTTGACTTATTTCGCTAAGCATGATACGCTCTAGTTCCATCCACGTTGTTGCAAATGGCAAGATTTCATTTCTTTTGATGGCTGCATAGTA
>NC_081557.1:207651951-207784231 GCF_022355385.1 Mustela nigripes | reverse complement strand
CTGTATCTTTAGGGTAAATACCCAATAGTGCAATTGCTGGGTCATAGGGCAGTTCTATTTTCAACATTTTGAGGAACCTCCATGCTGTTTTCCAGAGTGGCTGCACCAGCTTGCATTCCCACCAACAGTGTAGGAGGGTTCCCCTTTCTCCGCATCCTCGCCAGCATCTGTCATTTCCTGACTTGTTGATTTTAGCCATTCTGACTGGTGTGAGGTGATATCTCATTGTGGTTTGGATTTGTATTTCCCTGATGCCGAGTGATATGGAGCACTTTTTCATGTGTCTGTTGGCCATCTGGATGTCTTCTTTGCAGAAATGTCTGTTCATGTCCTCTGCCCATTTCTTGATTGGATTATTTGCTCTTTAAAAAAAAATTTAAGTAATTTCTACACCCAATTTGCGACTCGAACTCACAACTCTAAGATCAAGTGTCACACACTCTGCTGATTAAACCAGCCAGGTGCACCTCAAGTTTTAATATTAAAACTTATGTTTGTTAAGGTTTGTTGTTATTACTTATTATTACATTAAAGAAATTTACTATATCCCCAGTTTTCTTCTAGAAAACCTATGGTTTTACCATTCATACTCACATCTACAGCCTACTTGGAATGGATTTTTGCATAAGGTGGAAGATAGAGGTCTTTATGACACTGAATAAAGTTAACAGTAGTTACTTAATATCATTCAGTCCATGTTCAGATTTTCTCTGTTGCCTAAAGTATACCTTTTGTACATTATTTGTTGAAATCAGGATCCAAATGAAGGCTCTGTTAAAAAATTACTTTTTTATGCTATTTACTTGTGAAAGAAATAAGCTGTCCTGAAAAATGTTTCGTGTATCAGGTTTTATTATTGCTTCCCTGTGGTATCATTTAATTTGTTCCCCTGGTCCATATGTGTCCTGAAGGTCTTATGTTAGATATAATGAGTGAATTAGGTTTACCTTTAATATTTTTTGGCATGGATACTTCACTAGTGGTGCTGTGCCTGGTATCCAGTTTGGGGTTGTGTCATGTTTGGTGATGCTAACCTTGATAAATGAGTTGGGTGATGAAGGTCTCATCCTTTCCTTGTAAAATTCCTCATTACCTGTCCACCTAATAGTTTTACCATCCATCAATGACCATTGCCTGAATCAGCTATTAACGGAGAAATTGCAAACCATAAGTTTTAAGTCCACTGATTCTGTATTTAGTAAGTGAAATTTTTCTCTTTGATATTTGGTTACTCTGAAGTAGCATTCATTTTAGATGGCCTTTCCCCTTATCAGATTACAGAGGAGTTGGTGTCTTTGCAAGTTGCAATGTCATCCTTCCAGTGAGTTTGTTTCTCTCTCTCCTTTTTATTGAGGCTCATTATGAATTCATTGCTTTTCATCTATTCCATGTATTTTAGTAAATGGCAGTCTTAATTTTTTGAAAGATTTTATTTCTTTATCTGAGTTGGGCAAGGGGGAGAGGAAAGGAGAGAATCCCAAGCACAGCACCCATGGAGCACAATGCCCAGCACAGGGCTCAATCTCATGAACTGAGCCGAAATCATGAGTGGGATGCTTAACTGATTGAGCCACTCAGGTGCTCTACAGTCTTATTTTTTATGAATATTTTTACTGAAGCATAATACACACATGGGTAGTTGATGAACCATTAATATACAACTCGAGGTAGTCTTCAGAAGGGAACATGCCATAATGCCACTGTTTATGTCAAAAAATACAAAATGGAAAAGCATCTTGTGTTCGTGGATTTGAAGATTTAATAATGTTAAAATGTCCATACTATTCAAAGCGATCTATAGATTTATTGCTATCTCTCCAAATCCCAATGACATTTTTTACAGAAATAGAGCATAAGGAATAACACGGAGGATGGGGAGCTGGAGAGGAGAAGGGAGTTGGGGGAAATTGGAGGGGGAGATGAACCATGAGAGACTGTGACTCTGAGGAACAAACTGAGGGTTTTGGAGGGGAGAGGGGTGGAATGTTGGGTGAGCCTGGTGGTGGGTATTATGGAGGGCACGGATTGCATATAGCACCGGGTGTGGTGCATAAACAATGAATTCTGGAACATTGAAAAATTTTTTTAAAAAGGCAAAAAAAAATTCTAAAATTTATAAGAAACCACAAATAGCCAAATCAGTTGAGAAAAAACAAAGTTAGAGGCATCAGTCACACTTTCTAAATAGTATGGTGCTTTTCAGAGCACAGGTGTTTCACCTCTTTGGTTAGGTTTATTTCTAGGTATCGTATTGCATTTGGTGCAGTTGTAAATGGGATTGATTCCTTAATTCTCTTTCTGCTGCTTCATTTTTAGTATATAGAAATGCAGCAGATTTCTGTATGTTGATTCTGTATCCTGTAAAGTTACTGAACTTTTTTATTATCAGTTCTGGCAGTTTTTTGGTGGAATCTTTTGGGTTTTCTGTATATATCATGTTATCTGTAAATAGTGAGTTTTACTTCTTCCTCCTGATTTGGATGCCTTTTAATTCTTTTTGGTGTCTGATGGCTATGCCTAGGACTTCCTGTACTATGTTGAATAAAAGTGGTGAAAGTGAACATCTCTGTCTTGTTCCTGTCCATAGATGAAAAACTCTTAATTTCCCCCCATTTATGATGGTATTAGTTGTGGGTTTTTCATATACGGCCTTTATTTTGTTGAAGTATGTTCCCTCGAAACCTACTTTGTTGAGGGTTTTTATCATGAATGTATGTTGTATTTAATCAAATGCTTTTTCTGTATCTATTGACATGATCATATGTTTCTTATCCTTTCTTTCATTGATGTGGTGCATCACGTTGATTGATTTGTGAATATTGAACTACCCTTGCAACCCAGAAAAAAATTCTACTTGATTATGGCAAGTGATTTTTTAAAATGTATTGTTGGATTCAGTTTGCTTATATTTTATTCAGAATTTCTGTATCTGTGTTCCTCAGGAATACTGGCCTTTAGTTCTCTTTTCGAGTCGTGTCTTTATCTCATTTAGATATGAGGGTAATGCTGGCCTCATAGAATGTATTTGGAAATTTTTCTTCCTTCTCTATGTTTTGGAATAGTTTGAGAAGAATGGGTATTAACTCTTCTTTAATTTTTTAAAATATTATTTTATTTTTAAAATTTCTTTTTAGCGTTCCAAGATTCATTGTTTATGCACCACACCCAGTGCTTCATGAAATACGTGCTGTCCCCAATACCCACCACCAGGCTCACCCAACCTCCCACCCCCCTCCCCTCCAAAACCCTCAATTAGTTCTTCAGAGTCCACAGTCTCTCATGGTTCATTAACTTCTTTCTTTCTTTCTTTCTTTTTTCTTTCTTTTCAGCGTAACAGAATTCATTGTTTTTGCACCACACCCAGTGCTCCATGCAATACCCACCACCTGGCTCCCCCAACCTCCCACCCCCTGCCCCTTCAAAACCCTCAGATTGTTTTTCAAAGCTCATAGTCTCTCATGGTTCACTTCCCCTTCCCATTTCCCTTAACTCCCTTCTCCTCTCTAACTCCCCATGTCCTCCATGCTATTTGTTATGCTCCACAAATAAGTGAAACCATATGATAATTGACTCTCACTGCTTGACTTATTTCACTCAGCATAATCTCTTCCAGTCCCGTCCATGTTGCTACAGAAGTTGGGTATTCATCCTTTCTGATGGAGGCATAATACTCCATAGTGTATATGGACCACATCTTCCTTATCCATTCATCTGTTGAAGGGCATCTTGGTTCTCTCCACAGTTTGGTGACTGTGGCCATTGCTGCTATAAACATTGGGGTACAGATGGCCCTTCTTTTCACGACATCTGTATCTTTGGGGTAAATACCCAGTAGTGCAATGCAGGGTCATAGGGAAGCTCTATTTTTAATTTCTTAAGGAATCTCCACACTGTTCTCCAAAGTGGCTGCACCAACTTGCATTCCCACCAACAATATAAGAGGGTTCCCCTTTCTCCATATCCTCTCCAACACATGTTGTTTCCTGTCTTGCTAATTTTGGCCATTCTAACTGGTGTAAGGTGATATCTCAATGTGGTTTTAATTTGAATCTCCCTGATGGCTCGTGATGATGAACATTTTTTCATGTGTCTGATAGCTACTAGTATGTCTTCATTGGAGAAGTGTCTGTTCATATCTTCTGCCCATTTTTTGATTATCATTATCTGTTTTGTGTGTGTTGAGTTTGAGAAGTTCTTTATAGATTCTGGATATCAACCTTTTGTCTGTACTGTCATTTGCAAAAAAACAACAACAACAACAAAAAAACAAAACAAAAAAAAAAAAAAACAAGGAGGCAACCCACAGAATGGGAGAAGATATTTGCAAATAACAGTACAGACAAAAGGTTGATATCATTAACTTCTTTAAATGCTTTGAAGAATTCACTTGTGAAGCCATCTTTTCTTGGACTTTTGTTTGGAGTTTTTTGATTACTGATTCAATTTCTTTCTGAAAATGATAAAACACTGATGAAAGAAATTGAAGATGACATAGAGAAATGGAAAGACATTCCATGCTCATAGAATGGAAGAGCAAATGTTGTTGAAATGTCTATATTACCCAAAGCAATCTGCATATTTAATGCAATCCCTATCAAAATACCAACAGCATTTTTCACAGAGCTAGAACAAACTATCCTAACATGTGTATGATACCACAAAATACTCCAAATGGCCAAAGAAGTCTTGAAAAAGAAAAGCAAAGCTGGAGGCATCACAATTCTGAACTTTAAGTTATATCACAAAACTGTAGTGATCCAGACAGTATGGTACCAACACACAAGCAGACACATGGATCAATAGAACAGAATAGAAAACAAAGAAATGAATGTACAACTAGGTGGTCAATTAATCTTTGACAAAGGATGGAGTGTCCAGTGGAAAAAAGACAGTCTCTTGAACAAATTCTGTTGGGAAGACTTGGCAGCAAAGTGCAAAGAATGAAACTGGACCACTTTCTTAACACCATACACAAAAATTCAAAATGATGACAGACCTAAATGTGAGACCTGAAAGCATAAACATCCTAGAAGAGAACACAGGCAGTAACTTCTTTGACATTGGTCATAGCAGCCTTTTTCTAGAAATGTCTCCTGAGGCAAGGGAAGCAAAAGCAAAAATAAACTATTGGGACTTAATCAAAATAAAAAGCTGCACAGTGAAGGAAAAAAATTGACAACTAAAAGGGAACCTACAGAATATGATAAATATTTGCAAATGATAAAAGGTTAGTATCCAAAATCTATAAAGGACTTCTTTATTATTATGTTCAATTAGCCAACATACTAGTTTCTTTTTATTATGTTCAGTTAAACAGCATATATTACATCATTAGTTTTTGATGTAGAGTTTAATGATTCATTTGTTGCATATAGCACTCAGTGCTCAACACAGCATGTGCCCTCCTTAATATCCATCACCTGTAAAACAAATAATACAATTAAAAATGGACAGAAGACATGAATAGATGTTATTCCAAAGAAGATATCCAGATGGCTAACAGACACATGAAAAGATGTTGAACACTATTCATCATCAGGAAAATGCAAATCAAGGCTGCAATGAGACATCACCTCATACCTGCCAGAATGGCTAAAATTAACAACACAAGAAACAACAGGTGTTGATGAGGGTATGGAGAAAGGGGAACCCTCTTGCACTATTGATGGGAATGCAAACTGGTACAGACACTGTGGAAAACAGTATGGAGGTTCCCAAAAAGTTGAAAACAGAACTACCTTATGATCCAGCCATTGCACTACTAGGTATTTACCCCCAAAATACAAAATTCTAAACAGAGGCATACATGCACCCTAGTATTTATAACAGCATTATCTACAATAGCCAAATTATAGAAACAGCGCAAGTGTCCATTGAGTGATGAATGTGGTGTATATATATGTGTGTTTGATGAAATATTACTCAGCCTTCAAAAAGAATGAAATCTTGCCATTTGCAACAGCATGGATGAGTTAGAGAGTATTATGCTAAGTGAAATAAGTCAGTCAGAGAAGGACAAATAAATGATTCCACTCACATGTGGGATTTAAGAAGCAAATGAGAAAAAAAGAGAGGCAAACCAAGAAACAGACTTTTAACTATAGAGAACAAATTGATGGTTACCAGAATGGAGGTGGGTGCAGGAATGGGTGAAATAGGTGATGGAAATTAAGGAGTGGACTTGTTGTGATGAGCACTGGGTATTGTATGAAAGTGTTGAATCACTATATTGTATACCTGAAACTAATATTATGCTGTATGTTAACTAACTGGAATTTAAATAAAATCAAATAAAAACTTTAAAAAGGAAGAGTCAGTGGGTTAGGAAGGAGTGAGGTATGCATATGTCATCTACCAACCCACACTTCTGGGTATTTGAAAGAATTGAAATCGGTGTCTTAAAGAGATATTAGCATTCCCATGTTCATGACAGCTCTATATATTGTAGCCAAGAAGTGGTAACAACCTACATGTCTATCAACAGGTGAATAGATAAGGGAAATGCGCTGTGGACATACCTTAGAATTCTGTTCATTCTTAGAAAGAAGGAAATTCTTCATAACAGAATGGATATACCTTGAGGACATCATGCCAAGGGAAATAAGCTAGTCACAGCAAGATAAGTGTTACATGATTCTCTTTATATGAGTTATCCAAAATAATCAAATTCATAGAATCAAAGAGTAGACTGATAGTTGTCAGAGCCTGGAGGAGAGGGAGATGGGAACTTACTAACCAATGGGCATAAAGTTTCAGTTAGACAAGATGAATAAGCTCGAGAGATCTGCTACAACATTTTATCTATGAAGTACTGTATGCTGGAAACCTATAACGTGGTTTCTCCCTGGAAACAGGAGGAAATTCACAACCTGAAAAGTAATGAGGTTGAAGCAGTGATCAAAAACCTCCCAACAAAACAAGAGTCCAGGACCTGACAGATTCCCTGGGGAATTCTACAAAACATTCAAAGAAGAAGTAATACCTACTCTCCTGAAGTTGTTTCAAAAAAAGAAAACAGAAGGAAAACTCGCAGACTCTATGAGGCCAGCATTACCTTGATCTCAAAATCAGGCAAAGACCCCCATCAAAAAGGAAAATTTCAGACCAACAACCCTGATGAATATGGATGCCAAAATTCTCAACAAGATCTTAGATTAAAGGATCCAACAGTACATTAAAAAGATTATCCATCACGACCAGGCGGGATTTATCCCTGGGATGCAAAGGAGGTTGAACATCCCCAAATCAATCAATGTGATAGAACACATTAATAAGACAAGAGAGAAGAACCAGTTGGTCCTCTCAATTGATGCAGAAAAAAGTATTTGACAAAATACAGCATCCTTTCCTGATTAAAACACTTCAGAGTATAGGGATAGAGGGAACATTCCCCAATTTCATAAAAAGCCCTTTATGAAAAGCCCACAGCGAATATCATTCTCAGTGGGGAAAAGCTGAGAGCCTTTCCCTTCAGATCAGGAACAGGACAAGAATGCCCACTCTTACCACTGTTGTTCAACATAGTATTAAAAGTCCTAGCAACAGCAATCAGACAACAAAAAGAAATAAAATGTATTCAAATTGGCAAAGAAGAAGTCAAACTTTCTCTCTTTGCAGATGACATGATACTTTATGTGGAAAACCCCAAAGACCACCCCTCAATTTCTAGAACTCATAGAGCAATTCAGTAATGTGGCAGGATACAAAATCAATGCACAGAAATGAGTTGTTTTCCTATACACCAACAATGTAACTGTGGAAAGAGAAATTAGGGAATTGATTCCATTTACAATAGCACCAAAAACCATAAGATACCCTGGAATAAACCTAGCCAAAGAGGTGAAGGATCTATACTTGAGGAACTACAGAACAATCTTGGAAGAAACTGAAGACATAAAAAGATGGAAAACCATTTCCATGCTCATGGATCAAAAGAATAAACATTGTTAAAATGTCTGTGCTGCCCAGAGCAATTTAAACTTTCAATGCCATCCCAATCAAAATACGAGAGGTATTTTTCAAAGTGCTGAAACAAACAATCTTAAAATTTGTATGGAACCAGAAAAGACCCCGAATCACTAAGGAAATGTTGAAAAAGAAAAACAAAGTTGGGGGCATCACTTTGCCTGATTTCAAGCTTTACTACAAAGCTGTGATCACCAAGACACCAAGGTACTGCACAAAAACAGACACATAGATCAATGGTACAGAGTAGAGAGCCCAGATAGGGACCTTCCATTCTACAGTCCACTACAGTCTACTAATCTTTAACAAAGTGGCAAAGAATATCCAATGGAAATAAGACAGTATCTTCAATAAATGATGCTGGGAAACCTTTACAGTTGTATACAGAAGAATGAAACTCAACCATATGCTTACACCATACACAAAGATAAACTCTAAATGGACGAAAGACCTCAGTATGAGACAGGAATCCATCAAAATCCTAGAGGAGAACATAGGCAGTAACCTCTTCGACATCGACCACAGCAACTTCTTTCAAGACATGTCTCTAAAGACAAAGGAAACAAAAGCAAATATGAACTTTTGGGACTTCATCAAGATAAAAAGTTTTTGCACAGAAAAGGAAACAGTCAACAAAACAAAGGGACAGCCCATGGGATGGGAGAAGATATTTGCAAATGACACTACAGTTAAAGGGCTGATATCCAAGATCTATAAAGAACTTCTCAAACTCAATACCCAGCAAACAGATAATCATGTCAAAAAGTGGGCAGTGACGTGAACAGACACTTCTCCAAAGAAGACATACAAATAGCTAGCAGACAGAGTGTTCATCCTTATTAACCATCAGGGAGATTCAAGTCAAAACCACATTGAGATACCACCTTTTACCAGTTAGAATGGCAAAAATTGACAAGGCAAGAAAAACAAATGTTGGAGAGAATGTGAAGAAAGAGGAACCCTTTTATACTGTTGGCAGGAATACAATCCGGTATAGCCACTTGGGAAAACCATGTGGTGGTTCCTCAAAAAGTTGAAAATAGAGCTATCCTGCGACCCAGCAATTGCACTACTGGGTATTTACCCTGAAGATAAAGACATAGTGAAAAGAAGGGCCGCATGCCTTGAGTGTACATTGCAGCAATATCCACAATCACCAAACTGTGGAGAGAACTGAGATGCCCTTCAACAGATGAATGGATAAAGGAGATATGGTCCATATATACAATGGAAGATGAATATTCAACTTTTGCATCAATATGGACAGAACTGGAAAAGATTATGCTAAGTGAAATAAGTCAAGCAATAGAGTCAGTTATCATATGGTTTCAGTTATTTGTGGAACATAAGGAATAACATGGAGGATATTAGGAAAAGGAAGGAAAAAACGAAGGGGGGATATCAGAGGGGGAGATGAACCATGAGAAACTATGGACTCTGGGAAACAAACTGAGGGTTTTAGAGGGGAGGGGGTGGGGAGATGGATTAGTCCAGTGATAGGTATTAAGGAGGGCATGTATTGCATGGAGCATTGGGGGTTATATGCAAATAATGAATCGTAGAACACTGCATCAAAACTAATGATGTACCATATGGTAACTAACATAACACAATAAAAAAAAAAGGAAGTATCGTATGCTTAAAAATTTGTTAAGAGAGTAGATCTCATGTGAAGTATTCTTACCACAAAAAATAAAATTGAAAATAAACAAAACAAAAATAAACTGAGTCTCTGGCACACCAAAAAGAAAATAATAAACATCGCTGGCCCCCAGAAGCCCCTCTCATGCTTTCTTTCACTTGTCTGCTCCAAAAGGTTACCATTGCTCTGACTTTGTGACTTTCATTTGGGTTTTTTCAGGTTCCGAACTTTGTATAAAAGCAAACCCGTCATGTGTTTTCTTTTGTATGTGACGTTTTTATTCACCATTCTGTTATGTTTCTAAGGATCACTTGTACTGTTTCAGGCAGTGGTAAGAGTGTTTACTCTTGCTGGTGTCTTGATTTTCAGGGTTGAGTGTATTGCAGTCTATCTGTTCTCTTGAAGGGTTTTGGGTTGTTTCCAGTTTGGGGCTGGAACAAGTCTTGCCTATTGTCTGGCACATGGTGTTTGATGTACCTGCAACTTTTTGGATATTCACTTTAGAATGGAATTGCAAGGTCACACGTAAATGCTCAGCCCCGATTTTCATGTTTTTACCAATTTCCACCCCCCGCCCCCCGCTAACAATACATAAGAATTCTAGTTTTTCCATATCTTGGCCAACATTTAGTATTGTCATTCTTTACAATCTTAGAAATTCTAATGGGTGTGTAATAACACTGCAGTGTGATTTCAATTTCTAGCTCCCCGGTGCCTGATAAGACTCAGCGTATTTGTGTATGTATATTGGCCATCTTGGTACTTTTTTATGAAACACCTGTTTAAATCTTTTGCCAATAATTTTCAAATCACAGTATTTCTCTTCTTTTTACTGATTTTGAAGTGTTCTTGATATGTGTGTTTTTTTAATTAGGGATTTTTAAAAAATTTAATTTTCTTTCTGTGGTCCAGAATTCATTGTTTAGGCTCCACACCCAGTGCTCCATTCAATCCGTGCCCTCCATAATACCCACCACCAGGCTACCGTACCACCCTTCCACCCCCCGCCCCTTCAAAACCCTCATATTGTTTTTCAGAGTCCATAGTCTCTCATGGTTCATCTCCTCCTCTAATTTCCCTCAACTACCTTCTCTCCATCTCCCCATGTTCTCCGTGTTATTTGTTATGCTCCACAAATAAGTGAAACCATATAATTGACTCTCTCTGCTTGACTTAATTCACTCAGCATAATCTCTTCCAGTCCTGTCCATGTTGATACAAAAGTTGGGTATTCATCCTTTCTGATGGAGGCATAATTCTCCATAGTGTCTTTTGATGTGTTTTAAATAAGAATCATTTGCCACGTACATGCACTTCACATATGTTCTCACACTCTGGCTTTTTCACTCTCTTAATGGTATATTTTAGGGAATAGAAATTGTTATTTTAATGTAGTCAACACAATAAATTTGTCCCTTATAATAGACATATTTTGTTTTTCCTGTTTTAAAAATCTTTGCGACATCTAAGTCACCTAGATTTTTTTCCTATATAACCTTTGACAGTATATATTTTACCTTTCATTAATGTATGAATTTCTGCCCATATAAAGTTGACTTTTATATATGGGATGAGGGAAGAAGGGGACAGTATTTATTTCCTGTTTACCCAGTACTGTGTATTGAGAAGACCATGTTAAGAGTTTGCCATCGCTGAAACAAAAACCACCAAACACTTAAAACTACTACTGTTTGTTTATTTTTTTTAAAATTTTATTTATTTGACAGACAGAGATCACAAATAGACAGAGAGGCAGGCAGAGAGAGAGAGAGGGAAGCAGGCTCCCCACTGAGCAGAGAGCCTGATGCGGGGCCCTGGATCTCATGACCATGGGATCATGACCTGAGCAGAAACCAGGAGTTGGATGCTTAACCAACTGAACCACCCAGGCATCCCAACTCCCCTAAATTTCTTAAATTTAGATATGATGTTTTAACTTCTCTGAGTTAGTTATTCTTCAAGATTGCCTTGGCTAGTCTTGGCCCTTTGTATGTCCATACAATTAGAGGAGCCAGTAGTCAGCTTTCTTTAAAGAATGGCTAGGATTTTGTTAACAAGGTAGACAAGTGTGGA
Source organism: Mustela nigripes (assembly GCF_022355385.1). Taxonomy (NCBI): domain Eukaryota; kingdom Metazoa; phylum Chordata; class Mammalia; order Carnivora; family Mustelidae; genus Mustela; species Mustela nigripes. Next base: position 207,772,551 of record NC_081557.1, on the reverse strand, counting down.
GGACAGCTAACATGTTTAAAATACTGAGTTTTCCAGTCCGTGAGCATGGTGTATTTCTTACTATTTTTCTCTCAGTAAGGGTTGTAGAGATCCTGCACATCTTTTTAAAAATCTATTATCAGATATTTAATTAGTTAGTGTTCCGTGAATGTGATTTTAAAATGATGCATAGCAATATAATTGCTTCTTACATATTGATCTTAATGCTCTCTGTCCTTTCTAAGTTCACTTATTAAGTATATTAGTCTGTAGATTATTTTTTACTTTCTACGTATTAAGAGTTACATGAATAGAGATGTTTGATATTGTCTTTTCCAGACCTATACCTTTTATTTCACATGTGTGTCTGAGAAATAATCTAACCCCTCTAGTAAAATATTGAATAGAAATGGTGGCAATAAGCATTTTTCTCTTTTCTAGTGTCTTTAAATATCTAACCATTGAGTGTAATATTTGCTGCAGTTGTGTTATCCATACTCTTTATCAGATTGGAAAGATCTCTGCTCCTAAATTTACTGTTTTACCATGAATGGGTATTGAATATTATTAGACATTTTTAATGCAGCAATTAAAATTATTTCAAATGCCTTTTCCCCCTTCAGTCTGTTGATGTTCTGCATTTCTGGGATAAACTGAGTCTGGTCATGATGTTATCATGTAGTGTAATCATTTCTTTACATACTGCTTGCCAGGAATGGCCAGCAATCTTTGCACCAGTGGATGAAAGATTACTCCAAATTTAGCTGTGAAAGAGAAGAGAACGCAGGGGGTCAACGCTCAGAAGACCCTTTGGTCTTCTTTGCTCTGGCTTTTATTGGTCGTTCAGGATAATCACAAATCTTATAACTATTTCTCAAGCACAGGGTGTGTGACAATGGGTCTTCCTAAAACTAGGAGGATCTAATAAACAGGAAAGATAAGATATGCTTAATCTGCATGTTCTGCTAACCATAGCCTAAGGGACAATACATACATCTCTTAGATCAAAGGCAGCTGTTTGGGCTAAGAAAACTTCGGAAGGCAACTCCCTGTGGCATTCTGCGGCAGAGTGGTAGTGTAGGCCTCGGTATCCCAAAGCCCTACCCCTTCTCCGAAACCTTCCTTCCCCCCAGGGCCTCTGTGTTACATTTTAGCAAGCCAGGTAGCTCGATTCACGCTCTACATTAACCCCAACAATTGCTGGATTTAATTTGCTAATATTTTGTTCAGAATTTTTCTATCTATATTCATGAGTCAGATTGACCTGTAATTTTTCTTTCTTATTCTGTTCTTCACATGTTTTCACATCAAGATTATGCTAATGTCATAAAGCACATTGGGAAATATTCCCCCTCTTTCTGTTCTCTGGAAGAATTTACACAGTTTTGGTGTTCTTTTCTATTTCCGTGGAATAATTCACCATTGAGGCCATCTGGACCTAAAGTTTTACTTGTGGCAATAGAGTTAATTGTAGATTCGACTTCCTGATAGATAATAGGACTATTCGGATTTTCTATTTATTCTTTTAGCTGTCAGCCAGAAAGTCAGGTGACTTTCATGGGTGCTTCAAGTTCATGTTCAAGTTCATGTGACATTATGTGTCTTTACATGCGAGGCTTCAGGATCGCCTGCAAACCTTAAATCTGCCAATGCTGAGAGTGTTTGACTCCAGGAAGCTGGCTTGTCTTTCTACCTCCTAGAATCACAAGTAGAAATCATGAGGAAAAACAGGAGAGTGACTAAAACAGTAATTAGTAGAGAATAGTTATGTTTAAGTCTGAAACACTCATTAGTCTTGAAGAATGGAAACCTTAAAAGGCAATTTATATGCAAACACTCCCAATATTCCTGCTGCGTAAGGTTGCACTCCATCATTAGCCTCCAAAGACCACCTTGATGGAGGATTTTTTTCCTTTTCCTTTCTCCCCCTCCTAATTGCCATGCTCTCACCAGCTTCCTTGTCAAATTAATGCAGACGAAGCCATGTTCTATCCAGAGTCTTGTCCAGTGACAAAACCATGGGCTTCATTATCCTGCAACTTCTGACATCTCGGAGTTTCAGGATATGAAAGCCAGAAGCACCCTTCCAGATTCCAAGCACTAGTGTTTCATTTTCCTAATGAGGGAGCTGAGGTCTGGGAAGAAGACACATGTTTGGGGTTAACCCTTCATTCATTTACTCCACAGATATTTATCAAATATTTATCGAATCACTGCTTTGCACTAGGCACAGGAGAATAGACAATGCCCTTGTTAAGATAGACAATGAGCTGATAAATACACAAAAATAAGAGACTATGATATATGCCAGGAAGGAAAGACACAGGATGCAATGATAGGAAATGATGTGCGTGGACCTCCTTAATGGGGTTTGTTTTAGTTTGGGTGTCTCTAGAAGTTAACCCTGAGACAAGGAACCTGGTGCAAGTAGTTTGTATGGGAGGTGGTCTCGGGAAGGGAGGCAACTGATAAGAGGTATGTTATTGAGCAAATTAGTTACTACTATGGGCACCTGCAAACTCTGGAAAGTCTGAGGAATATGCCTCAGAGTCATCCCGCCCTATGTTTAAGGGACGTGGGATAGTGGTCCACCCATGCCCATCAGCCATTGGTTGAGGGCTGCTTGATTCTGGGCATTTCTCTCCTGCTGTGCAGGGCAGAGCAGAGTCCCATCACCAGACAAAGCCCTCCAGCCAAATGATGCAGCTGTTGGCAGTGTGTGCATCAAGGTGGTGAAGGTTTGAAGGGAGATGGGTGGGGCACCAGTAGTGCCTGCTACAAGTTGTATTAGGGAATAAAGAGATGCGGAACCAATAGAGTAGAGAGATTCAGATCGATAGATACATAGAGAGACATATAAGGAATTGTCATGTGCAGTTATGCAGACTGAGAAGTCCCGAGACAGCAGTTAGAAAGCTGTCATTCCAGTCTGATTCAGAAGGCCTGAGAACCAGGAGAGCCAATGGTGTAAGTTCCCGTCTGAAAGCCAGCAGGCATGAGACCCAAGGACAGCTGATGTATCAAGTCTCAATGCAGGAAAGGCTGATTTCCCCGTTCAAGACAATCAGTCAGGAGGAGTTCTTGCTTATATGGGTAAGGATTAGCTTTTCATTCTATTGAGACCCTCAACTGATTGGATGAGGCCCACCCACATTAGGGAGGACAATCTGCTTTACTGAGTCTGCTGATTCAGTTGTTAATCTCACTCAAAACACACCCAGAATCGTATTTGACCAAATATTTAGGTACCTCATGCATAAAGCTGATCATCACAAATGTGGTCCAAGAAAGTTTTTCTGTGGAGGAGAGATCTAAGAGGAGACTGGAAAAATGAACCATGGCTGGAGTTCACAGAGAGCTGGAGAAGAGTTCTAGGAGTAAGAAGAGAGGCAAGTGGCTGGCTTTCGGGGTATACAAATGGCTGTGAACCACCAAAATGAACAAGATTAATTTATTTAACAGATACAGTAGAACGTCCACTCTGTGCCAGGCACCAGGGAGAAGGGAGTGAACAGGACGTACAAGTATGCTAGTTTTGTTTTGTTTTTTTAAGATTTTATTTATTTGACAGACAGAGATTACAAGTAGGCAGAGAGGCAGGCAGAGGGATAGGAGGAAGCAGGCTCCCTGCCGAGCAGAGAGCCTGATGTAAGACTCGATCCCAGGACCCTGGGATCATAACCTGAGCTGAAGGTAGAGGCTTTAACCCACTGAGCCACCCAGGCGCCCCAAGTATGCTAGTTTTTAAGAGAAGTAGCAGACAGTAGTGAAAGGAGTAAAATATGTAGTAGTTCAGATGCAGCTTCTGTCAGTCTGGATCCCTGAGTGAGTGCAGTAAGCAGAACCAGTGGTTGATCAATGTGGACATCGTGTATGAATGAGAAAAACAAACATTTATTATTATAAGACATCGAGATTTGGGGTTGATTTGTTGCACCGCAAAACTTAGCCCATACTGATACATGAGCCATTTTGTTAAATGGCAAAGTTCATCTCTTAACTCATCCCTTTAATACAAACACACACACACTCACACACACACACACAGCCATGCACACACACATGCACACATTCCTCTCTATCACTCAAAACCCTGTAGCTTTCCCATTGCCCTCAGGGTAAGGAGAAGCATCATTATCCAAGCCTTGGTCCCTGCCACTGGCACCTCTCTAGTGGTCTCTTGCCACTCCCTCCCTCTTAGCATCTTTGAACCTGTAGTGCTTCTGCTTGCAACAGTCTCATACTCTCTCCAGTCCCACCCGTCCTGCCTTACTTCTGACATTGCCCAACTCCTGTGCATTCTTCCAGTCTCAGTTTTAAATTAACTTTTCCATGAGAGCCTTCCCTGCCCACCCCCACCAGGTCTATTCCTTCTCACAACGTATCTTCTTAAAACTCTCACTTCTCCAAATTACAGGTGAAATCCCTGTGTAATGTCAGGCCTCTTGTTAGATTTTAGGCTCCTAGAAGACAGGGATGATGGCTGTCTTATTTCTTCTCAGCACAGAGCACTGACAATGTTGGAGAGTAAGCTCCCAGTAAATATGTATCAAATGAATAAATAAAAGATCTTTCTGACAGTTTCTCACTAGAGTGCTTTTATTAAACTCCAGATTGTCTTTCAAAAGGAAACTCAAGTAGAGAGACATAGGACTCCCTTTTGTTGCATCCAAATCTTTTCAAAGAATTCCATTCCAGCTTCCCATAAAGAGACTTTAGACTCCAAGAAGCACATCGCCAGAACACGCTGTTCCTCGTGCAGTGGCGGGGGTGCTGCTCAGAGAGACGTGTGGTGCTCTAATTGGGAGTAGTGTAAGTGCATTGTTTCATGGGCTGGTGGCATGCTGACTGTCACAGGTTGGAGCTTGTCATTTGTTTAGGCTTGCTCGGCAGCCCCAGCTCTTCCTGCGCCCATGACCCCACGTTCATGAACCGTGTCAGGGAGAGACCAGCGGTTCAGACCACGTTGTGAGCCCACAGTTTGCGAGAAACATACTCTGCCAGTGAGAGAGTAGTTGGGGACATTCCCCAAGACATCATCCTGTGTTTTCAGAGATCACAATGAAATTGTGATTTAATTTGGTTAGGAACTCAGGGATTTGGGAAATTCTCAAGGGCAGTTCTCTGTGAGTGTGTTGTTGCACACTCGGTGTTACGGGTTAGCTTTGCCATGTTGCTTTACCACCTGAATGGGAGACCCCTTCTCCCTCCCGTCAGGGCGCTCCTGGTGCCCCTGGGGTCCCTCGTGTTCATTTGCACACAGTTGTCCAGTTGAGCCAAACCCAGGTCCAGTCCTTGGTCCACCCGTCTTCTCAAACAGCTGCTATCCTGAAAACAATCATAGTGGGGAGGAAAACGTGTGTCAGCTTGAAAATTGCTGTCCTACCTCTAGAAAAGATTTAGGTTGACTCAGCAGGTGCCTGAAGCATAAGCGGATGGCACTGGTGAAAACACGAATGAAGACCGAGAAAAACAAGGATGGGGCAGAAATGACGTCAGGAACAGTCTTGACATGTGCACCTTAAAAAGTCCTATGCACATTTCAGCTCTCTTGCAGCCAACAGGAATAGCGCAACGAGGATACTACCCAGTTCACAGGTCTTTACAGAGAAACCAGATGTGGAGCTGAGGAGAAGCATGTGGAGTCCTGGGCCTGAGGGGCGGAGAGCTTTTTCTAGCTGTGGCATGGTGGCTTTGCTGGTCACAGGAGCTTGGTCAGGTCCCTTGGCTCCCAGTAAACCAAGGAAAAGCTTCTCTGCTCTGCCCCCTTCCCAGGGCTGCCATGAAGGTCAGACAAAGTTGAAAACACTTTTGAACCGGAAAGAACTATACAAAGTATGAGATTTTATTATCTATGAGAAATTGATGGTATTAATTAACCTCTCTGAGCTCTGGTTATCCTAACTATAAAATCAGGCATAATATAAATCTCATAGGGTTTTTGGAAGGATGTAAATGATTTGATTCATGGTAGGACTTCTCGAATTCTTAATTCTGTCCCTTCCCAGCTTTCTCTTATGAAGCAGGAGGGTCAGCCCCTCAGATTGAAGATGTGGATGGATCCAAATTATAATGATGTGGTTTCTGCTTTGCACATTTATTGATTCTGTTACACCCTGTACACACCTGGGAGGTTGTCCACACTGACGCAGCTGTGGCACGCACATGTGCATACACGCTACGCATTTTCCTACCTAACCTTGCTGCAGTACTCTATACCTGATGCCCCTTTTGTGTTTGTCCTCAGCCTATCTACTTGCTATAGGAAGCAAAAGGGTTCCTTTGAAAACTTCAGTCAGATCACATACCAGGTCAACCTGGGACTCTTAGTTTCCCATTGTGTTTAGATCCTCTCCAACCTCTATGAATAGCAGCCAGTGGTGCCTGCATGAACTAGCCTTCCTGCTTCTCGGTCCTCACCTCTGGGCTGCCCTTCCCACTACTCTCTGCTCCAGACACACAAGTCTTTGATCAAGTCCACAGAAACACCAAACTCATTCCTGCTCTGGACCTTTATTATACGTGCCGTTCCCCGAGCGAAGTATGAACATGTGTCTCTGTTCCCAACAGGCGGAGGCTTCTTTGCCTCTAGGTCCTATTTCAGAGGCCACCTGCTCAAAGAGGCCTTCCCTGGCCACCTGTGGAGAGCCATCTCCCCTGCTGGCCACCCACACCCCTGCTTTATCTCCTTTATGCAGCTTTTTGCCACTTGGAAATTATCCTAGTTATTTGCTGACTTTTTCTCAGGCTTCTTGCTTAGAGGGCGAATTCCACGACTGGGGAGGCCTGTTCTGCTGACCGCTGCTTTTTGCCAAGCTCCCAGCCTGGGTCTGCCTGTGTTAAGTACTCCTGCGTGAATAACTAGGGTGTTCGACAAACGCTTGGCCAGATGGCACATGGTCGCCTCTTCTTCCCCATGTTGTCTGGTCTCCATGGGCCTGGGCTTCCATACCTTCCCTGCATTATCACTTCCTTATCCCTGCCTTTTGGACATTTGGAGGCTCTTGGGACATTTACTTTGAGAATCGCCTCCCCCACTCCCACCCTGCCGTGGAGTTTTGATACCACAGATGTATGTCATACCTGCTTGTGCTCTCTGCATGCGTTCGTGCTTTGCACATATAAGACTGAGACTATTTTTCCTCCCAGAACCCCCAGAATTTCATTTTCTGGGAGGGATTGCACACTGCAGGTGTTCCTGAGGGCGGATTGCTTCTGCATCTTCAGTGGGGTCCCCAGTATCGTATGGTTTTCTGTGCCTGGTGTGTGAAATCCTGTTGGCAGTGGAAACGAGAAGCTTGATGCCCTGTTCGCCGGGAGAGCTCATGGAAGAGCAGGAGCACATCTAATCACTGGGGTGTCAGGCAGATGTAATGCCAGGCAGGGATGTTTTCCATTTCCATGTAGACAAAAGAGGAGATGGTTTAGTCTTTTTCTCAAAAGGAATGCTTTGGAGCTCTGCTCAACAGTGGGGAACATAAGTCCAGAGAGCTCTCATTTCCTTTTTTTCCACTCTCAAATATTGTCAGGTCCCCCCCTCCCCCGACTTCTCTTCTCAAGGTTTTATCTCCTTCCAAGAATCTGACACAACCAGAGAGGATGCTTAGCACTTTGTGTTAAGGCTAAGTGATTCTGTTACAAAGTGTTCTATTTTTTAAAATAAATTAGATAAGGACAGTTTCAGTTTTGAAAGAATGCACTCAGCTTATAGCTGAGAGGAAAGAGCATCATACATGAGCTAACAGAATTTCAAGTAACACATTTTTATAGTCTGAAAATAACGTAGTCACTTGAGCTACAAAAGTTTTAATTTTTTATTTTTTTTGCACCGACTCCATTATTTCCTTCAAGTTTTAATGATGTCTCCATCCTCCACATGCATTTGTTTCAATCGCCCATCATTTTATAAGCCCTACAGGCACCTGTTGCATGAACGCCTGCCCTATTTAGGGATAATGCATGAAATCCTGAGGATTTTTGAGATTTCCTGTCTGTCAGTAACAGAACAACAGCTGAATGGCCAGGGACAGTGATTGGGAACATACCTGGTGCCATGCTTTGTTCTGAGCGCTTTCTGGTTAGTAAATAATTTGATCCTACAATGAGCAGTCATACAGAGGCTGTTACTATTCCTTATGAGAGGTGAGGCAGCAGGTCACCAGACTGGGAAGGGAAGAGCTGGCTTCAAGTTCTGTGTGTGTAATGATGTCGTTAGAATAATGATTCACAGTAACAACAACCCGTGGTCATGGTTGTAATCGCAGTAACGCCAAGAATGAAGCACAACGGCAGGAATTCCTTAGACGAGAGCAGGTCTGCCCAGTCAGGTAGAATGCTGGATGTTCCCTGTAATTCATCTCTTAAGTTTTACAGTGACTTTTGAAGGCAAGTATTATTGCTAATCTTATTTTGCAGACATAGAAACAAAACCCTAGGAAGTCCTAGGCCACGCAGTGTTGATGAAGGGGCCGGGGCTGCAGTCGGGCCTGTCTGCACCCAAGTCTGGGCTGGGTTGCCCCCTGTGAGAGCTGAGGTGGCTCCAGCCTCTGATAACAGGCAGGATAGCCATTTGCTCAGGAAACGTGTCCTGGACACCACTTGGTGGCCAGCCACATAGAGGGGCCAGGGAAGCTAAGAAGGCCACATCCAGGCCTAGCCATGCAGATCTCCTGGGCCAGTGGGGAGGCCAGCCAGAGAAGGGAGAAACATCCACAGAAATGGGGCCAAGTGGCCATGTGTTCCCTGTGACCCTTTATTCATTCATTCATTCATTCATTCATTGATCCATTTACCAATAGTCCTACCAGGGATGCTGACCACATTTATGCCTGTGTCCTTTGGCTTGGTGGACCCCTCTGTGAGCTTTCCCCAGATGGAATCTTGTGTGGACTGCATTATGCACCCTAGCTCCTCCAATTCATATGTCAAAGCCCAAACCCTCAATGTGATTTGGAGATGGGGTTTGGAGAAGTGATTAGGTGGAGAGCAGGTCATGAGGGTGCGGCCCTGTGATGGGATTAGTGCCCTGGTAAATTGACGGAGAGAGGAGAGCTCTCTGTCTCCACCATGTGAGGGTACAGTGAGAACATAACCATCTTTGAGCTAGGGAGAGAGCTCTCACCAAGATGTAGACCTGCTAGTGTCTTGATCTTGGATGTCATGACCCCGGATCAAGGTACATAAATGTCTGTTGTTTGTGCCCCCTGGTCTGTGGTATTTGTTATACCTGCACAAGCTAAGACAGATCCCATGATACTCTCCCCATTCCCTCCTACCTCCCTGAGCTCTGTTTCTCCTCTGGGGTTCCTGCTTAGCATGCCTTCAGCTATTGGTGTCCTCTAAGTTCTGTACTCAACCCCTGCTCTTGACTCAGCATGCCCCGCCTGGGCCAACTCATTCATTTCAACCATGTTCCAGATCCCAGCTCCCTTCCAGGTGCATCCTTCTGCCATTCTTCATCCTCATAGGGATCCCAAGGTCAACATGACCCAAACCAAGGTCTCTTCTTTCTCCACAAATGATCCTTTTTTTCTCCTCCAATCTCTGCCTCCTCTGAAGCCTTCATTCTTTGTATCTCCTCAGTTCTGGAGAGCCAGAAATCATCATGGATTCCACATCTCCATCCTGTCTGGCCACATCCATTGTTCTCATTGATGTGTGTCCTGTGTCTTTCTCAGGTCTTTTCTCTCCCCATGTCCTGCTCCTGTTCAGGCACTCCCACTCCTTTGCCTGGATACTGCACATTTGCCTCTGCTCCTGACCCTTCTTCCTTAGATCCAGACTGTGGTGGGCATGGAGGATTACTGAATACAGTTTTCCCCTGATAAGCCAGGGTGCCTCATGGTGTCTAGTCCCATGCTTTTCTAACAGCAACATTCACATTGTCATCACCATTGTACTAACCTGCTAGGACCACCATAACAAAGCACCATAGACTGGGGGCTTAAACGGTCACTTATTTTCTTCTAGTCTTGGAGGCTGAAAGTCCAAGATCAAGGTGTGGGTAGGGTTGGTTCCCTCTGAGGCCTCTTTTCTTGGTGTGTAGATGGCTGTGTCCTCACACAGTCATCCCTCTGTCATCCCTCTGTGCCTGTCTGTGTGCTGCTCTCCTCTTCTTAGAAGGATACCAGGCCTATTGGACTAGAAGCTACCCCAATGACCTCATTTTAGCTTAATCATCTCTAAAGACCCTGTCCCGAAACATGACCATGTGATGTGCTGGATCTTAGGCTTCAACACATGGATTTTCAGGGAGCATGGTTCAGCCCATGACAATTACCATCATCATTGATCATGCCACCTTTGCCATCATCCTGTCATCTGCATCATGACCATTTATCGATCACTTAGTATGAACTGGGCTCTGGCCTAAAACTTTTCATGCACAATTTCATTGATTTCCCAACACGCCTATGACCTACATTTTTTCAGGGATGGAGAAGAGAAGTGAGGTCAACCCCCCATGATGCCCACTCAAGAAAGCAGCTCTCTCATGCCCTGGCTCTGCCAAAATGTCATCATCTCCTCAGTCTGTAGGCCAGGGGAGCCCCCATGCAGCCCATCAGCTTGCAAACCAGACCCATTGTTCTGACTTATGTAATTTGGCTTTCTCAGAGAGAATCAGTCCTGAACTTTTGACTATGTTCATGACATGTCTGAATGAGCAAAATGTTTCACTGTGCTTATCAAGAGATGTGGGATCTCTGTTCTTCTCCTTAAAGCAATTGGCGTTTTCTTCGCCTTGAAGCTTCCTGTTCTCATGTAAAGATGGTCCTTTCCCTGCTCCCACCTCAAAGCCTCCCGAGTTCACCCCCACTCTAGTACTTACATGATGCTTGCTTATTGTCTTGACAGGATGGTGTTTGGTTTGTTCCTGGCCCAGGGCCTGGAATAGAACCAGACCTCCAAAAAGTTCAGGAAGAAAATACAAAATAAATGGGAGATCTTGTGAACCCAAAGGGACACAAGAGGTCATGGGTATTAAAAGTATCAATGAGGCTTCTCATCTCGTTATTGTAGTTTGTGTTAGGATAATAAAGGATCAAGACTGTGCGTGTGTACGTGCCCACAGGGGCATGTGTGTGTATTTTAGGAGATACCACTACTTTTTAGGAGCTCCTGACAGTAAATTCACCATTTAACTGACTCCATACAAGGCAGAACTTTACAATGGCCCCTTCACCTTCTTACCTAACCCCCCTACTTCCATGATTATGTTACAGTACCTTGTAAAAAGAGGATTGTCTAGATGGACCTAATTTAATCACATGAGCCTTCTAAAAGCTGAGGGATTTCTCCTGAGCAGCTGCTAAAAGGAAAGTAAGAGAGGTTTGGTGCATGAGAAGGATTTGATGCACTATTAGCAATCTCTAGATGCTCAGACCCAGGGAAGAAACAGGGACCCCCATCCTACAACCACAAGGAGCTGAGTTCTGCAAGTGTATCCCCAGGACCCCTCTCCCACCCCCAGCCCTCACTACAGGCACATTTCTTGTTCTTGTCCAGGCATGTTGCCCAGTGATCTGACTGCAGCCCTCTGCTCTTGCCTTGACATAGGCTGAGGGCCCTTTCTGGCCTGTGGTTGTCCAGTTGCTCCAATGCCATTTACTGAAAGGCTGTTTTTCCTCCACTGAGTTGTTTTTGTACTTTTGTCAAAAATCAGTTGGGCATATTATGTGGATCTATTTCTGGGGTCTCTGTTCTGTCCCATTTATGCATCTGTCTATCCTTCTTTCTATGTCACTCAGTCTTGATTTTTGTAGCTATGTAGTAACTCTTAATATTGGATACAGTGAGTCCTCCTGCTTGATTGTTTTTTCTCAAGACTGTTTTAGCTATCCATAGCTAAAATACCCCACCCTCCCTTCTTGTCTTTTTTCTTTTCCCCCTTTTGACTTCACTGTCAGTAATGTCATAGAGCAACCTGCTCCCAAACCAGTGGCTTACACCAGTGAGACGTGAGCATCCTTCTCCTTTGTAGGTTGGCTCTGTTGGTCTCAGCTAGTCTCTCTCTCAGTTGTCTGGGGATTGGCTGGCTGTCACTCTGGGATGGCTTCTTCACCTGGGTATTGGGCTGCAGGCATTGCCAGTATGTCACTGTCCAGAAAGTCGTCTGCCATGTTCCTTTGGTGGAGGTAGATAAGCAAGGGGGAAGCAGATATATACAAGCACTTTGTCAAGCCTCGGCTTGAACCAAACCCAATATTATCCCACTGGCTGAATCAATCCACATCCTATGGCTGAATGGGGAAATCAGTGGGTACGGAAGTGTGCTTGACCTTGTAAGCCAGAAGGTCACCTTGCAGAGGACTTGGGTACAGGGAGGGGTGGAAAATTGGGGCAATTAATGTTGTCAGTCTATTACATCCCCATCTCCTCCCTCTGCTCCTGCTTTCTGGGAGCTGCCCTGGACCTGCACCCTAACAGACCCTCCCCCCAGGCCAACTTCACCATTAAAGATTTGGTCCCAGGAGTTGTAAGTGTCAAGTCTTGGTCTGGTGAATACCCAGCATAAACACTGAGGACCTTTAAAATTTCCAGGACCTCAAATAAATGCCAATGGAGAATGTTTGCTTATGTTTAATGAGAAGATAAATCAAAACATAATCATCTGAGTCCAAATACTGGCTCCTTTATTTCTCCTGTCTGGCTAAGTTCCTTTCAGCATTCATGGTGAATAAAGCAAATAGGCAGAACCAGTGTCCAGAGCACCTTTATCTCGGCATTGGGCTGTGGATTTGCAATACTGTCATCTGTGCAAAAGCAAAGGTAACAGACATTTTTGTGACATCAGTTATCCCCTCCTCCCCATTCTACTGATCAGTAGGTGAGTTGAAAAATACCAGTAGACTCTAAACCACGAATTAGACCCCTAATCCTATACTGTTCTTTCCCTAAAAAGATCAGGAATGGATAACTTTGCCTATATGAAAAAGGGTCACTCTTTAAGTATTCGCAAGCTCCTCTTGGAAGCCTTGCATTGAGAGCAGGCTTGGCCCTTACAGATAATTTAGTTGCATCTCTTTTTCACAAGGCTGCACAGCTGGGAGTCAGTTTGAGAAGTGACCAAAGCCTGCCTCACCCAGAACTGGTTAGCTTTGATTCTACCCCACCAGGATAAAAAGCCAATGACACAATATTTCCAAAATATATTTTTGTTTCTATAACTCAGAAAGATACAGGTGTGTTCATATAGGTATGCATGAATGTGGGCTCACTTGTTTGGTCAGCCAACCAGCCAGCCAGCCATCATTTATTGAACCTCTTCTCTGGGTGAGGAGCTCTTCTGGCTGCACTGGGGTGAATAGCATCCTTCCAAAATCCGTGTCCCCCTGGAACCTCAGAATGTGACCATATTTGGAAGTTGGATCTTTGCAGATGTAATGAGTTAAGATGAAGTCATACTGCATGAGGCCTTACTTTAATGGCTATGGTCCTTGTTGGAAGAGGAGAAGAAAGATGGAGACAGGCAGAGTGGGGAGAGGGCCATGGATCAGCAGAGCCCGAGACTGAACTAAGACAGCCAGAACCAAGAAGGATTGCCAACAGGTTCTGGAAGCTGCAGGAGGTGAGGAAGAATCCTGCTCTAGAGCATTTGGAGGGAGCACAGCCCTATCAGCACCTTGATTTCAGACTTCTGGTCTTCAGACCTGTGAGAGAGTGAATTTCTGTTGTTTAAAACCCCCACCCCGTTGGTGGCTCTTTGTTATGGCGGCCACAGCAAACTGACCCACAGGACTGGAGGCAGCTAATGGTGTGAGGTAGCATTGCTTTCGAGGAACAGTTAGCCTAGTTCTTATTCTCCTCTCTCAGACACGTTTGACACTTTCCTTATCACAGATTCCACATTTCCACCAGCATCCAAATTAGCTTCTGTCCTGAGATTATTGCCGTATAATATTTTCCTATATGAATTAGGCATGTGATTTCCTAAATGGTTATAGATACAGTGTTTATGCTGATAACAGTGCAGAGTGAGAGAAAAAAAAGGCTTTTGGGCTTTATGAAACACATTTATCAATGAGAAAACAAAACAGTTTTTAATGAGGCTAAAAGAAATGGTTGCAGCTCACTTTAGCGATCACTGTTGTCTACTCTGTGCTAGGGGTATAAGCAGGAGCGCACGATAAGTCTGTAAGAACAACTGGCCCAGCTGTGGCCATGGCAGCCAGATTGGACGCTGGCCAGGGGCTTCATCCATGTCTTCACCTGAATATGGGTCCCGGGTGTAACCATGGCTGAGACCTGCACTTGAGGGCAGAGGAACCAGGGATGAGTGAGGGTGACCGTCTGCAAAGGGGAGATGATCCCTTTGGAGTAATCCTTTTCCTACCCCTGCTGAGGCCTGATGCATCCCTGCGCTGAGGACAGGTCCAGTGATCTAATGCATGAATCCCCCTACTCATTTTTTTCCACTTGTACCCAGGTCCTGCTGTTGCAGGGAGCTCATCCTGCTGATTCATGCCCTTGAGTTCCTGTTTTCTTGGAGCCTTTCCTGAAATCCCTACTGCTCCTTACCTCCCTGGAGAAGTCTTATAATTCCTCCAACCCACACGCAGGGTCTTGGGCTTTTGAAAACTTTTCTGGGCTTTCCCAGCAGCATGGAGCGCACCCGCCCGGGATTGGTGTCTAGCCCTTCTACTGCTCCAGCACCTGGATCCGAGTCTGCAGGACCTGGCTGGGTCCCTGATGGGCTGTGAGCTTTTGGTGAGCAGAGCCTGCCACCTCCGACCTCCCTGTTCCCATTAGGACGGGCATAACATAGACACAGGAGACATGAGAACAGACCCAAGTCTAGTGTTGAGAATGTCCCTGCCCCTGTTCCACATTTGGACAGGCTGGACCAACACCTCTGCACACTTGCTTGCTTGCTTCTTCCTTCCCTGGGTTGCTGGCTGATCACTCCATCTGGTTTTTTTTTTTTTTTATTTGTTTGTTTTAGTATACTTTAAAAAAAAAAAAAAAGAAAGTTCAAGGTCCACAGCAAAATTGAAGGGGCAGTACAGACATTTCTCGCATGCTTCCTGCTTCCACACATGCAGGTGTTCCTGTCATCCACACCCCCATGGAGTGGTGCCTTTTGACAGCTGATGAGCCCACATGGACACATTGGCTCCCAGAGAGCCCAGTTTATAGTAGGGTTCCCTCTTGGTGTAGAGCGTCTGGTGGGCTTGGATGAATGTATGACAGGTATCCACCATCAGAGCCTCCTACAGGGTATTCTTACTGCCTTAGAAATCCTCTGTACCCAGTACATCTCTCAGATGAACTTGCTTTTAGCAGGTCTGACGTAACTGCTGGGATCCCACATCCAGGGTGTGGCATTTTTGACCCCCTGAGTTCACATCTAAATTTGGATCTTTCCAAGCAGCTTAAACAAACATCTCCAGACCAGTTTTCTTCCCCCTACTCTAAGCCCTCTAGCACTGTTGCATCGTGTTTAGAAAACCTCCCAAAGCCCTTACCCTAGCCCTGGGTGACCAGCTCCCCCTCTTTCTTTTCTCCCCAAGCTGCACTCAGGCCAGCCTGGCCTGTCTGCTGTGCCTCCGGACTATCATGCACATTCCTGACTTGGGCCTTTGCACTTGCTTTTCCCTCTGCCTCCTGTAACCATCCCCTGGATATCTTCGTGGAGTGTTCTTTCACCTTCTTCTCAGATCTGCTCAATAGCCCTCTTCTTAGAAAGCCCTGCCCTGGCTATCCTGTCTAAAATAGCAGCTTCTCTCCCAACATAGTCACTGTCTAGTCCTCTACCTGGGTGGGGGGAGTTGGCAGAATAATGGTCCCCAGAGATGTCCACATCTCCATCCTGGAACCTATGTATATAGTACATTACAGGGCGAAAGGGGCTTTGAAGGTGTGATTAAAGTAAGGACCCTGAGGAGGGGAGATGATCTCGGATTATCCATGTTGGCCTGTTGAAATCACAAGCATCCTTATGAGGAAAGAAGGGGGTGGGGGGGTCAGAGAAGGAGACGTGGCCCTGGAAGCACAGGTTGGAGTGATGTGGGGCCGTCGGCCAATGAATGCAGCTTCTAGAAGCTGGAGAAGCCAAGGAACCAGTGATTCCCTAGAGCTTCAGAAGGACCTCCGCCTTGCTGAGCCCCTAGGGGTCACAGCTGAGTGAGAGCTGTGTCGGACTTCTGACCTCCAGAACTGTGAGATGATGAATTTGTATTTCGGCTACTTCGTCTGTGATGATTTGTTATAGCAACACGAGAAAACAAATACACATGGATTTATTTTTCTTCATAGAATGTACCACTGAGTTAGGGATTGGTGGGTTATTTGACTTGGGTCCCAGAAGGTCATCTCCATGGATGGAAGGTCATTTTGTCTTCTGTTCACTGCTGGTCCCCAGGACCTGGGACACGGCTAGGCATGCAGCAGACATGCATTCAATAAGTATGCGTCCCCTCCGTAGGTCTTAATTTTTTCACCCAGTAAATACTTTGGGATGCCTGCTGCAGCCGGCTTACCCCTCCTATGTGTGTGGAGGTCAGTAATTCCTGTAAAGAAGGTGACCGCAGTTCCCAGTCCCTGAGGAGTCCCCTTTCTGTTTTCCCACCTCATTATCCAGTTCACTCATGCGTGTTCTCGGGTGTCTCGTGAGTGTGTACTGTGTTACCTGCCAGGTACCTGGGATTCGAGGAGGCACAGGGCTCAGCTCCATCCTCAAGGAGTCACCCGAATACCCCCCTTACCTATGTGCTGATGACAGGCAAAACCAAAGCCAAATGATCACGGCCATTATGCACTAATTACAGAATAGTGTCATTCTAAGAAAAATCCAACCAGATGAGTGTCACCCCTTTTTAAGGAGGCACAAGTCGAGATTCTAAGTTGCTAAGTGGCCAGGCTGAAGCAGGGGTTTGGATCAATACTCTTAGGGTCACTCAAGGATTTGGACTGATACTCTCTGAGTGGCTTCTGTTTGCTGAGTCAGCCTTTTGCTTGGTTGTTGCCCATGGCTCTGACCCTGACTTGGGGAGGTAGGCATCACTACCCCCATTTTACTGATAGGAAAATCAAGGCTTAGGAAAGTGAATTTATTTGTTCAGGTCCACACTGACCAAAATGGTGAAGCTGGGCTTAAAGCTAGCCAAGGCGAACCCCAAACCTTCCCTTCCACCTCTGACCCTTTCCATCTCCCCCATCTGTTCAGTCTCTTCCTACTGCCATCCCATGGCCAAAACCTCAAGTGCTTACAGGATTAGGCAAGAAAGACAGATGCAGGGAGCTGGGGTGGTACGGACTGTGGTGAATCATAAGACTACTGCCTTTTGTCAAGGGACATCATAGGGCCAATTTGGGCAGATCTTGAAATTTTTGAAATGATATTGGGATTTTTGGGTGAAGTTTCCCACACGGGCGACGGACGGCCTGTGTGCAATCTGTGTGTGTGGCAGGGGAGTTATAAGGAAGGAACTCCCCGGTTTAGCTTTTCAGAGAGGTGAGAAAGGGGGCATTGGCTTGCTTTCTTTGCCTGGTGCCCACAATGCTTAAATGCATATATTCTTATGGGATTTCGATTGGGGGCTACCTTCCATTAGAGATTGTTTGAAGGAGTAATTAGTTCTCTTGAAAATTCACACTTGCCTCTGAGTACACTGCTTCCTGAAGATAGCACATTGAAAGAATGCTATGAATTGCCTTAGAAATAATTAGTCTGATGGAAATGAGAAGAGCCCACAGGCTTGAATGGCAGAACAACCAGATTTCCCCAGTGTAATAATCACCATCAATAAGTAATGGGCACTAATACAGCTTTAGCTGTGTCACCCTGTGATGTTTGGTCATGATTTAATGAGACTACTGTTGTGTCATGGAGGTGAAAAATGGGGACAAGCCTCTCATGCAGAATACTCAGGATGGTAATATCTACTCTTTGTAGCCTTAACTTCAGGGCCAGCACTGTTCTAAATATTTTACCTGTATGAATTTACTGCATGTGCACAACCACCGTAGGTAAACATTTGAGTACACCCATTTTGTAAGTGAAGAGGCAGGCACGGAGAGGTTAAGTGATTTCCCCAAGGTCACCCAGCCGGTCAGTAATGGAGTCAGTCTTCATATCCGGGTAGCCTGGCCCCTACGTTTATACCCCAGACACGTTTCTTCTTCTTCCTTTTAGTAAAATTTTGATGAGGCTGGAAATCCAAACATAAAATAGTTGGCGTTTACTAAATCTCTGTGTGGCTGGGTTTGTGTGTGTCAGATAGGAATGCCTCTGGCTTCTAGTAATAGTAAGCTTGAGCCCCAGTGGTTTGAACAAATAAGATTTTTTTTTTTTTTGATAATATAAGTCCAGAGGTAGGTGGTTCCTGGCATAGCTTCAGAGGCTTGACAACAGGGAGTGGTTTCTCTGCACCTATCTTGCCTCATAGTCACAAGATGGCTGCTATAGCTCCAGACATCGTATCCATATCTATTGTAGGAAGAGGCAGGAGGGTCGAAGAGCCACTCTACCTATAAATATCCCTTTTCATCAGGAAAAAAAAAAATGCTTTCCCAGAAATACCCCCATAATCCTCTGCTCTCATTGACTAGGTCTGGGTGCAGGATCACTGCCAGCAGCACAGATGTCTGGGAAAGTGGGATGTACAATTTGCCCCTGACTGTCAGTATCACCAGGAACTTATTAGGGATGCAAATTCTCTGGTCCCTCTGCAGAAACTAAGGAGTGGGGCCATGATCTGTCTTAAGAAGCCTCCAGGGATGAATACCACTGGATTAGACCAGTTGTGACTCATTACCTGGGGCTGGTTACGTGGGTCCCTAAACAGAGCTGAGCTTTCTTAATTAGAGAAGCAGAGAGACTTGAGCCCAGCGGGGCAAGCAACCAGTTATTTAATGGCCCGTGTGTCATTTCCTTGTTCCTGTGACAGTCCTCCAGGCGGATGCCACTGCTGTCTTGTGTGGGTGAAGTCACTGGCAAGTGTGCCCCCTTGTTTCTACCTTCACAGCAAAATTGTCAGTGTCACCCTTGTCAGCTTACTCTGTGTCTTGTGGTCTGAACAGTGTCTGTTTAAAGAGTGTACCTTGCCATCCCCAAGTGTACCTTACCCTCCTCCTGGAGGAGTGAGTGTGACTTCTCCCAGTGGGCCAGGTTAATGATTTTAGAAACCTGCGGGTGACCAACTGTCCTGGTTTGCCCAGGACTGCATCACTGTCAGTGATAAGACAAGGTAGGTCCCAGGCAAACCACGATAAGGTGGTCACCCTAAGAAACTCACTGGTTAACCCTTCATGTCCCCCAGCCAAGTCCTCTTGCTCTGGACCAACAGCCTTATGTGACAGTGTAACTTCTAGACCTGTCTTTGGCTTGGCATGCTCACTGAAGCCATTTCAAATGCTTACCAGCTAACTGTAAACCCTTCACTTATTCAAAGTGTGCTCATGTAGGCATTATTTATGTAAGTATCAGTATACCAGGCCTCAGGGAGATGCCAAATAAATGGAAAACACAGGCCATATGCTCAAAGTCATTTAAATCCAATCTAGTCCAATAAGCAAATAAACATTAAATGAGTACCTATTTGTCTCATATATTGTGTAAGAAGCCCACAAGGAGGACACATTTTTGTAGGGGATAAGGATGAGAGAGACTACTTAGAGCATTATAATACTAACTATTAAAATAATAATAGGTTTTGGGGTGCCTGGGTGGCTCAGTCGTTAAGGATCTGCCTTCAGCTCGGGTCATGGTCCCACGGTCCTGGGATGGAGCCCTGCATTGTGTTCCCTCCTTGGCGGGAGGCCTGCTTCTCCCTCTCCTACTCCCCCTGCTTATATTCTGTCTCTCTTTCTCTCTCTGTTAAATAAATAAACAAACAAATAAATAAATAAATAAATAAATAAATAAATAAAATCTTTAAAAAAATGATAATGGGTTTTGGCATTTGCCAGTTGGCTGGGTAATTAATACCCCTCTCCAGTTAAGAGACAAGACAGGGGGCAGGGGCGGGCAGTGGAGAACCATGCCTTACCTGGGTTTGAGGTGTGTGGCCCAGGAGGGTACCAGCAAGGACTCCCTGATGCTGAAGCCCAGAATTAGCCAGACTCCCCCACTCTTCATGGCAGCTCTGAGCTGCACAGTACCCTGCACATGCGGCTGGCCCTAAGAAGCTTCTGGGAAAAAGGGTCAGAGGAAAATCTTGCTCCCTGAAGACAGTTTGCAGAGAGATAACAGAACAATCAGAAATACACTTTGTGATTCCTTGTCCGGCTCATACCACCTTTGATGGGGCAAGAGGCCATGGGTGTCCAGGGAAATAGGCCTCTTAGAAGAAACCAGATGGGAGGAAGGATTGCTCCTCGCCCCCTGCACAACCGCGAGGGCTTTTTTGGAGGACGCCGTGTCAGGCACTACTCTATACTTCTGTAGAAGGTAGTCACCGATGCTCCCACTTTACAGGTGGGGGAAGTGAGGCACACAGAGGCTCAGTGACTCATCCAAGGCTGTGGCAGGGCTGGCTTGTGGACCTAAGCAGTCTGACTCAGGCTGGGTTCTCCTGTTCGGTGGCCAGATGTCTACAGGAAGTCCAGGGACGGCATGAAGGAGAATGAGATGCATTGGGAGTGGGGAAAGGCTTCCTGAGAGAGCATGGGAGCCACGTGTCCTAGGCCAGGCAGGAGCTGGGGTATTGGGGAATGGCTTTCCAGGCCCGGGAAACCACAGCCCAGAGGAATGGCATCCTGATGCTCCAGTGAGACTTTGGGGAAGCAGAGATGTTTGCGCTGAGTGGGGGACAGCTGGCAAGCCCTTGGGGGCATTGGGGCTTGCGAGACAATCTTCATAATTTCTTAGCTCACTGCTGGGCACATGGCAAATGCAGTCTAGATGCCGTGTTTTTCTCTTCTTTGACTTTTGGTGAGTGGGCAAGAAGTGAAAGCCTGGAATTTCTTTTCCTGGAAGGTTCTACACCAAGGAAAGCAAAGTAGGTAAAGGAACCCAGGTTTTGCTAAGTTACCCATGAATGTTGTCTCTCTATTCTAAGCACGTCAGGCATTCGATGGCACCTTGGATTCTGACTTCAGTCTATAGGGACGCAATTCAACATAATTGTCCTCCTGCTCGTACGTTTAATACAGAGGCAACTAATTGTGTTCGTTCACTTCCCCACATCCTCGCCCCCCATAATGTAGTGAACTAATCAATTCACTTCATCTTTTATAAATGACATGCCTCTCCTAGTTATTGGGAACTGGCTGTAATTCAATCTAATTAAAAAATATTTACCGAACACTCATTATGGACCAGCAATTGTGCTTGGCACTGTGAATGTGGGGAACTGCTTTCAGTTGGCCCTTTAGTGGCAAATTGCTGTTGAATCATCACCGTGTGCTGACACTGTGCTAGGTGCTGGGGATGCGGGGGACAAGCAGACATGTCCTTTGACTTCAGGGAGCTTAGCGTCTAGTGGGGAAAAACAGATTTAAATCAAATCCATGTACAATAATACAGAACAGTGTGTTTTGTAGGAGGGTCCCACAGCCCTGGGAGAGTGTAGTGGGAGGCAGACTCATCTGGAGGCTGAGAGCAGTTTTTTCTGGATGCAAAAGGGTGAAGAGGGAGCAGAGTTAGTGACTGTACAACCAGGAGAAGAGTGTTAAAGGGGTGGAGAATGACTGTTCTAGGCACAAGAAAGAAGCTTGTGCATCTGGAGCTCAATGGGTGTGGGGAGCATGGTGGGGGGTGCAGTAGAAGTGACAGTGGTCTGATTGTATAAGAATTTGCTCATTTCCCAGAAAACAATGAGGGAGGATTGAAGGGGTGGGAGCAGAGGCTGAGCAAGGTGGGTTGCCTACAATAAGCACATTTTCTGGGATGGGAAGGTCAAGAGAGGATGGACCACAGAGTGGCTACTGGTGGACAGATTGGAGAGAGAGCCAAGAGGTACAGTGCACCTAACCTGATAAAGGGATAGCTAAGGGGTTGGGTGAGAGAGGGGTGTCAGATGAGTTTCTAGACTTTGAGTGCATGAGGTCAAATGCATGATGAAGTACTCCTCCTATGCTCCCCTTGACCTGTTGGGTTTGAGGTGGCTTTGAATCTTTTAAGAGTTGTTGTGAGGCAGGCATCAGTCAGTACATAAAGGCTGGAGGCTAGAGAAGAGGTTCCTTGGAGAGTCATTGGCGGTTAGGTGCTGTTGGAAGCCTTTGGAGCCAGCGGGAAAAGGAAGGTGGTAGATGGAGGCTTGACAGAATTCAGTATTTAGTGGTTGGAAGGATGAAGCTGAATGCGCACGAAGCATGAGCTGAAGCATGAACTGGCCTCCATAGAAGCCAAGCAGGTGCTTAAAAAGGACGAGTGACCAAGTGCAAGGAGAACAGAAAGGTGTCCATTGGATATAGTAGCATGGCCATGACTTGTTGGTCTGCTGCCCTGTAGGGTTGGGGGCGGAAACCAGACCAGAGTAAGGCAGTAGAAATAGCAAGAATGGGGAGACCTCTGAGGAAGGGGAGGCATGAGCCAGGGCACTGCCAGGATGAGACGAAGGGATCCGCATCGCCGCTCTCCAGTGGCTCACCATGCCCGGGCTAGACAGACATCCAAGCAGGAAAGACCCATGATATGGTCAGTGCATTTGAAAGTTCAGATACCATAAAGGAGACAGATTAACACCTTGGACCCTGAGACAGGTGTGCTGAGTGTGTAAGATCTGAGCATGTAAGATAAGAGGTAGGGGAAAGTCATCCTGGCAAAGGGAACAACAGCAAGCGCAAGAATTTGGTAACTCAAGTATCCAGATTTTTCTCTGTGATCCCTTCCCCTGGGCCCAAAAGATGTCTCTCATCCGATATAACCACTGGGGAGGTGTTGGGGGTGGGGCACAAAATGTGCTGAGAAGTATCCATTCAGTGGTGGAGTGCTGCCATGGCAGATGGAATGAAATTGAAGCCAGAAGCCATTTGGAATACACGGGTAGGTACATAGGGAGAACTTCCAAGAACCAGTGCAAGGTTTGGCAAATCTGATTTGTTTCTTTCCCTCATTTTCTTTTGCAGTCAACTTTGACCATTTTCAGATTCTGCGGGCCATTGGCAAAGGGAGTTTTGGAAAGGTAAGGATGATGGATTTTTAAAAATTTTATTAACAAAATATAAAAGTCCCAACCCCTAGGGTCATGTACATGTGCGTGTCTGTGTCTGTGTCTGTGTCTGTTTCTATGTTGGTTGCCGGGCACTGGGAATTTCCTGTTTGACAGAAAGATTTCAGTTTGCCAAATTTGAAATGTGAAAGAAAGTCTGAATAGTTTCCTTTGGATCCACTATAATTTCATTTTGCAAATTAGGTTACCACAGCAGCCCAGGGTTAGGTGGATTACAATGATAATTATTTCAAGATTGCTTATGCTGTTTCTTCCTTGAGGATCTAAATGAGGAAAGTGGAAAACAAAAGCCACAGATTTAGGAGACGTCCAACATCAACTCTTTCCTGCAGTGTAGGCATTTTATAAAGAATTTTTATTGTGGAAAGAATCCTTGACATGAGATCTACCCTCATAACAAATTTTTAAGTGTGCCATATATTATTGTTGACTATGAGTACAATGTTGAACAGCAGAACTCTAGAGTTTATCCAATATCTTACATAGCCGGAACTTTATGCCCCTTGGTTAGTAACTTCCCATTTCCCCAGCTCCTCAGTACCCCATGACTACCATTCCTTTCTTTGATTCTAGGACTTTGATACTTATGACTTTTAAGATACTTTGTATATGTAGAAGCAGGCAGTATTTGTCTTTCCATTACTGGCTTATTTCACTTAGCATGGCTTCCTCAAGATTCATCTGTGTTGTATTACAGAATTTGTATTGTAAAATTTCTTTCTCTTTTAAATGCTGAATCATATTTCATTGTACCTATATACCACATTTTTAAAATTCAGTTGTCTGTTGTTGATGGCCATTTACATTGTTACCAAATCTTGGCTATTGTGACTAATGCTACAATGAATATAGGAGTACAATTATCTCTTCTCAAATCTGATTTCAATTATATTGGATAAACATCTGGAAATGATGTTGCTGAGTCATATGGCAGCTCTCGTTTTAATTTTTTGAGGGACTGCCATGCTGTTTTCCATTGTGGCTATGCCATGTTACATTCCCACCATAGAAGCATTTTATATTATCCATTACATTCCCATAGAAACAGAGAGTGTGCAAGGGCTCTAATTTCTCTATATCCTTGCCAATATTTGTTGTCTTTTGTTTTGTCGTTGTTGTTGTTGTTTTGTTTTTTGATAGTAGCCATCCTGACAGGTGTGAGGTGATTATCTTATTGTATGTTTTTTTTTCCTTAAGATTTATTTATGTATTTGAGAGAGGTCATGATGGGAGGGGCAAAGGGAAAGAGAGAGAGAATCCCAAGCAGATGCTGCACCAAGCATGAAGTCAGATACGGGGCTCAATCCCATGACCCTGAGATCAGGACCCAAGCCAAAACCAAGAGTCAGAAGCTTAACCGACTGTGCCACCCAGGTGCCCACTCGCTGTGATTTTGATTTGCATTTCCCTGATGATTAGTCCTACTCAGCATGTTTTAACATACATGTGAGCCATTTGTACATCTTGTTTGGAGAAACACCTATTCAAGTCTGTAGCCCACCTTAAAATCAGATTCTTACTTTTTAAATTTTTTTTAAACTATTAAATTGGAGGAGCTCATTACATATTTGGAGATGAACCCCTTATCAGATATCTGGCCTCTGAATGTTTTCTCCCATGCTGTAGGTTGTCTTTATATTCTGTTGACTATTTTCTTTGCTGTCCAAGAAGCTTTTTAGTTTGGTGTACTTGTTTATTTTTGTTACTGTGTTTTTGATATCATACCTATGCAATCATTGCTAAGACCAATGCCATGAAGCTTTTTTTTTTTTTTTAATGTTTCCTTCTAGGAGGTTTATAGTTTTAAGTCTTAACATTTAAACCTTTAACTCATTTTGAGTTGACTTTTGTGTGTGTTGTGAGATAAGGGTTCAAGGTCATTTGTCTGCATTTGGATATCCAGTTTTCCAGCACCATTTGTGGAGAGACTGCATTTACCTACTCTATATTCTTGGTACCTTGGTTAAAGATCAGTGGACCATATATGCATGGATTTTTTTTTTTCTGGGATCTTTATTTTGTTCCATTGGTCTCTATGTCTGTCTTTATGCCAGCACCATTTGTTGTTCTGATGACTGTAACTTTGTAATATAATTTGAAATCAGCTATGTGTGGTGTTAACCAACTTTGCTCTTGCCCAAGACTGATTCAGGTGTTGGTGATCTTTCATGGTTCCATATGATTTATAATTTTTTCTATTTCTGTAAAAAAATGCCATTGGGATTTTGATGGGGATTGCATTGACTCTGTAAATTGCTTTGGGTATTATGGACATTTTGATAATAGTAAGTCCTCCAATCCATGAAATGGATGCCTTTCCTTTTGTTTGTGTCTTAATTTCTTTTATCAAGGTTCTGTTATTTTCTATATATCAGTCTTTTACTTTCTTAGTTAAATTTATTCCTAAGTATTTATTCTTTTTGATGCTATTATAAATAGGACTGTTTCTCTAATGTCATTTTCAGATAATTCATTATTAGACTATGGAGACACAGCTGATTTTTGTGTATTGATTTTGTATCCTGCAACTTTACTGAATTCATTCATTCAACTCCCCCCCCCCCCCCCCGTGGCATCTTTAGGATTTTTTATACATTAGATTATATCAGCTGCAAACAGGGACAATTTTACTTTTTTTTCCAATTTGGATGCCTTTTATTTTGTTTTCAACTAAATACTCTGGCTTGGACTTCCAGTACTATGTTGAATAGAAGTAGGGATAGCGGGTATCCTTGCCTCATTCCTGATCTTAAAGGAAACTCAGTTTTTCACTATAATGTTAATTGCAGGCTTTTCATGTATGACCTCTCTTGTATTGAGGTAATTCCCTTCTATTCTTACTTCCTTGAGGATTTTTATCATGAAAGTGTTCTTTTGTCAAGTGCTTTTTCGGCCTCTGTTCAGATGATCATGTGATTTTATCTTTTATTTTGTTACTGTGGGATATCACATAAATTGATTTCCATATGTTGAACCATCCTTATGCCCCAGGGATAAGTTGCATTTGCTTAAGGTGTGTAATCCCCTAAAGTGCTATTGATTCGATTTGCTAGTAGTTTGCTGAGGAGTTTTGCATCCATATTCACCAGATAGATTGGCCTGTAGTTTGTTTTCTTGTGTCTTTCTCTGCCTGGCTTTGTTAACATGGTCCTTCCGGGCCTGTAACATGAGTGGACGTGTTCCCTCCTCTTCAGTTTTTGGGAAGTATTTGAGAAAATTGGTATTAATTCTTCCTGAAATGTCTGGTAAAACATTTTGGTAAAATTCCACAGTGAATCCAACTGTTTTGGGCTTTTTTTTTTTTTTTTTTTTTTTTTTTTTTTTTTGGTGGTGTTGTTGGGAGCTTGGTTTGTGGAAAGTACTTATTTGTAATCCTCAACTGTTTCCAGTGACAGGCTCTTGGAAACAATGAAAAGAAGGCAAGGACTTTTAGAGAATAAGAAGGAGCCCCCTCGCCGAGCCTGTCTGTTCCCACTTACTCAGAAATCTCCTTTGGCAATATTTGCTTTGGTTACATACTGAAGGTCAGATATCCTTATATCCTCAAGTAAATATTATTTCTGTTATAGAAGTGGAAGAGCCTAGACAGAAATACTTAGACTTGGTGACTCCAAAGGATGGAGTGGTCCATCCATGGCCACACAGGCAAGAAGTGTCCCAGCTGGGATTTGAACCAAGGACTGATGACCAGGCACCTGCTGTTTTAACAATCCCACACTCTTAATTAGACCATTCACAATTCATAGAGTTAGACTGAGATAGTGATCTAAGGAGTTGCATAGAATCAGCCATCCCTCCTTTGTTCCCACCATTCCTTTCATTTTCTCCTCCCCTTCTCCCTCTCTTTTCTCCCTCCCTCCCATCCTTCCTACCTTCTTTCCTTCCTTTATCTTTTCTTTAGTTCTTTTGTTAATTCAGTCCATGAATACTGAGTGCCTACCCAGTGCTAAGCACTAGACTTGGATCCAGTAGTAGACCTGAGTGTTTTTCTTTACATTTAGAAGAGAGATGACAAACAGGTAAATATGTATATTTATGGTAATTACAAAGTAATACGTACATTAAATACATTAAACTGTAGGAATGTGGGGGGTATGGTGTTCTGGGAGGTAGTGGCAGAAAGAGGTTGCTGATTTATAGAGCTGAGATGTCATAGGCAGAAAGAGGTTGCTGATTTATAGAGCTGAGCTGTCATAGCTGAGCTACTAACCACATGTGGATATTTAAATTTAAGTTAATTAACGTTAAAGAAGATGATAAACATTTAGTTCCTCAGGCACACTAGCTACAGTTTAAGTGCTTAGTAGCCATATGAGGCTGGTGGCTACTAGACCAGAGAGCTCAGATTATAGGTCATTTCCATTATCCTAGACATTTCTGCTGGCTAGTGCTCACAAAGAGGGTGACAGGGTGCCCTTGGTGGTAAGATGCTGTGTGAGCAGAAACCTAACAGAAGCGAAGGAGGAAGGCAGATTCTAGGTAGGGAAGAACAAGTGCAAAGGCTCTGTAAGGGAGGGTGGTCGGTAGTTTTTGAGGAGCTTCAAGATGGAGAGAATGGCAGGAGAGGTCAGTGATGTCCACAAGGACCAGATCACATAGGACCTAGTCTGCCATGTTAAAGATTGAGAAGGGAAGGCCCTGGGAAGTTCTGACCTCAGGAATAACATAATCTGTTTGTGAAGTCCATAGAAGGTCACCTTGGCTGCCATGCCGTGAATAGCCTGTGAGGGGCCAAGGACACGTTGAAGTGATTGACGATTTGTATTATCAAGTGAATTGGGTTGCTTGTTAATTTAACAGACATGTGCTACATTAGATATTGTGTTCCTGACAGGACTGGTGGCTTCCTGAGGGCAGACATCTTGTTGAAAAAGCAGGTAGGAGAAATATAAAATTGTGGTATGGTGTGTGATGTTTAATCTTAT
Source organism: Mustela nigripes (assembly GCF_022355385.1). Taxonomy (NCBI): domain Eukaryota; kingdom Metazoa; phylum Chordata; class Mammalia; order Carnivora; family Mustelidae; genus Mustela; species Mustela nigripes. The sequence goes on along the minus strand of NC_081557.1, from coordinate 207,744,533 downwards.
GGGTTTTATGGCTAAGCAGCGGTACTCAGATATTTGGTCAGACACCAGACTGTGAAGGTAGTTTTTAAATGAGATTAGCATTTAAGTCTGTAGATTTTGAGTAAAGCAGATGACCCGCACCATAATGGGGTGGGCCTCATCCAATCAGTCAAAGGTAAGAGAAAGACTGAGTCCCCTAAGGAAAAAGGAATCCTGCCTCCAGGTGGCAACCCCAACTCCCCTAGGTTTCCAGCCTGCTGGCCTGACCTGCAAATTCAGACTTGCCAGCCACAGTTGTGGAACCAATTCCTTAAAATAAATCTGTCTTTTCCTGTCTCCCTGTCTCTTTCTTATTCACTAGTTCTGTCTCCCTGGAGATTCCCAATTACCATATGGTACAATAAGAAAGACAAGAGTGTATATAAGCTTCAGCCATGGTGGGGAGAAGGAGGGTTTGGGAAGCACTTACTAGCAAGAGGCCAGAGCACAAATAAAGCCCTAGGAAACTGTTTCAGGTTCATTTACTCTGCTTTGGGCACTTTGAACCCAATCTAACTCAGTGAAAGATTATTCAGAAATAGTACTTTATTTTTTTATTGTTATGTTAATCACTATAAAATACATCATTAGTTTTTGATGCAGTGTTCCAAGATTCATTGTTTATGTACAACACCTAGTGCTCCATGTAATACATGCCCTCCTTAATACCTACCACTAGGCTCACCCCTCCCCCAATCCCTTCCCCTCTAAAAACCTCAGACAACAAATGAAATAAAAGGTATTCAAATAAGCAAAGAAGGAAGTCAAACTTTTCTCTCTTCGCAGATGACATGAACCTTTATGTGGGAAACCCAAAAGACTCCACCCCCAAATTACTAGAACTCACACAGCAATTCAGTAATGTGGCAGGATACAAACTGAGTGCACAGAAGTGAGTTGCTTTCCTATACACTAGCAATGTAACTGTAGAAAGAGAAATCAGGGAATTGATTCCATTTACAATAGCACTAAAACCATAAGTTACCTTGGAATAAACCTAACCAAAGAGGTAAAGGACCTATACTTGAGGAATACAGAACACTCATGAAAAAAATTGAAGACATAAAAAGATGGAAAAACATTCCATGCTCATGGATCGGAAGAATAAACATTGTTAAAATATCTGTGCTGCCCAGAGCAATCTATACTTGCAATGCCATCCCGATCAAAATACCAGTAGCATTTTTCAAAGTGCTGAAACAAACAATCCTAAAATTTGGAACCAGAAGAGACCTCGAATCGCTAAGGAAATGTTGAAAAAGAAAAACAAAGCTGAGGGCATCACGTTGTCTGATTTCAAGCTTTACTACAAAGCTGTGATCAACAAGACAGCATGGTACTGGCACAAAAACGGACACAAAGACCAATGAAACAGGGTAGAGAGCCCAGATATGGATCTGCGACTCTGCGGCCAAATAGTCTTCGACAAAGCAGGAAAAAATATACAACGTAAAAAAAACAGTCTCTTCAATAAATGGTGCTGGGGAAATTAGACAGCTATATATAGAAGAATGAAGCTTGACCATTCTCTTACACCATTCACAAAGATAAACTCAAAATGGATAAAAGATCTCAACATGAGGCAGGAATCTATCAAAATCCTAGAGGAGAATATAGGCAGTAACCTCTTCGACATCCGCCACAGCAATTTCTTTCAAGACATGTCTCCAAAGACAAAGGAAACAAAAGGGAAAATGAACCTTTGGGACTTCGTTAAGATCAAAAGCTTCTGCACAGCAAACAGTCATAAAAACAAAGAGGCAACCCATGGAATGGGAGAAAATATTTGCAAATGACACTACAGACAAAGGGCTGATATCCAAGATCTATAAAGAACTCAAATTCAACACTCAAAAAACAGATAATCACATCAAAAAATGGGCAGGGGGTGTGAACAGACGCTTCTCCAATGAAGACATACAAATGGCTAGCAGGCACATGAAAAAATGTTCATCATCATTGGACATCAGGGAAATTCAAATCAAAACCACATTGAGGTACCATCTTACATCAGTTAGAATGGCAAAGGTTAACAAGGCAGGAAGCAACAAATGTTGGAGAGGATGTGGAGAAAGGGGAACCCTCTTACACTGTTGGTGGGAATGAAAGTTGGTGCAGCCGCTTTGGAAAACAGTGTGGAGATTCCTCAAAAAAATGAAAAATAGAGATATCCTATGACCCAGCAATTGCACTACTGGGTTTTTTCCCTGAAGATACAGATGTAGTGAAACAAAGGGCCATATATACTCCAATGTTCAAGCAGCAATGGCCACAGTCGCCAAACTGTGGAAAGAGCCGAGATGCCCTTCAGCAGACGAACAGATAATGAAGATATGGTCCATATACACAATGGAGTATTACTCAGTCATCAGAAAGGATGAATACCCAACTTTTGTATCAACATGGATGGGATTGGAGGAGATTATGCTGAGTGAAATAAGTCAAGAGGAGATAGTCACTTACCATATGGTTTCACTTACTTGTGGAGCATAAGAATAACATGGAGGACATTTAGGAGAAGAAAAGGAAAAATGAAGGGGAAGAAATCAGAGGGAGAAATGAACCATGAGAGACTAGACTCTCATAAATTGTACTTTAGATGTGACCAGTGCCTCTTTGGAAGTCATTTTGTAACCCACACTCCTGCTTTTGTTCTGGAGTTCATCCAGCTCCAGGGCCCCCTTTCCTTAGCTCATGTTTCAGGGCATGCCTGAGGAGGGAGGATGACCAGTTCCCCAGGCCGGGACTATAGGGTAGAATGTCAGAGGTTTGTGCTGTGTGATGGGGGAAGACACATGGTTCTTCTTCAGACTGACACATGGGTCACAGCCCAGTTCCCAGATGCATCTCTCAACTCCTTCCCAGCCTGTCCCCATGTCCCAGCACACCGTCCCTCAGCATTCTCTGCCTTCACCTTGGCCAGAGCAGGACCAGCCTCTGGGTCCCCCTCCTTCCTTTCTTTCCTGTGCTTCTTAAAGGTGAGGCAGGTGTGGCTGGGACTGAGCTGCCAGAATCCCCAGAAGTCTGGGGAACTGAGGGAGGCCCTGGCATTCCTGCTGCCCTTCCACATGCAGGCCCTACAGTGCTGTGCTCTTCCCTTTCTCTCAAATCTTAACAAATCTTTCCTTCCTTCTGTCCCCAACCTTTCGGAGTCTCCACTGGCCTCTGCCCATTAAGACCTTTCTCAGAAGGTACCTTGTTGAATCAGTATGTTGTACACCAGAAACTAATGCAACATTGTGTGTCAACTGTACTGAAATGAAAAAGAAAATTAAAGAAAAGTTACCTTAAATGAGTAATTGGCCTTCTTCATTGCCAGCCTGGCCCCCACCAGCCAGGCTGCTGGGGTGTCAGTGATGGTTTTCCCTTGAACCAAATTCTCTATCTACTCCACCATTAACCTTCCCCACTGGACTGGGATTGAGCTGAATCTGGGATGGGTGTGGTAGGGCTGACTGCTCCATCCATGGTCTGTGTTGATACGGAACAGCTCATCCTTATGCCATATCCTCCAGCAAACAAGAATTTCCCCTGGGATGGTTACTGCCTCTGGGACATCAGCCAGCAAGGGTTTCTGGGTGCACAGACGCTCGGGTGTCAGGCACACAGGGTGCAAATGACAGCATTGTAGGGTCCAAGCCTCTGTTTGCTCACATGTAAAATGGGCATGTTGGTGTCTTCCATGTCAGGCTGCATGAGACCTAAATGAGGTGGTACAGCCCAGAATTCAAAGTTCTGCTTGGTAGACAGTGACCCCTCAGTGCTTGGTACTTTTCCCTGAGGCAGCAGGAAGTCAGGTAGGGATGGCTTTTACCAAGTGTGGTTTGTTTTTGTTTTTGTTTTGTGAGAAAGAGAGAGAGAGCATAAGTGTGTGCAGGAGGAGCAGAGGGAGAGAGAAAATCTCAGGCAGACTCCCTGGTGAGTGTGGAGCCCAATACAGAGCTTCATCTTGCAATCCTAAGATTATGACCTGAGGTGAAATCAAGAGTCAGACACTTAACCGACTGAACTGTCCAGGTGCCCCCCAAATGTGCTTTTTTGGAAGTAGGTGACATGCACTGTTCTTGCATGAAGAGTCCTTTGTTTGGGCAAAAGTGTGGCATTGGGGCAGGTAGGTACACTTACGTTCCCAGAACATCTCACCTTTCATGACCTCTTTCCTTGTTGACAAATGGCGGGCCAGGCTTGGCAAGGCTCCTGATTTTACATAGCCCTCCTCCTCTTGGTAAGCCATCCAGCTCTGGCTCTAAGAGAACCCTTGTCATTGTGGTTTCTCATCCCTGTGTCTTGTTATTGGCAGCTTCTGATATAAAACCAACCAATCAGGGGCTGATATAAAACCAACCAGCTTTGGTTTGTTACTTCCTTTCTTTTATTCCCTCTTTTATTTGCTCCTCTATGCTCCTGCTTACCTCACCTGCCTGCCCTCATACAGTGGATCAATTTGTTCTGGGCCCTGTTCTAGGTTCTGAGGTCACAGAAATGAGCCAGGTGTGGTGCCTCCTTTTGGGGATCTCTTACATACATGGAGGAGGCAGAGAAAGAAACAGATAACTGAAGTCCAGTCTGAAGAACACTGACGGTGAGAAGCCCAGGAGATTCGTGTGGACGGGGTGGATTTGGAGGATCTGAATTAAGACTTCAAAAAGTACCCTCTCCCTAAGGGGCAGGGTTGACTGGATGTGTGTTAATATTTTCTAACACTTTAATAGGAAAATTTACAAAAATACAGCCAAGTTGAAAGAACGTCATAGTAAGCATCCATATCCACCGTGTACATTCTACCATGAACATTTTATCAAACTTATTTTGTGAAATTCCTATCCTTCTATTTATTAATCCATGTTACCTTTTGTTCATTTATAGTAAATTGCAAATATCCATACCCTTCCCTTAAATATTTTAGCAAAAAGATTCATCTAGTTTTTCTTGGTGTAAAGAGTACATACAGTACAATGCACAAATCTTACATTTGCATTTGCTGACTTTTGAGAAATGCATATATCTGTGTAATTTGCACCTCCCCAAAGATATAGAAGATTACTGTCATCCAGAATTCCCCTGTTGAGACTTTCCAGTCAAAACTCATCCTCATCCCAACCACACTTCCTCCATAGAGGAGGTCTTCCTATTTTAGAACCTAATGTAAATGGATTCCTACATAAGCGATCTTTTGTGTAATGCTTCTGAATATTTTGTACACATAATAATTTTGGAGCCTAATGTTCTTGAGTTTCATCTAGCAGCAGGTTCTTTCCTTTTCATTGATAATAGTATTACATTCTATTACTATATCAGTTGGTAATCTATTTTCATCGCAACAGACTCCAGGACTGTTCCTAGTTGTTGTTTCTTATTTTTTCTGTTCCTAGTTTTTACTGTTTTTTCTTTTTTTCATGAAGTTGCTGCAAAAATTTATGTTGTCTTTTTTTCATAAGCATATGACCTCATATGCTTAAATAAATATTTAGGATTGGAATTGCTGGATCGTAGCTGGGTGTATGTTGTTTTGTGCAAAACAGCCCAAAGGTTTTCCAAGATGGTTGTGCCATTTTATACTACTCCTAAAAGATTCTCGTTTCACACCTTACCAACAGATTTTCACTTTCACTCTTCTCATGGTTGTTCAGTAGAATCTCAGTGTAACTTGAATGAGTACTTCCTGATGACGACTAATGATCAACATTTATTTCATGTGCTAACGGCCAGTCACGTATCTTCCTTTGTGGAGTTTCTGTGCAAAGCTTTTGCCATTAAAAAGAAAAGGCTATTTGTTTTTTCCCCCACTTTTCTAAACATCTTTACTGCATGTGTTTTGTTAGAGAAATTTATTGAGATATAATTGGCATATAACATTGTGTAAGTCTACAGTGTAAGTATGGATTTGATACCTTTATATATTGCAGTGGAATTACCACCTAGCATTAGCTAACCTGACTGTCATGGCACATAATTATCATTTCTTTGCTGTGGGGAGAACTTTCAAAATCTAGTCTCTTTACAACTTGCATGCGTTTGGTATTGAGTGTAACCACTAGGCTGTACTTAGATCTCCAGAACTTATTCATCTTCTAGTTGGAAGTTTGTGCCCTTAAATAACATCTCCCCAATTTTCCTGATAACTATCATTTTACTCCCTGTTTCTACCAGTTCAGTGGCTTTAGGTTCCATAGATAAGTGATATCATGCAGTATTTCTTTTCCTCTGTTTATCTCACTGAACATAATGCCCTCAAGGTCCATCCATATTGTCACAAATGGACAAGATTTCTTTCTTTCTCATGACTGAATGATATTCCATTGTATCGTACATCTTCTTTTTCCATTCATCATTGATGGATTCTTAGCTTGTTTCCATATCATGGCTATTGTAAATTATGTTACAGTAAAAATGAGAGTGTATCTTTCTGACACTAATATTTGATAGAGGAGCCAAGAACACTTAATGTAGAAAGGATAGTTTCTTCAACAAATGGTGTTGGGTTGCCTGATTTCAAGCTTTATTACAAAGCTGTGATCACCAAGACAGCATTGTACTGGCACAAAACCAGACACATAGACCGTTGGAACAGAGTAGAGAGCCCAGATATGGACCCTCAACTTTATGGTCCAATAATTTTCAACAAAGCAGGAAAAAGTATACAGCGTAAAAAAGACAAGTCTCTTCAATGAATGGTGCTGAGAAAATTGGACAGCTATGTATAGAAAAATGAAACTCGACCATTCTCTTACACCATACACAAAGATTAACTTGAAATGGATAAAAGACCTCAACCTGAGGCAGGAATCTATCAAAATCCTAGAGGAGAATATAGGCAGTAACCTCTTCGACATCCGCCACAGCAATTTCTTTCAAGACATGTCTCCAAAGATAAAGGAAACAAAAGGGAAAATGAACTTTTTGGACTTCATCAAGATCAAAAGCTTCTGCACAGCAGAGGAAACAGTCAAAAAAACAAAGAGGCAACCCACAGAATGGGAGAAAATATTTGCAAATGACAGTACAAACAAAGGGCTGATATCCAAGATCTGTAAGGAATTCCTTAAACTCAACCCACACAAAACAGATAATCACATCAAAAAAATGGGCAGAAGGCATGAACAGACACTTCTCCAAAGAAGACATACAAATGGCTAACAGACGGGGTGCCTGGGTGGCTCAGAGGGTTAAAGCCTCTGCCTTCAGCTCAGGTCATGATCCCAGGGTCCTGGGATCGAGCCCCGCATTGGGCTCTCTTCTTGTTGGGAAGCCTGCTTCCTCCTCTCTCTCTCTGCCTGCCTCTCTGCCTACTTGTGATCTCTCTCTGTCGAATGTAAAAAAAGAAAACAACAAACAAACAACCAACCAAATGGCTAACAGACACATGAAAAAATGTTCATCATCACTAGCCATCAGGGAAATTCAAATCAAAACCACATTGAGATACCACCTTACACCAGTTAGAATGGCCAAAATTAAGACAGTAAACAACAAGTGTTGGAGAGGTTGTGGAGAAAGAGGAGTTCTCTTATACTGTTGGTGGGAATGAAAGTTGGTGCAGCCATTTTGGAAAACAGTGTGGCGATACCTTAAGAAATTACAAATAGAGCTCCCCTATGACTCTTCAATTGTGCTCCTGGGTATTTACCCCAAAGATACAGGTGTAGTGAAAATAAGGGCCACCTGTACCCCAATATTCATAGCAGCAGTGGCTACAATCGCCAAACTGTGGAAAGAACCAAGCTGTCTTTCAACGGACAAATGGATAAAGAAGATATGGTCCGTATATACAATGGAGTATTACGCCTCCATCAGAAAGGTTGTGTACCCAACTTCTGTATAACATGGGTGGGACTGGAGGAGATTATGCTGAGTGAAATAAGTCAAGCAGAGAGAGTCAATTATATGGTTTCACTTACTTGTGGAGTGTAAGGAATAACAAAGAAGACACTGGGAGATGGAGAAGAGAAGTGAGTTGGGAGAAATAGGAGCTGGAGACAAACCATGAGAGACTATGGACTCCGAGAAACAAACTGATGGTTTTGGAGAGGGGGTGGGGGGCTGCAGTGAACCTGGTGGTATTAAGGAGGGCACATATTGCATGGAGCACTGGGTGTGGTGCATAAACAATGAATTTTGGAATGCTGAAAAAATAAAATATAAAAATAAAAACAAATGGTGCTGGGAAAACTGGATAATCACATGCAGAAAAATTTAATTGGACCCTTATCTTATACCACCCATAGAAATTAACTTGAAATGGATTAAAGATTGATACATAAGATTTGATAGTGTGAAACTCTTAGAGGAAGATGTAGGGAAAAATTTCATTGACACTGATCTTGGCAATGGTTTTTTGGGTATGATACCAAAAGCAAAGCAACTTAAGCAGAAATCAATGAGTGAGACTACATCAAATTAAAAAAGCTCCCACACAGCAAAAGAAACAGTCGACAAATGAAAAGGTGACCTACAGAATTGGAGACCATATTTGCAAATCACATATCACAAAAGGGGTTAATAGGCACACTATATAGGAAACTCCTACAACTCAGTAACAACAACAACAAAATCCTGTTCAAAAAGGACAAGAGGAAATAAATAATCATTTTTTTCTGAATATTACATGCAGATGGACAATGGGTTCCTGAAAAGGTGCTTAAGTCATCATCAGGAAAATGCATATTTATAATAAGTAAAATGAGATATTACTCACTCATGTTAGATTGATTATCATGAAGACAAAAGATAACAAGTATTGGTGAGGATGTGGGAAAAGAGAACCCTCTTGCAGTTGGTGGGGATATAAACTGGCTCAGCCACTATGGAAAACAGAGTGGTGATTCCTAAAAAAATAAAAAATAGAATGGAATTCAAAATTCAAAATACTGTATGACCTAGCAATCCCTCTTCTGGGTAAATATCCAAAGGAAATGAAAACAGGATATCAAGAGGGATTGATTTCTTATTACTGAGTTATGGGCTATATATACAGATACCAGTCCTTTGTCAGATATGAGATTTTTTTTTTTTAACCAGAATATGGTTTGCCCATTACTTTTACTAGCAGTGTGTTTTGAGGCAGGGAGATTTTAAATTTTGATAAAGTCTAATTTGTTAAGTGTTTTAACTTATAAGGTTATTACTTTATGTGACTTGTGTGAGAAAACTTGGCTCAAGAAAATGTACTCAAGTCATGAAGATATTGTACTATGTTCACTTTCTGAAAGCTTTATGGCTTTAGTTTATAGGGTTAGTTTATGATGTATCTTGAAATAAACTGTGAGTGTGTTGGGAGGTAAGTGATGAGGGTCATTTTTTTTTTTTTTTTTTTTTTTTTTGCATATGGAAGTCCATTTCTTTTCTTTTCTTTTTTTTTTTTTTTGGAAGTTCATTTCTTGAAAAGACTTTCCTTTGCTCACTGGCTTGCTTTGGTGACCTTGTATAAAATCAGATACCTTGTATAAATGGGAGTTCTACTTTTGGGTTCTATTTTCTGAAAGATATTGTGTAGAATTGGTGTTACCTTCTTTAAACATTGGATAGGATTTATGAATGAAGTCATTTGGTATGGGGTATTCTTTGTGGAAAAGCTTTTGACAATAGAATTAATTTCAGATTTTCTGAGGTTTTTCCTTATGTGAATTTTGTTAAGCTGAAATGCTCAAGGGATTTAGCAATTTTCTCTGTGTTAGCAAATTTGTTGGCATAAGGTAATTTATAATATTTATAATATTACCATATGATCCTTTAAATTTTTATATAATCTGTAATTATAACTCCTCTTTCATTTCTGTTATTAGTAATTTGTTCTTTCTCTTATTCCCCTGATCAGTTTATATATTCTTAGGTTGTCAATATAGGAGCGATCGGTTACAGATTTTATACATTTTAAAAAATATACTTTTGGGGGTGCTTGGGTGGCTCAGTCATTAAGCATCTGCCTTTGGCTCAGGTCATGATCCCAGTGTTCTGGGAGCCCCACAGCAGGCTTACTGCTCAGCACAGAGCCTGCTTCTCCCTCTCCCACTCCCCTTGCTTGTGTTCACTCTCTCGCTGTGTCTCTCTCTGTCAAATAAACAAAATTAAAAAAATATATATATATATTTTGGAACACAAAAAATTAAATTAAATTAAAAAAATAAAATCTTAAAGATGAGCAAATGAAAAACTTTTCATCTCTAATTAAAGAATTGTGCTTATGAAAAAATCAGTTCTGGCAAGTTGGAAAATAAAGTATTTCTATCAAGTAACTTGAATGTGAAAAATTTGAAAGATTTGAGCAGTATTAAATTGTAATTGGGTAAGCCAAATATATATATATGTATATATATACACACACACACACACATATATATATATATATGCTTTTTAAGCTGTAAATCTCCAAGTACTGCTTTAGTTATAGCACACAAAATTTAAAACATTATATTTTTATTAGTATATATAGTTTATAATATTTTCTAATTTCTCTTATGATTTCTTCTTTGACCCATGCATTTTTTAGGCATGTGTTCTTTAATTTCCAAACATTTGGGGGTTTTTCTTCTAAACTTCTTAGTGTTCTTGATTCTAATTTATTCTACTGTGGTCTAAGCATATACCCTGTGAAATTTTAATCCATTTCCATTTATTAAGGCTCAAATTTATGCCCAGTTTATTGTTTGTTTTAGAATACACCATGCCTACTTGAAAGAAACATGTGTTTTAAAGTCATTAGGCATAATATGCACTACTGGGTATTTACTCCAAAGATAGAGTGGTAGTGAAAAGAAGGGCCACATGCACAATGTTCATAGCAGCAATATCCACAATAACCCAACTTTGGAAAGAGCCAAGATGCCCTTCAACAGACGAATGGATAAGGAAGATGTCCATATATACAATGGAATATTATTCGGCCTTCAGAAAGGATGAATACCCAAATTTTGTATCAACATGGATGAGACTGGAGGAGATGCTAAGTGAAATGCTAAGTGAAATAAGTCAAGCAGAGAAAGTCAATTATCATATGGTTTCACTTATTTGTGGAGCATAAGGAATAACATGGAGGACCTTAGGAGAAGGAAGGGAGAAACGAAGCGGTGGAATCAGAGGGGGAAACAAACCATGAGAGACTGGACTCTGGGAAACAAACTGAGAGTTTTAGAGGGGAGGGGGATAGAGGGATGTTTGCATATAACACCCAGTGCTCCATCACTTAACATATGTTTGCATATAGCACCCAGTGCTCCATCACTTAACAACCAGTGATATACATTTTATACTGTATCCAAGGAGGGCTTGGATTGCATGGAGCACTGGGTGTTATATGCAAACAGTGAATCATGGAACACTAGATCAAAAATTAAGGATGAACTGTATGGTGACTAACATAACATATTTTTAAAAAGTCATTAGGTACAATATTCAATAAATATCAGTTGAGGTAGTTAATGTTATTTAGCTCTTCTAGGTCATTACTGATTTTTAAAATCTAGTTGTTTTATCCCTTTCTGAGAGAGTTATGTAAAATCTTCAAGTTTCATTATGGAGCTAATTCTCCATCCTTTAGTTTGGTCAGTTTTGCCTCTTATACTTTGAATGTGTAGCTCAGCACATACACATGTATGATTGTTGTGTCTTCATGATGAATTGACCCTATTTTCATGGTGAAATATTCTCCTTTGTCTTTGTTAATAGTATCTAATATTTACTTTGAAGCTTATTTTCTCCAAGATTACTATAGCCATTCTATCTTATTGGTGCTTACTGTTTCCATGACATATATTTTTTTCATGCATTCACTTTCATTCTGTCTGTGTTTTTATATTTCACTAGCATATTGTTAGGTCTTGCTTTTTTTTTTTTTTTTTAAATTCATTCTGACAATCTCTATCATTTAGTTGGAGTGTTTGGCTCATTGATAGCAAATACAATTATTGATTTGGTTTGATTTAGGTCTTCTATGATTTTATTTGTTTTCTGCTTCTCTCTCTTTTTCCATGTTATTTTGGATCTGGATTAATTAAAAATTTAGAATCTTCATTTAATTTTTCTATTGACTTTATAGTTTTACTTTTTTCTATTATCTTTTAAAATTATTGCTCTAGGACTTATAGTATACATCCTTAATTTAATTCACAGTCTCCTTAGAGTTAATATTTTATACTTGACATTAATGTAAAAATCTGACAACAGTATAGGTCCACTTACCACCTCAGTCAAACTTTATACTACAGTTGTCACATATATTATAGTTTCTTAAATTATAAATTTCCAAAACAATATTAGAGCTTTTTGCTTAAAATATATATATTTAAATTATAAATTATATATACATATATAATAATATTAGCAATATTTATGTATTTTTGGAGGTTTTTAAAAATTAGGAGGAAGAAAATAGTCCTTGTTAAATACCTTTTATCTTATATCTTCCATGTAAGGCTGCATTTTTCTCTGATGTCATTTCCATTCAGCCTGAAGAATTTCCCTTAGTATTTTATGTGGTGTTAAGTCTGCTGCCAGTGCATTCTTTTAATTTTATTTTATCTGAAATATATATTTTTAATTTTTTTCCTTCATCTCACTTCACTTTCTCTTTTGGAAAATATATCTGTTAAATACAGATTATTGGGTTGACAGTTTTTTTCTCATTACTGTAAAGATTTTGTACCCTTGTGGCTTGATCTACATAGTTGCAGATGAGAAGTCAGGAAACCTTGAATCATTGCTATCTGGTATATAATGTGTCTCCTTTTAAGATTTTTCTTTAATCTTTTGCTTTCAGCAGTTTGACTATGATGTGCCTAATGCCTAAGTGGAAATTCTTGAGTTTTTAAAAATAGTTTTTCTCTCTTTCTTAAATTTCCTATATTTTAACTTATTTTTACTATATTGCCCTTTGCTTTGTGCAGCATAGCCATTGTAACTGCTCTAAGGTCCTTTATGTTAATTCCAACATCTTGGTCATCTTAGGGTTCATCTTTATAAAAAATGCGTCACATTTTCCTGGTTTTTTATGTGTTGAGTCATTTGGGGTTGTATCCTGAACATTGAGAATGTTATGTTGAAGAGATTTTGAATTCCATTGTATTTCTTAGAAAATAGATTTTTAATAAACAATTCACTTGGTTGGACTTACAATGTATACTCTGTCTCCTGGAGAGGCACAGAAATCTCAGTCCACCCAAGTTTTTTTTTGTTTGTTTGTTTTGTTTTTCTTCACTAGACTGCTTACAGCCTGACCCATACTGTGATCTTTATGGGTCCAACAATATGGACAGAGCTCAAGTGCCACATTGGACGGTTCCTTTCTCTGGATTTCTCAGAAGAGGAGTTGTGGCTGAGAGAATTTAGGAGTTTTGCCTGTAATCTCACAGGCAGTGGCTGAACTTCCATAACAACAATACATATTTTAAAAATCCTACTGAAACTTTCTTTTGTTTGTCATCCTAATGCTGAGCATGGAAGCATATCATTTTTACTATCACATCATTGACACTTTGGTCGGGAACCCTCTGCACCACTTCATGGCCCACTACCAAATCTGTGTGCATGTAGCCTCCTAATTTCTGAATTGATTTATCCTGTTGTCTTCCTTGAAAGTTTTGTTGACAGTGTCTGCCCACACCTGTGCTGCTGTTTGCCTGCTGGCTTGGCTCTCAGAACCTTAGTCCAGGGCATACATGTACTAAAACTACTGTGATCGTGGATGTTTTGAAAAAATGGAAGCTTGTTAGAGGCTCAGTTTTTAAGTCTCTCTCTTGGGTTGCAGCAGTTTCTTGATGACACCCAAATTCATGTAGGATGTACACAAGCATCCAGGATTCAGGATGGGGTTGGTTGACTTTCAGGTAATAGAACCTAGCTTTGTTCTAGTCAAAATACCAATAATCGCTGCCTTTCATGGTAGATTCAGATGAAGTCTGTGTGCCTATTATGAACCTCAAGGTGGAGGTGGACTGGCAAAGGAGGCAGAAAACCACCCTCCTAATATTGAAAGGATATTTTGGCTTTAATTCCTGCCTTTGGTGGGTTCAATATCTGGCATTTATTAAGAGTTTTTGAGCAAGACATTTCATTGTTAAACTATGTCAGTAGCCTTCATTATCAGGAAGGAGCACATGTTAAATCACAGAAATCTCATTTTACTTTCATGCTGGGAGAGTTGTGCTTCCCCAGTACAGTAACATTTGTGGGCAATCCACTGATTTATTTAAACAAGAATTTACTGAGTTTTTTTTTTTAAATAATAATCCTTCTATGGCTGCATTTTTGGACAGTTATGGCCCAACAGGTTGATCTCTGTCTATCCAGGGAAACATTTTAGGTGTGGGAGTCAGGCCAACTCTGGTATGTGTTAGTTGTGGATCCTTGGGAAAGCAGATTAAATACTCTGAAGCTTTGTTTTCTCATCTGTGAAATGGAAAGAGGACAGAGAACCGGAAGGAACGTAAGGGCTGCAGTTTTTGACTATTCAGCATGCTTTGCAATCCTGTCTGTTATTATCATAGCAATCATAGCATCCCTTTCTTTAGAGAACACCTTTCTACTCAGTGTGTGCCTGGACCCTCCACCACCACCACCACCATCTAAGAGGGGCACGTGATATGTCTGGGTGCCAGCCACAGGACCGTATTCAGCTAGACCGGTGCTTGCTCTAACGAGTGGCCTTGAGACCCAAGACCAGCCATTTGGAGTCTTTCCTTAGAATCAGTGGTGATAGGCTTTTTCTCTTCCCCTCATGACTGACATAAGAAAACACGTCTGTATTTGTTGGTTGCCATTTTTCTCAGCAGTTGGTGAAGATGAAGGTCTGTTTGTTTTATGATTTTATTTATTTATTTTAGAGAGAGATAGAGAGAGCTTGAGCAGGGGGAGGAACAGAGGGAGAGAGAGATAATCTCCAGCTGAGCACAGAGTCTGATTCAGGGCTCAATCCCAGGACCCTGAGATCATGACCTGGGCTGAAACCCAGAGTTGGGCCCTCAACCGACTGCACCATCCAGGCACCTCAGGAGCAAGTCTGTTGGTAGAAGGAAAGAATGAGGCTCACAGAAAAGGAACAAACAGATGTAAGAGGTGGGTGGAGAAGACAGGTCCCTGTAGTATAGGATCCAAACTAGAGAGAGCAAGCATGGCACCCAGGTGCAAAATTCAAGGAGTCATTGCTTCCAGGGTCCTGTAAATTCATGCCAGTACTTGCTTCCTATACTGTGTACTCTAGACTCCTTGCTTGCCTCACCATTGATGGCCCTGCTGGTCACTGCCTGAGGTTGAGATCTTCCAGAAGCTCATACTGAAGTGCAAGCAGTTTATCAGGATGCAAACCCAAAAACCACCTGCAAAAGAAGGGGAGTGAGACAGAGAAAGGGAGGTAGCCAGTGATGGGCGCTGAATGAACCATTCACCACTGTGGCATCCAGACTCACCTTTCCGTGGGACCTTTGGAAGACAGTGCATAGTGTCTTCCAGGAGCAGCTGAACTTAGAGAAGCTGATGTTTTTATGCACAGTTCCCCCTTCTTCATTGGTGGAGGGCTGCTCCAAACTACAACTCCTGCACTTCTGGCTTGTCCCATTGAGGGCAGAAAAGTTCCCCAGAAGAGTCTCAAGGGCTCATACTGAGCTGCCTGCTGTGCATGAAGGTGTATGAGAGGGGACACAGGTGGACACCCCCAGTGCCACCATCAGTGTGTCCTTCTAGACTTCTGGGCCCTTCACTTTCTTGACCAGCTACCAGAACTGCCATCCTATTTTGCTTACATGAGATCATGTTGGGTTCCCAACATTGGCAACCTACAAAGTCCTGACTGGTCAGAAACTCACAGTCATTGTCCTGGGAACCAGGCACCTATTATCATCCTGTCCCCCTAACAGCCCAGTGTGCTGGGCATTATTATCTCCCTCTTACATACAGGATGACTTGGAGGTCTCGAGAGGACACCACTGCCACACATAGCCTGTCTTCTTTCCACATGTCCCTCCCAAATACAGAAGTTAGTTTGAAACCAGCTTTCATCACATGCATATCAACTGAAAGCTTGTTGGTCAGGGGGAGACTCCCCATCAGGGTCCAGAAACACTGGATGTTTGGTTTTGGAAGCAGCAGAACCTAGAAGAGATAGCAGGGTCTTTTAAGATGGAGAAGCCTGGGCCCAGATTCTGGCCTTGATACTTCTGGCCATGTGAACTTGGACCCATCACATAGCTTCTGCAGACTTCTGTTTGCTGTAATGAAAGGAATGCCCATAGTGTTCTTAAAGGTTTAATGTGACAATAAGGGGCAGAGAATGCACAGCCCCCAGAACCATACCTGGCACATGGCTGGCATTTTCAAATGCCTTCCCTGTCTTCTTGACACCAGTGTGGCTGGGATTTCCCCATGTGACTTTTTGGGTTCTGGGAAGGTTTGGGTAGCCACTGGGAGGGACACTTCGGGAAGAAGATCTGGTCCTCTTAGCTTTGCCTGGCCATCTCACAGCACATCTGGTCTGCCTTCACCATCAGTCAGTCCTGATGGTGAGGTCGGGGCTGGTCATGTTCATCTACGCAGTCCCATCGGTGCCAGACTCCGTGCTCTGCACGTGGTAAAGGCCTGATAAATGTTGCCTAGGGAATGGATGAGAGGGAGAGGGGAAAGCCTGTCCACATGGCAGCTGGTAGTGTGTTAAAGCATAAATTCGATTGTGTGGTTGCTGCCTCCACTGTCCAGCAACATCCCTACTGCTCAGAAGAAGGCCAGTCTCTCCGTACCAACCCACAAGGCTCTGCAGTCTGGCTCCCTTTTTTTCCTGACACACCTCTCTACCTCCTCTATCTTCCTGCTCATTTCACTCAGTTCTTCTTGTCTCTCAAACACGCTGAGCTTAACTCTGA
Organism: Mustela nigripes; assembly: GCF_022355385.1. Taxonomy (NCBI): domain Eukaryota; kingdom Metazoa; phylum Chordata; class Mammalia; order Carnivora; family Mustelidae; genus Mustela; species Mustela nigripes. Next base: position 207,727,674 of record NC_081557.1, on the reverse strand, counting down.
CTCAGAATCTGTGTGCTTGCTGTCCCTCGGCTTGACTGCTCTCTCCTGGTCTCTGTGAGCCTGCCTCACACCATACAGATCTCTGCCTAAGTGTCCCCTCCCTCTGCTGAATGTCCCCTCCCCCTCCCTCTTCTTAAGTGTCTCCTCACTCTTCTCAAATGTCCCTCCCCCCATCCAGCCCAAGTGTCAGCTCCCTCAGGGTCTTCCCTGGGTACCCACTGCACTGGACCACCCACCCCCAAGTGTTCTGTATCCCCTACCTGCTCTAGTCCCCTGCTTCAGAGCACCTGGTGCTACAAGGGATTCCACTGTGTGTTTATTCATGTGTCCTCTTGGTTGTAGGTCTTATGGACCAGAGTACAAGCTCCATGAGGGTAACAGTGTTTCCTCATTGTTCACTGTTGTTATCCCCAACACCTACTAAACAGTATGTATACACACATGTATATTTATGTACACATATATGCAAAAGGCATATACATATTATGCAACCCACTAAGCAGAGATATGGAGACACATATACAGAGACTCTAAACAGTGTATATACATGTGCACACACATATACATACATGCATATATACACATGCACCCAGTAATCAGCATATGTACACATGTGTGCATGTAAATGCACAAACATACACACACATACAGTATATATATATATATATATATATACATATATATACACATACACAAAGCATATGTATACACTCATATACAGATATATACCCTATAAGCAGTCTCTATATATTGCTTTTATATAGAAAGAGTATATAGCTTATATCATATACAATATTACTGTATTATTATACCATGTAATACACTAATAATATACTATAATATATATTATAATATAATATATTGGTATAGTTATGTATAATATATAGTATTTAAACATGTGATATACAGCAATGTATATATATATATAGTATATAGATACACACATAGATATATGGATATACATATGTATACCCATCAAGCAGCATATTACACACACACACACACACACACAACCCCCAAGCACCATGTATTTACTTATACAGGGGGTTTTGGAGGGGAGAAGGTGAGGGAATGGGTGACCCTGGTGGTGGGTATTAAGGAGAGCACCGATTGCATGGAGCACTGGGTGTTACACGCAAACAATGAATCATAGAACACTACATCAAAAACTAATGATGGGTTTTTGGGTGGCTGGGTGGCTCAGTTGGTTAAGGGTCTGCCTTTGGCTTAGGTCATGATCCCAGGGTCCTGGGATCAAGTTCCGCATCAGGCTCTTTGCTCGGCAGGGAGTCTGCTTCTCCTTCTTCCTGCTGCTCCCCCTACCTGTGCTCTCTCTCTCTCTCTTTCTGACAAATAAATAAATAAATGTTAACAAAAAAACAAAAACAAAAAACTAATGATGTACTGCATGGTGACTAACATAACATTAAAAAAAAGAATCTACCTGTACACAGGTGTGTATAGATCTGTGCTATGGATATGGTACGTATGTATGCATGAATATATATAAGTGAATGAGGCACTTGATAGTTAAGTAGTTGGCCAATGAAGTTGGCTGACTGTTTTTCCGACTGTCCCTGGGTGAGGGTCCTGAACTGCACTGTCTCCCCTGTTACAGATGTGTGTCTCACGACTAGCCCTCCAGCTCCCTCAGTCCCTCTGTGGCCTCCCTCTCTGCCCTCCACACACACCCCTTGAGCCTTCAAAGATGGAGCCAGTCTGCTTTCCTCTATGACAGCACAGACAGTGCAGGTTGAAGTTGAGTCAACTGAGTTCCCATCTCAGTTGACTTTGAAGTCAATAGGGCATAATAATTTTCAAGGAAGGAAGAGGAACTTTTGGCAGAACCTTCTGAGCAGTGTCTTGTGAACCTTGCTTCACAAGTGCCTTTCTTGGATTGGCCATTAGGCCTTCTGCTTAAAGAGCCTCAGGGTTGAAGCAGAATAATCAGGAGTTAATTAAAATTAATGGAATAGTTAAAGGCAGTCTGCACATAAAGTAGAGAGTGGCAAGAGTTTTATGACAATAGCTCTTTATGTCCCTCAAAGGAAGATTCTGGATAAGACTGATCAGGACTTGTGCAAATGATCATCCCAGACTCCACACGGCCTTACTGTGTAGTGATGATCATTTCCATACCTAAGCATGTTATTAGTTGTCTCATTTCACAGTCCAGACTTTCATCTGCATGTGAATTTGTTGTGTAAAAAAAACATATTTGATTAATAGCAGACTAACCAATTTAGTGATCAGACTGTAATAAATCCATTCTGGAATTAAACCCAGATTGCATTTTCTATGTACATTTATAAGTTTGAATGTTTAGAAATATTTGGCTTAGGTGTTTATTTTTTTTTTAACTTAGTGTTTTGGATTTTTTTTTTTTTTTGATCTTTTAAAGTGCTGGGCCTCCAAGATAATGGTAGCATGGTAGAACATGCAGCAGGAATCAGTCAGTGTTGACGGCAGCTGCTCCATCTTGGCATTATTCCAGGTGCTTGTGATGGTGAGGTGAACAAGCTGGACAAGGTCCCTGATGCCACAGACACGAAAACGCAAGCATTAAGCAAACACAATGACGTAGTGATGATCATTTTTCTGCAGAAAGTGTACAGAACAGCAACCAGGAGGATAAGACTGCTTTCCTTGGAGGAGAAGGGCAACAGGGAACGTCTGAGAAGGAGACATTTAAACTAAACTCTGATTGCTGATAGGAAAGCAGACCATGTGAAGATCTGAGGGAAAGAACAGCATGGACAAAAGGAGAAGCAGGTGCAAAGGTCCTGTGGCAGGGACAGTTAGCAATGGGACAAGAAACAGTAGCTGTGTATCAGATTCTCAGCTATCACCATGTCTGCCGCAATGGGGATTTGGAGTATATGGTTGCTCTCTTTACGAAAATGCACATGTTAGTTTATAGCATGAGGGTTAGAGAGGTACAAATCCAGAGTCTGACAGAGCTAAGTTGGAAATCTGGCTCAGGCGAGTGACTCTGGGTAAGTTGCCTAACTTCCTGCGCCTGTGAGCTGTTCCTCTTACATAAGAGTCATTTTTAGAATTCTTAAACATGGTGCTTTTACTAGGAGCCCTTACTGTTTGTACAGACATCTTTTATAAAAGATGGAATCCATTTCTTTTTAATGAAATATTTATTTGTTTCATATTAATTAGGTCGTGTTTGGCTTGAGGCATACTTTGGAGGAATTTCCTGGCTCTTGGGGATCATTTTATTAAGAGCTAAATATCACAGGAAATGCAGGCTCACTCATGAACGGCTCAAGCATCGACTACAGCAAATGATCCATTACTGACCAGTCTGAGAGACCTCACTGCCTCCTGCATTTCCTGACATCTTCCCATAGTAATGTCTTATTCCATCCTCTACACGAGAATGTTCAGGGCTTCTCATGCCCATGAAGTGGGTCCAACTTGCTTCACCTAAAAGGACACATTTCTTTTTTTTTTTAATTTAATTTTTTCAGTGTTCCAAGATTCATTGTTTATGAACCACACCCAGTGCTCCCAGCGATACTTGCCCTCCTTAATACCCACCACCAGGCTCACCCAACCCCTCAGCCCCTCCCCTCCAAAACCCAGTTTTTTTCTCAGAGCCCACAGTCTCTTATGGTTCATCTCCCCCTCCAATTTCCCCCAACTCCCTTCTCCTCTCCTTTTCCCAATGTCCTCCATGTTATTCCTTATGCTCCACAAGTAAGTGAAACCATATGGTAATTGACTCTCTCTCCTTGACTTATTTCCCTCAGCATAATCTCCTCCAGTCCCATCCATGTTGCTACAAAAGTTGGGTATTCATCCTTTCTGATGGAGGCATAATACTCCATTGTATATATGGACCATATCAAGAGGACACATTTCTAGCACTAAGGGCCTCAGAAGCACCAGGGCTCGTCCTGGGGCTCTGTTCCCATGTTTTCAGGGGGCATTTTCTGACAGTGTGGTCTCCCACAGTGACTCAGGGGTTGGGGGAAGGGAATCAGTAGCATTAATTTTTTTTTATAAAACACAGGATCAGCTTTTGCAACTGCCTCCCACATCTTCTCCAGATTGCTGCCAGGAAGAACTCCCCTCCTCCCCACACCCCAGCTCTCCGTACTGCTTGTTTATTCTGTCCTTCATCCAATCACAATTGTACACCTAGATCCACTTTTAAAACCCTTCCATAGCACTGCCACCAACACATCCGGAATGACATTTGACCGTATAGCTGGGCACCGTGACCCAACCCAGCCAACACATAAAGTTACCAGTCATGATGATTGTGAAATTGTTCCTGGGGTCTTTCCTGGGCCACTTCTGCATATCTCTATGACATCTCTGCTCCTACCTTCAGAATGATGATCATAATCATAGTATTAGTAAATAATGAAGGAAGTGTTTACTGTGCAACCTTTGTGACCACATATTAAGTACACTCCTATCCCCATCTTACAGATGAGCAAGTTGAGAAAGCTGCTAACCCGTGCTAACATGCACCGATGCATGTTCCATTTTCTCATACTTCCAGAGGGGCTGTGATAATACTTCTTTCCCTCTCCCCTCTCCATCTCTATCCCATGAAACCAACCCTTGAAGACTCAGAAATAGTCTCTTCCAGAGTGGCTTTCCCTAATCCCACTACCTAGTTATACCTAGTATCCCTCTTCTGGATCCCTTAGCCTCATGTGCTCCCCTTCCCCACAGCACTGCCTTTTCCTAAACAATTACCCATTCATTCCCTCAGCCAGCCACACTTATCAGTCGGAGACCTGCTAGGTGCCAGGCACTGTTCTGGTTACTGAGGATGGAGCCGCAAACAAAAGAGAGAAAATTCCCTATTGTGATGGAGTTTATGACACAGAGGGGAAACCAACAAGGGAGAAACAAATCAACTGAGAAGCATGATCAGTGACAGGAGCTGGTCAGGTGGTAGAGGAAGTGAGGACTGAGAGGGGGGTAGCTCTTGCTCAGGGAGAGGTCAGGGATGTCGACCTGATAAAACGACTGGGGAGCAGAGCCTGGAGGAGGTGAGGACCCAAGACTAGGACGCATGGGGAAGGGGGTGGCAGACACAGAAGAGCATGGAGGCCAGTGTGGAAGCAAGCAGGGAGGAGAGAAACAGATATGCGTGGAAGGGTGTTGGGCCAGGGCGTGGAGGGCCCAGTGGCTAATGGTGCACGACTTTGGCTTTTATCCTTGAATATTGTCTGCTTATCCCACTAACTTTGAGCCTGTGGTGGTGGGGGGGATGTGTGTGTGCCATATCTTCATAGCTAGCATAGTACCAGGCCCATGGCAGGCATTTCATAACTGTTTGCTGAGCAAAATATTCACCCAGATGAGTATTTTTTCTTGAGGCTAACTTTTTAATTTAATTTTATTTTTTCAGTGTTCCAAGATTCACTGTTTATGAGGCCAACTTTTGATTACTCATTGGTCACAATTGGTCAGAAACCACCATTGGTCAGAGTCGGCATGGGCCTTCTGTGCTGTGAAAAACAATCCTATAGTGTTTGTGCATGAGAAGGGAATGTTCTCAGCAGCCAGAAACATATAGTCTGCCTTTTGGTGGTTTGAACAAAGAGGGGTTATTTTTCTCACATAACAAGAATTCTGAAGGTAGGTGACTCAATGATAACGGGCTCAGCATCTCTGAGATGCCTTTGGCCTCATGGTCACAAGGGGCTGCTGCAGCCCCAGACATTACGTATGTGTTTAGGATAGGAAGGACAAAAAAAGTAGTGAAGGAGAGAAATTGGGATCATCTGTAGTTATTCCCTGTTATTCAGAAAGCAAAACTTCCTAGAAGCCTCCAGCAGACTAATGTCTTACTGGCCAGAACGATAGCATCCTCGCCTACAGATGAGTATTTAATGGATCGCATTGCCTCCTTGAAGAAAGTTGTCCTATTATAGAGTAAGAAGGGGGAGGATGTGTATTATGCAGTTCATAATCATTGTATGCCAAAGTCAGTCTTCCTGTCACGTAGGATATTTGAACAATGGTATCCAGCATGATCACTCTCTTTAGTGAACCTATTTCATCCTGATTTTTCTTCTTGCCTGTCCCCACATTGGTTGTTTTCCAGAATCTTGCTCAAACAAGCATAACCATTATGCTTTAGGGCACACCACTGGCAGTGTATTCACTCAACAGGGTTTGCTAGGTGCACCGTAGCTGGGAGTGTGGGGGCAGCAGCGAGATTAGCTGAGTCCTGTCAAGAGGGTCTCCTGGGGGGGCGCATGGAAGGTCAGTGTCAGCCTTTGCACCCACATTGCTCTGGATTCCCAGCTCAGCTCTGACTCTGATTCTGGGGTCCCCTGGACCCCAGAGACTGGCTTGCCTGAACTGTAAGGTGGAGATTAGTGTCCTGACCGTCAAGGTCACTGAAGATGCAGCAGGATAGAGACTTTCCTGGACTCCAGAGAACAGATCTCAACCAGCCTGCCCATTAGACTTTCCGGGGGGGGATCTTTAAAAACCACAAAATCCCAGGGCCCTTCCAGACCCCTGGGTGTGCTGCAGAACCTTCATCACCAGCACTCTGAATGTGAAGGGGGGCTGGAGACCACCACCCCCCGACCCCAGACACCGGGGCTGCGAGGTTTGCAATATGCATTGGTCCCCTTCTCCAGTCCCATGTGGAGATGTCTGCGTGACGCATGCCTTCCTTCCGGCAAGTCACCTGAAATCCATGCTAGCTAACATTTATTTATCTGTCCCAATAAGTTGTGATTCATAGCAATAACATCCGTTCTAACTGAATTAGAATAATGAGGAATGCTAATTGAGTGTTTGCCTTTTGGCAGCTTGGGCGGCTTTGGCCAAACTTCTCCCTCTCTGCCTCATTAACTGGGATTTCTCATGGAAAAATCTGTGCTGTGTTGTGAATGAGCTGTGGTTGTTGCTGGGGATCCACTGCTTTTCTTTTGAAGTCAGAGGTTCCCAGGACCTGGGCAGTCACCTGGTAGGGAGGAGAGGAGTGCTCACTTGGCCTCTAGAGCACCTGCCATGAGCTCATGAGCTTTCAACAGATTCCCTCCATCCTGAGGCTGCCACGCGATTCAGAGGTTGGAAAAACAGAAGCCCCTCCTCTTCCATTGTCCAAACAGTGGCCCCAAGGATGCTGACCCGCTTGCGGCCACACAGGGCATTATGGACACAGTAGTCAATGAAATCCAGCTCCTTTGTGAATTCTGCCTCAGGCCTGGAGGTCAGTGTCAAGGAGGCCTTGGGATCAGGAGGGCATGATGCCCGGAGGGAGTGAGGCCCAGGGAGGGCTGCAAGAGGATGTATCCTAAACAGAAGGAACAGAATACGCTCCTGCCAGGAGTCCGGGGCTAAGGTGGTAAATTCACATGTCCCAGCCCCTGAAAGTGTGTTTCAATAGGGAACTGTGTATCCTGGCCCCTGCCTTCAGGATGTCTGGGCTCTGACGGTTGGAAAATAAACAGGAGTTTATAATCCAGTATAGGAAGGAGCATAGGATTCATAATCCAGTTTGTGAAGCAGCTTGCTAAAAATAGGGGCTCTGGGAGCCCATTGGGAAGGGTCTAAATATGGAGTTCAAGGATAAAGGGAAGCTTCCTAAAGAAAGCAGTGAACGGGCACAGAGTTAGTGGGGGAGAGGGTGGGGGAGGAGGCAGGAAGGGGAGAAGGCCGTATGGGGAGGAGGAATTCTTTAAAGAAATCCTAAAGGGCTTGAGATAGTTGGTGTGGTGTTTTTGTATGTGGTGTGGATGTGTGTGTGTGTGCTCTCTGTGGTGTGTGTGTATGCATGTGTGTGGTGTGTATATGTGTGTCTAGTGTGTGTACACCCACGTGTGTGTGTCAGAGGTAACAGGCAGGGAGGGCTTGGAATGACAAGATACAGACCTTGTTTCCTGAAGGCGAAAGAAAGCCCTTGAAGGGTCCCGTTTTTCAGAAGTCCCCACTAGGCAGCAGGACACCTGCAGAGAGCAGAGCAGAGGTGGGACCATCCACTTAGGAAGTTATGACAGTGAACTTTTCCCGTCTGAAATTTCACGGATTGAACTCTAATAGCCCAGGATTGTTCTGCTCATAGGGACTCGCGTGGAGAGAACATAGGCTGTGAGCTGGGGCTGGAACGTGGGGTCCTGGGAAGCACAGACTTTGGGAGCAGAGTGTAGTCAGTGCCCCCTGCTTCAGGGCTCAAGGTTGGAGTCCAGGCATCCGTCTGTCCATCACCTATAACCCCATGTTTACTGGGTGACTGCATGGACCACAGCCCACTCTGTGGGCTCCACAGAGAGCTGACCATAGACCCGGCACGGTCAGACCTCACATACATGCACAAAAGAGCCCACAGAGGCGCTTCACCAAGTTGGTCAGCTGCAGGTGGTTGGCCATGAGTAACATGGATAGACTGTTTGATGGCCTTTGGTCACCATAACAAAGAACTACAGGCTGGTGGCTTAGAACAGAAGCTCATCTGACGGTTCTGAAAGCTCAAGGGAAGATCCGTGTGTGTGCCTCTGTCTAAGGAGGTTGGCAGCAATGCTCGGTGTGCCTCGGTCTATAGACTTGTCATCTCTCCCAGTTCTGCCTGCACGGTCGCATCCCCCCCTCCTCTGGGTCTTCTTGCTTCTTTTCTCTTTTTATAAAGACACACTGGTTGGATCTAGAGCCTGCCGGAATCCAGAGAGCTCTCAGGACTCTTGACTTCGTCTGCAAAGGCCCTTTATCCTGATAGGGGCACGTTCCCAGGCTCTGGGGGTTAGAACGTGGACATCTTTTGTTGAAAACAGCTGCTCACCCAGTAACCAAGGCTGCCCATCCCCTCCCTTCCCCTCCTCTCCAGTTTTGTTCCTTCCATCCCCTGTGCCTCAGCCACCTGCCTGAGACAAAGCCTGGGAGCTGCTCCCAAGTGTCCCCACTTCCTTGGTTTGCCAGTGTGAAGGGCTCTACCCAACCACTCCATCAGGTCAGGAGGAAATGTTGCCCTGACCAGCCCAGATTCCTCCCCGCAGCACGCCTGCCCTTCCTTCAGCTGGACCCTCCATGGCAGTTATGATGAAAGCCTGGTAATCATAATTCCAGCTGCCATTTGCGGAGGGCCTCTATCCCAGGAGCATTATATGTGCATAATGCCATGAGAAACAAATTAAACTAGCCTCCTTTAGCAACTATGATGTGAGACACCATACTGCACCATTTGATGCATCCCTTCTCATGCCCGCACAACAACTCTGGGAGGAAGGACATATCACTCCCACTTTACTGATGAGCAGACTGAGGCTCAGAGAGGGTGGGTGACTTACCCAGGGTTATGCAGCAAAAAGCTGGATTATAAGCTCTGGTCCGGCTGTCCCCAGAGCCCAGACTTTCTGCATGTCTGTGACTTCCCAGTTTGAATTCTTTAAAGAAGACATTCATCTCTACCCAGCACATTAGACTTGCCTTACATCTGTTTCAGCCTTGATCTCACGGTCAGGTTGATTCAGTTGTTGCTGTGAGCCTTGCTTGGCCAATGAGGAAGCGAGGCCAAGCATAGGTGGGTGGTCCCACCGTTAGTCAGCAGGAGGACCCGGAGCAGAGCACCCCTCGCCTGGCCCTGGGTCCAGCCTCCTGAGCTATGTGCTCTTGAGAAACGTACGGTACCTCTAAGATGCCTAGAGAACAGATCCAAGCCCTCAGTTTATCCAGGAGGGAGTCAAGGTGCAGCCACACTCATTCATCAGTGTCAAGCTGTCAGGGCCCCATCCCTTAACACACCCCCCCCTTCATTTGTTTGTGAAACCAAACTTCCAAGCTGTCCCCAACATCCTGTGTCAACTGCCCTTCTCTGCCTTGCTTTGCAAAGTCTCCCTTCCAAGCTCCGTCCCAATCCCCAGCTCTCTTTGAAAGCCGGAACGCTAACTGCACTTCGAAGAGCCTTTTCCAGTTCCTCCACTCGTGCTGTCTCTGAGCTGTGGTGAGTGTCATGCTCCCCCCTGCCCAGGGGGTGAGAGCCATCTCTTGGCACTTCTTCCCCCCACAACTGGGGAGGGTCATGGAGGTCTTTATCAGCCAGGCCTTGGAACCAGGTCCTTGAGTGGACTTGAACTAATCACAGCTTAAGCTTCTGTAGCCGATACACTTTGCTGGACTTCAGGGCTCCCAGCCCTGGCAGAACGTGGACATCTTTTGTTGAGAACAGCTGCTCACCCAGTAACTAACCATATTCATATTCACATATGAATATGAACTAACCATAACCATATTCACAGTGTGGACTTCTGAGAAATCACAAGAGAAGAGAGAGGGATGAGAAGCCCTGCCCACCACATGTCTGCCTACAGATGTGGGTCTCAGGGCCTTGGGTCCAGGGTTCCAGAAGTCTCTGCTAGGATGCCCATAAAGCCAGGGTTCCCGGTGCTTTTCATGGGACACCTTTGCTACTTGGTGTTTTATACTTTCAAGGTCACTGGAAAGGATGTTCCATGGACCTTTAGTCTCATGACGGTGATTTTACTGCCTGGAAGAACATCCTTTTGGAGGGGGCATGAAATGTGCTGTTAAAGACATTAAGAGTCAGGATATTTATCGCCCCCTGATATGCTGGGCAGTTCTACTTCCTTGGTCTCATGTAGTCTCATGTAGTTTCCCACCCCCCAGGGAATCAGGGTGGGCCTGGCTAATTCCCTTCAGAGAGAGCCCAAGACTGGGGCTCAGGGAGGCAGAAGCAAAGCATGGGAGGGAGTTCAGGCTCTCGCCATTGTCTTGTATCTGCCTCAGACATATTCACAGCATGTCAGAGATAAAAGGAGTCCGATTTCCAGCAGAGGAACAATGTGGCATGCTGGAGAAGACCCCGAGCCTCTGAGATGGGGACTCAGGGCCATGATCTTTTTTTTTTAATTAATTAATTAATTAATTAATTAATTTTCAGTATAACAGTATTCATTATGTTTGCACCACACCCAGTGCTCCATGCAGTCCGTGCCCTCTCTAATACCCACCAACTGGTTCCCACAACCTCCCACCCCCCACCACTTCAAACCCCTCAGATTGTTTCTCAGAGTCCATAGTCTCTCATGGTTCACCTCCCCTTCCAATTTTCCCCAACTCCCTTCTCTCCATCTCCCCATGTCCTCCATGCTATTTGTTATGCTTCAGGTCCATGATCTTATCCCTGGCCTTCTGTCTCCAGTGTCCTGTTCTCAGGGAGGAAGGGTGTTGGTGGAAAGTACCTGCTGGGGAAGCAGGGTCTGGGTTTGGGTCCAGAGATGTGAGGAGGAACTACAAACTTCCTGTGCCTCTCTCCTATCTGACAAGTGAGAATCATAATAGTAGCTACCTGTGCTGGGTTGAATAGTGTCCCCCAAAATTCATGTCCTCCTGGAACCTCAGAATGGACCTTATTTGGAAGAGCATCTTTGCAGATGTATTTAGTTCAGATAAGGTCATTCAGGAGTAGAGTGGGCTCTGAATCCAGTGACTGGCATCCTTAAGAGGATGGTGAAACTTGGACACAGAGATGCAGATACACAGAGAGGAGAAGGCCTTGAGACAGCAGAGGCCAGATCAAAGTGCCTGCTGTAACTCCAGGGATGCCCAGGAGTGCCAGCCGCCACCAGAAGACAGAAGACACAAGGAAGGACCTTCTCCTGCAGTCTCAGAGGAGCACAGCCCTGCTGACACCTTGACTTTGGGCCTCTTGCCCCTAGAACCAAGAGACAATGTGCATCTTGTAAGCCACCCAGGTTGTGGCTCTGTGTTGTGGTGGCCCAAGGAAGTAAGGCCAATAATTTACCCAGTTTTTGGAAGAACAGGTTGATACAGCCCTTGTTCAGACTGTCTGGGTTTGACTCTCCGTCCTGACACGTAGGGCCTTTTGAATGCTGGGCACACTAATGAGTGCACTCAGGGCCACAACTTCCCACACTCGAGGGTAGATGGAGGGTCCATTGGAGAGGTCATTGAATGGATTGTCATGGGGAACATTTGCTCAGCGTCTGGCCCACAGTAAAGTGCTCAGTACCTAGGAGCTGCCATCATGGCGTCACACCCCACCCTTGCCCCCTCAGTGCCTGAGGGTAGGGATCCCTGGGAGCAGGGTACAGGCGAGGACTCGGTTCAGGGCACTGGCGAGGTGAAAACAGCACAGGGAGGTGATTTGGGAAGGGAGTCAGGGAGGAGAGGCAGGAAGACTGCCCATAAAGGGTGTGCCATCCAGCCAGGTGCCCTGTGGGCCACTTCTCAGACTTATGCCATGGAAAGGGCAAGGGTCCTGCAGTCTAGATGCTGCTCCTGCCGGTCTGTTGCCTGGGCAGCAAAGCGGGCACCGCGGACAGAGAGAGTCCTCGAGCAGAGAACAGCAGGGCTGGCAGAGGTGTGTGCTCAGGTGGGGCGGGCCTGGGGAGACTTGGCACAGATGCCGCATGCCTCTCAGGGCTGCGGACATTGGTGCATTTTTGTCTGTTTTCCTCCTGAGCTGTGCACCCCTTGAAGGCAGTGGATCTGGCCCAAGTTCTCCGTTTTCCAGATGTGGACAGGCTGTGACAGAGCCAGAACCATGCACCAGTAGCTTCTCAGAACAGAGGCTTAAACCCGGAGGTGGAAGTGCAGGGAGAGGGTTGCCTTTTTTTTCCCCCGCTTTGGTAAATGTTGGCCTGAATGTTTTCCTCTTTGATTGTTGCTCAGGTATGTATCGTGCAGAAGCGAGACACGAAGAAAATGTATGCCATGAAGTACATGAACAAGCAAAAATGCATTGAGAGGGACGAGGTTCGGAACGTCTTCCGGGAGCTCCAGATCATGCAGGGGCTGGAGCACCCTTTCCTGGTCAACCTGTGGTGAGTGACGGCATGCTGGGCTCCCTCGTGCATCTCCACCGCAGAGCCACTGCAAAAAGCCTGCTCTGCCGAGAGGAAGCTTCTGCCTGGTAGAGAGATGGGAACAAAATTTTCTGGATGCAGATACCCTTTTGAATGTTTTGTAGAATTGTGTTCTCTGATGGCTGTTTTGTGGAGTACATTCTCTCATGACATCTGGAAGATCTGCTCACTTTTCATATTAATTCTGTTCTCTTACCTGATGAATCGGGAGATGAAAATAGATTTTGAAGAGAAGGCTTTTGTATTTCTGAGGAAACATGTGGGAAGCTGTAAGAGAAGGCCAAATAGAGGGGACTTTGGTTTTTTAAAAAATGTCACCCGTAGTGTTGATGGCAAGAAGGCCTCATGATGGCTGCCCTGAATGGATATGCTAAATTCCAAGTTCTGACTCTGGCCCAGAAGGCCCTTTTCTGCATCCCATTCCTGGCTATTGTTTCCGCTTCAAACTGGCATCCTTGAAATGCCACCTGCCGGTGGTTCCCTGCCCCTGTGCCTTTGCAAGGACATTTCCTCTTCCTGAAATTTCCACCTGCGTCTCTCCTCTGCCCCTCATTAACGGAGTGCACTTCCTCTGACCAAATCCCCATACATTCCTTTCATCCAGCTTAGGGGGCCCTTGGGGCAGGAGACTTCCCTCAAGCACAGGCACACACAGGCCGGCTGAGTGCCCCTCACTGTGTCCACCGTGTCCCACCGGGTGGGTCTCTGTTTGACCCACCCGCCCTTTTTGCTGTGAGCCCCAACCCAAGCCTGGGGCCTTAGGGAGGAATCCCTTGCCCCTTGAAAGCAGGGGCTCTCTTGGTTGCTTCTGGGAGCCTGACACAGTCACAGACACGTCAGAGGTACTTGCTACAGATTCCCAGTGCTGGGTCTGTTGAAGGGGACAGAACAGGCTGTTCTAGGACACAAATTCTGGCTGTTTCATTGTGCACCTCAGGTGAGCATCCTTCATGACCCTCAGTGGGAAAGTCTAGTCTAGTGCGTACTCCCAAAAGGCTGCCACCCATTTTTTCCTTTGCTCTCCACGCTTAGAGGCACCCCGAACCAGGGTGATAGACCAAGGCGACACGAGTTGTCCTGCTTGGGAAAACCACAGTGCGCCTGGCAGGCACCACGCACCCGGGCGTCTCCATGGGGACAAGCCCAAGTCTGTGTTACAGGCTCGAGCCTGAGGCACAAGCGCAGGTTCTACGTGTCTCCAGGCAGCGAGCCAAACCCTTCAGTGGTTTGTGGGAATTAAACCCTCCCAGGGGACTCCTTAGAGTGGAGCGCCGGGTCTGGATGGATGCCCGGATGCCTGACGCGTGTTGAAGGAGGGGCTTAGGCTGGCGCCGCCCCTCTGGAGGCACCGCCTTTCTGTGCTCTCCGTTGATGTGCTGCCAGATGCAGGTTACTGCCACCCACCCAGGACGACGGCACTGCGAACTGCGCGGGGTGAGGGAGGGCGCTCTCTGCCGTCATTGGGCCCCATGGCATGGCATTCCCAGTGTGAGCAAGAGGGAGTGACTGGCTGCTGGAGTTCAGAGTCACATCTCGAAGTGTCACCCATTAATGGTGATAATAATGCCCTTGGCTGGGACGCCTGGCTGGCTCAGTCTGTGAAGTCTCCGACTCTTGATGTCAGCTCGGATCGTGATATCAGGGTCATGACATTGAGCCCTGCCTCTAGCTCCGCACATAGGGGTCTGCTTGGGATCCTCTCTCCTCCTCCCTCTGCCTCTCCTCTCTCTCTCTCTTTCTCTCTCTCTCTCTTTTTAAAAGATTTTGCTTATTTATTTGACAGAGATAGAAGAGGGAACACAGTACAGAGAGTGGGAGAGGGTGAGAGAGATGCAGGCTTCCCACTGAACAGGGAGCCTGATGTGGGGCTCTATCCCAGGACCCTGGGACCATGACCTGAGCTGAAGGCAGAGCCTTAACGACTGAGCCACCTGGGCGCCCCCACCCTCCCTCTTAAAATAAAAATAACTAATGCTCTGGTTTACTGCTAGGACCATTTGGACAGTCAGCTGAGGGGGAGGGATAGGAAGGTATGTTTTCTGTAAATGAAAATCTTGCCCACTGTAAGAGGTTGTAAGTTGTGTGTCTATGTGTGATGGGAGGTGGGCAGTTCCAGCTCTGGACGAACTGGAAGGGCTCCTCAGCCCGCTCATCGTTCCTGAGCACTTCTCACAGGGTATGGCTCAGATTTATGCAGCTATAGGGGCAGAAACTTAAACTTGCTTCAGCACAAAGCAGAATCTCTTGGGTTTTGTAGCAAAGAGGTCTAGAATTCCTGCAGCTTTGGTGTCTGTCTCTTTTTGGTGTTAGCTTTGTTTCCAGAGCTGTGACTTGCTCTGCCTGCTGCTTGCTCTGACTCCCTGTTAGCCAAACAGTCTCAGCAGAGGATGAAGGGGATGGGGTGGGGGGTGGACCTGGTTCAGGTCACGTGCCTATTCCTGAAGCAGTGGGGGAGGGCAAGAGGTGAGTCCCACCTGTATCTCTGGAACCCAGAATGAGGGAGGAGATAGAGACCCGCAGAGGGAGACTGGAGCCTGTTTCTGGGAAATCGTAGTGTGTCTGCCAGGTGGTCGGAGCCTATCACCTGCTGCAAGGCAAGGGCCCTGGACTCCCTTCCTCAGAAAGGGAAAGCTGGGCTCAAAGAAGATAAACGGAACTGTGATTCAAACTCAAGGCCATCCCACTGTGTCCGGAGGTTTTCAGAGCAGGAGAGATGTGGGGAGAGGAGAGGAGGGCAATGTTAGATGGAAATGACCTCTAACATTTATTGATAAGTATCCCTAACTTCCCTCATCCTCCTAACAGCCTCGTTGGTTTCCTGTCATCCTAATATTTTGTCCCCATTATACAGATGGTGTAACCGAGTCCCACTGCGAGTAAGTGGAGATGGGACTGAAGCCAGCCTCTCTGGCATCAGCCCCTTCCCCACAGCTGGCGCGAGAAGGCCTGAGCCCTGTCGCCTGCCCTCCTGCCAGGCCTCTTCTGGGCTGCCTCTCTGGCCCCTGCTGGAAGGGAGCAGAGTGTGGAATTGCTTGATGGGTTCATAAGAACATCGCCGCTTTGCATTAATTACACGTCAGCTTTCCACCTCCTTCCACCTTCTTACAATTTCACAGCCTTGGAAATCCCTCCCCGCCCCCGTGCCCCTTCCTCTTCGGCTTTTTTGCTGACGTACTCTGTAACTGGAAGGTGAAGGTCGGGCATTGATTATTTGCATGGCAGTTTTGCCCCTGAGGAATGAATGATGTGTGTTCCCAAGCCTGTGATGATCCAGGTGGTTCAAGAGCAATATTTTTACCTATTCTAAGTGGTGCTGGCTTGCTCTCTAGGGCTTAAGACTAAAGGGACAAAGGGAAAAGGGAAGGAGAAATCACACCCAAAGGAGGGTGAGGGTAGCACATTAGCAGGAGCCCTGGAGAGGTGGGAAAGGAGGGGAGGGCTGGAGAGAGGTGGGGGGGAGGGGAGGAAAGGAGAGAGGTGGGGAGGGGAGAGGGGGACAGGAGAGAGGTGGAGGGGAGGAGAAGGCAGGGGAGAAGAGGGCAGGACAGAGGTGGGAGGGGTATCTCAGCTCTCGGGCTCAGAGTCTGTCCTCGGGGGTTTTAATGGCAGCCCTGCCTCTCTCATGCTGTAAGGCTGCTGTGGACTGAACCATGGACTCCCCGCCCCCCACCCCGCCCCAATTCATATACCGATGCCCGATTCCCCTGTGTGACTGTATCCAGGGACAGCCTTCAGGGGTCATTAAGGTGACATGAGGTCATTAGGGTGGGGTCCTGAACAAAACAGAGGGTCTCCTGTGAAGATGAAGAGTGTCTCTCTGTGAGATGATGATGACACAGTCAGAAGGAGACTTGTCTGCAAGCCAGGAGGACACTTCTCGCCAGAACACGACCATGTCGGCGCCTTGATCTCAGGCTTCCAGGCTCCAGAGCTGTGAGAAAATGGCCTTCTGCGGTTGAAGCCTGTCAGGTCATGGACTAGAGCGGCCCTAAGAGCGAACGGATTCCCTTTGTCTCCCTTTCCTTTCTTGTTAAATGGGAAAAGAAGGACAGCTATGCCATAAGGCAGCTGGAAGGACCAGATGGGATACCACTGTGCAGGTGCCCCACGGATCAAGACCCGGAGATGGTGCTGACCGTCTCAGCCCCGCTCACTGGGGCAAGCCTCCACTGCTTGCACAACTCACTTAGTCCCCCATTCTCGGTTTCAAAACCCATTTCCACTTACTGGGTTGCCTACATTTACAAGATTTGCTGTTGAAATGTTTCATTTAAAATTGCCCCCGTGCATCTCCTGACCATTTTACTGCTGAAGTCACCATGGGAGTGAATACCTGGCAGGAGAGGATGAGGACACACGACCCACAGTCATTTCAGACAGTCCTCATAGCCGGTGTGTGTTTCTAGAAGCTTCCCTGAGTAGCGGCAGACCAAGTTAAGACATAGATCTCTGCATGCCATGGGAGCCAAGAGAGACACCCCCCCCTTGAATTAGAGCCTGACGTTGTAAGTGCGGAGACTACTGTGTAAGGTGTTTAAGTGTGGGGCTTCTCTGACTGAAGCAGGGGGGCAGGAAGGAGTTGGGGGGGGGCAGACAGAGACCAGCAGCCCTGCCCCCCCATCCCTGGGAAGCTTTGAAGAAGGATAAAAGCCCTTCACAATCCCTAGTTGCTGAGCAGCCTCATTTCCATAAAAATAATCATTGCTGGCCTTGACTATGGCTGTAGTCCCCCACCTGGCATTTCGACTTCCAGCCCCACCTGTCCATCACCACTCTGCCCTGCTGGGGTGTCCTGGTCATTTCTGGCCGCCGTCCCGGATTCTGATGGAAGAGGCATGTACACAACAAATTGTATTTCTCACTGTTCTGGTGGCTGGAGGTCAGGGTGCTGGCATGGTGGGGTCTGGTGACAGCCTTCTTCCTGGTGGGCAGATTCCTGCTAGGTCCTCATACAGGGTGAGGGCGAGAAGGAGCTCACATTTTCTCTCTCTCTCTCTCATTCCTTCTTAAAGGGGCACTGTTCCCACAATGAGGGCTCCACCTGATAACGTACTTCTCACCCAAAGGCCCCACCTCCAAATACCACCCTGCTGGGGACTAGGGTTTTAACATACGGCTTTTGATGGGGGAAGACACAATCATCGAGTCCAGGGCACTGGGCACATCTTACCAAAGTGCAAATCCGAGATCACCGTCTCTCTGTGTAGAACCCAACAGTGGTGTCCCCACACCCACAGACTTCGTGTCTCTCCATGACCAGGCGACTGCTACTAGGCCACCCTCTCCTGCTGACACCAACCTCGGCTACCACCTTGCTCCATTTCTGTTCCAACCAAACCAAGTGACGAGTGGCACCTGTCATTCGTCTTGCTGTCTTTGTCTCTGGGGCTTTTGCACAGGCTGTTTCTCCCACCTGGAACACTGTCTCCTTTTGTTCACGGTGAGAACTTCTCCTCCTTCCCCAAGTATCCATTCACTAAATAGGTGTATATTGGACTCTGATTGTGCACCAGATACTATCTAACTTTCTCAGGGTACAGCGATGAAGGGAGCCTTGTCCTCTTGGAGTTGATAGTCCAGGTTCACGTCCTCCATCGAGCTTCTTCAGCACTGCCAGACATGTCCCCAGCTGGTGGGACTTTCTTAACGAACAAGGCAGCTCAGTCACATTTATCTGCTTGTGGGTCTGTTGCCACCATCAGTAGGGAACTGCTTGGGGGATGGGCCATGTCTATTCATCCCCGCATTCCCAGTGTCTGATGCCCAGTAAATTCATGCATTCAGTGCTAAGGGCCGGCATGCAATACGGTAAACACTGTCCCAGCATCGGAGACAGACTCACTCTCTGTCTTCATAGTGCTTGCAAACATTAAGCCAACAGTTGATGTGCTCCCCTACTTTCTTCCTGACACCTTGAGTAGTCACTGTCCTGTGGGGTCCTGGGATAACTTAAAGATATATAGATTACTCATGTCACCCATGCGCTGGGGGTCAGGTGATCTCCTGGCCCACCCTGGATACACAGATGGAAAATGCTCATGGGGTTTTCCAAGTCAGTAACTTCCTCAGCCTCCATCTCCATGGAAACTGCCTTAATAAAGGGGGCAGGAGGTGATGCTGGCTTGTTCAGGATTCTTTTTACAAACTTTACCGTTTTAGGATTTGTTAATATCACTCATAACTTCTGGCTTATGCTTTCAAGATGACAGATTGCCCACATTTTATTTTTTTTTAAGTGCCATATGTTTGTTATTCTTAAGGGGACAGGGTTGGGGTCATGCCTGTGGAACGGGAGGGCCCACATTGCTTTCTGACATCCATAGGGTAGGCCCTGGACTATGGAGAGGGCGGGTGAGGAGACAGAGGTCGTGCCATGCAAACACAGGGCGCATGGGAGGTGGGGCTGGGCCTGGGGCATGGACTCTGTTGTATTAGACCATCCCTGCAAGTGAATGGGGGATCCTGCAATCAGTCATGAAGGGCATGGGATTTTCCCAAGGTCATGTGGAAGAGCAAAGACTTACCTTGGACCTGCCATTGGTCTTTGGGGGTACTCTGCTCTCCCCATCTCCTGACCCACCATGACGCCTATTTCTGACTGCTCCTGATATTTCCCATGTGTTTTTCTGAAATTAGGAGTGTCCTGGGCCCATGGGGAGCTACAAAATTCATCCCACACTTCTTCAATGCCTGATAATATTAGTAATACCACTCTTCATGGATCACCTACAGGGCGTGACATTTTTCCTATCATGTCTTGATTAATCCTCAGCAGCTTCTCATGGGGGTGGATGTTACTATCTCATTTACAGTGAGAGAAACTGAGGACCCGGGAGTTAAGTAATTTGTGCAAAGCTACATAGCTAACAGGCGGCAGCATTGGGATTGAAAGCAATAACATAGCAGTAAATAAATCCTTAACAACCTAGGTTGCAAGGGAAAGACAGCAAGCCCTGAATTGCAGAGTTAGCTGATTTCCATATCACGGCTTGCTGTGGACTGAATATTTGTGTCTTCCCCCAAATTCATATGTTGAAGTCTAACCTCCAATGGGTTGATATTAGGAGATGAGGCCTTTGGGAGGTGATGAGGTCATGAGAGTGGAGCCCTCATGAATGGGATCAGTGCCTTTATAAGAGAAGACCCACAGAGTTCCCTTCCCCATCTGCTGTGTGAGGACACCATAAAAAGCCATCTATAGAGCAGAAAGCTGATGCTCGCCATACACCAAATCTGCCTGTGGCTTAAGCTTCTAGCCTCCGGGACTGTGAGAAGGAAATTTCTGCTGTTTATAAGCCACCCATCTATGATATACTGTTATAGCAGCCTGGATGGACTAAGACATGGTTGAATTCAAACCGACAGCATGATGTCAACCAGCTTGCAAAATTTCTGAAAATTTCACAATTTTTGTGGCCTGTGTAAGCCAGCTCCAGCACAACCCTGACAATCCCAGATCTGGCAGCAAAGCTTTTGCTGTCTCCATACCCATGGTCTGTGAGTTGGGACCAGAGGTGAGCCTCCCACACATGAAGATGAGCCAGGGATGAGCCCTGCCCTCAAGGAGAGGGATGCTTCGAGAACAATGGGAGGAGGAATGTAGTGCCTGTGCGCTGGATAGAAAGTGGAAAGTGGAAAAAGGTCCTTCCCTTCCTAGGATGCTGTTCTTGGAAAGCTTCAGTTTCCTTGTCTGCAAGGAAAGTAGCTCCCTCCCTTCCATGATTTGTTTTTATATTATTTTATTTTATTTCCTTTTATTTTATTTTATTTGAGAGAGAGTGAGAGAGCAAGAGCACGAGTGGGGGAGGGGATGGGCTGGGGATGGAGGCAGAAGCAGACTCGTCACTGAGCAGGAAGCCATACTTGGGGCTCGACCCACAGACTCCAGGATCATGACCTGAGCCAAAGGCAGACACTTAACTGAGCCAACTGAGCTCAGCCACCTGACAACTGAGCCACCCAGGTGCCCACTTCCACACTCTGTGAAGGCCGAGGCAAATGAGATCCAGTGGATGAAAGCCCGGTGGAAATGATCATTTGTTGGAGAGATGTACCTTATTATACTTCCTTCTGATAAAAACTGAAATATGACTAATGACCTGCAAATCCTTTGAATGGTTTATATGCATGAAACTCTGGTGGGAGGCAGGGAGCCTGGTTATACCTGTGAGGACCGCAGACAGAGCTGGCGGTTGCCTGAATACCTGGCAAATTTGTGTTAAGCTCACATCCCAAAGAGGCACAAACATTGCACTGGAATTGATACATTTTAATGGGGAGTGCTTACCTGCTGTAGCGAGCTTAATTAAATTGGAAGCTGCAGCACTCTTGCTCCTCAAATTTTTGGTAGTCACAAGGCAGCCTCCCTCTGTTTTTCCCCCAGCCAGGCACCTGCCCTCCTCCAGCCCACTCAGGTCTCTGCTCTTCTCCTCCCTCTGCCTGGAATAATCTCCTCTGGG
Source organism: Mustela nigripes (assembly GCF_022355385.1). NCBI lineage: Eukaryota > Metazoa > Chordata > Mammalia > Carnivora > Mustelidae > Mustela > Mustela nigripes. The sequence goes on along the minus strand of NC_081557.1, from coordinate 207,706,379 downwards.
CACCTGCAGGCACAGCCCTTCACATCGCTCAGATCTTTATCCACTGTGACCTTCTGTTGGAAGCTTTCTCTGACCACCCAACTTAACACCCCGCCCTGGCTGTCCCGAGTCCACTAGCCCTCTTCTTTGCTTTATCTGCTAGAGCGTGTGCCACCTTACAATGCACCATGCCTATTATATTCTTACCTTGCTCCTTTCCTTTTTTTCCTTTTTTATTAACTTATTTAAATTCAATTAGTTAACATACAGTGTATTACTAGTTTCAGAGATAGACATCAATGATTCTTCAATCTTATACAACACCCAGTGCTCATTCCATCATGTGCCCTCCTTAATGCCCATCCCCCAGTTACCCCATACCCCCGCCCCCCCCCCCTCCATCAACCCTCAGTTTGTTCCCTAAAGTTAAGAGTCTCTCATGGTTTGTCTGCCTTTCTGATTTCCTATTATATTATTTTCCCTCCCTTCCTTTATGCTCCTCTATTTGGTTTCTTATATTCAACCTATAAGTGAAGCCATATGATAATTGTCTTTTTCTGACTGATTTATTTCACTCAGCATAATACCCTCCAGTTTCATCCACGTTGATGTAACTGATAAGATCTCACCCTTTTTGATGGCTGAGTAGTATCCCATTGTGTGTGTGTGTGTATATATATATACACACACACCAATATATACACACACACCACATCTTTTTTTTTTTTTTTTTTTTGACAGAGAGAGAGAGATCACAAGTAGGCAGAGAGAGAGGGGAATAGCAGGCTCCCCACTGAGTGGAGAGCCCAATGTGGGGCTTGATTTCAGAACCCTGAGATCATGACCTGAGCCAAAGGCAGAGGCTTAACCCACTGAGCCACCGAGGCGCCCCCCACATCTTTATCCATTCATCTGTCAATGGACATCTCAACTCTTTTCACAGTTTGGCTATTAGGAACATTGTTGCTATAAACATTGCCTTGGGGGGGGGGCCCATTCAGATCACAACGTTTGTATCCTTTGAATGAATATCCAGTAGGACAATTGCTGAGTCATAGGGTAGTTCTATTTTTAACTTCTTGAGGAATCTCCATACTGTTTTCCAGAGTGGCTATACCAGTTTGCATTCCCACCAACAGTATGAGAGGGTTCCCCCTTTTCCACAACCTCATCAACATCTGTTGTTTCCTGAGTTGTTCATTTTAGCCATTCTGACTGGTCATTGGAGTTTCAATTTGTATTTCCGTGATGCCGAGTGATGTTGAACATTTCTTCATGTGTCTGTTGGCCATCTGTATGTCTTTGGAGAAATTTGTGTTCATGTCTTCTACCCATTTCTTGACTGGAATTTTTGCTTTTTGGGTGTTGTATTTTATAAGTGCTTTATAGATTTTGGATACTAGCCATTTATCTGATAAGACCTTTGCAAATACATTCTCCCATTGTGTAGGTTATCTTTTGGTTTTGTCGACTGTTCTCTTTGCTGTGCAAAAATGTTTTATTTTGATGTAGTCCCAATAGTTCATTTTTGTTTTTGTTTCCCTTGCCTTTGGAGACATGTCTAGCAAGAAGTCGTTGCGGCTGAAGTCGAAGAGGTTGCTGCCGTGTTCTCCTCTAGGATTTTGATAGATTCCTGTCTCACATTGAGGTCTTTCATCCATTTGAGTCTATTTTTGTGTGTGGTGTAAGGAAATGGTCCAGTTTCATTACTCTGCATGAGGCTGTCCAATATTCCCAGCACCATTTGTTGAAGAGACTGCCTTTTTTCCATTGGACATTCTTTCCTGCTTTGTCGAAGATCAGTTGACCATAGAGTTGAGGGTCCATTTCTGGGTTCTCCATTCTGTTCCATTGATCTATGTGTCTGTTTTGTGCCAATACCATACTGTCTTGATGATTACAGCATATTTTCCGTGTCTGCTTCACACACACGAAGGAGGGCTGGCTCCCCAAGGCAGGGAATTCCTGCCTGCATTTTCACTGCTCTGTTCCCAGGGCTCACAAACATGTCTTGGCATTCAGTAGTTGCTCAGTTAGTATTTGTTGAGTGGATGAATTGAATGAGCAAATATCCTCTTCTCCAGGGATATCACACAGGGAGACATATGTGGGCAGGTCCCTTGGTTTTTCACTGACACTGACCCACCCTGACCTGGAAACCACAACCAAAAGTGAACCCTTTAATCCTCTAAACCCAGTAGAAATTATTTTGCTAATCTATGCATTGACTGAACAAGTGGTGTTTTCACCCTCATACTTCTGATCCAGAGTAAGTTTGTGAAGCTGGGGAAGGAAAGTGACCTTTCGTATTCTGATGTCTAATGGTGGTAATGGTGATTCTGATGGCTAACATTTATTAAGCACTTGCTGGGTACCTGGCCTTGTGCTAAGTGTTTCATGGGAATTACTCACTCTTCACCAGGGACTGTCTGGTGGGTGCTTTGCTTCTCCGTTTTGCACAGACTGCTGAGGCAGAGGAAAGCTCAGTAGATCAAGCACTGGTCCGCACTCCAGTGCCACAGGCCCATTGCCAAGAGCTCATTCGCCCAGCACATGTTTAAGACGTGCCTCTTCCTTGCTGACCACTGTCCTGGGTGCTGATATTTGCAGAATAAAGTAGACATTGCCTCGCCCATGTGGAATGTCCTCTTTCCCAGTCTAGGTGGGGAGCGAGGCAAAAATCAGATCATTACACAAATGCGTATAATTCAAGAGAAGGAAGCGGAGGATACTCTGGGACTGAGAAGTAAGGGGACCTCAGCATCCCTTCGTGGCATCATGGATACCCTGGAGGAAGTGGCACCTTGTGGGTATCATGGCACTGAATGCTCACGGCAGCTCCCCGTCACAAGTGTTGTTATAGATGCAGAAACTGAGGCTCCCAGAGCTTGAATGGTTGCTTGTGCAAACCCCACAGTGAGTAGGGGCTGGGGTAAGGATTCATGCGCAGCCTGTCTGACTCCAGAGCTTACACTTTCTAGAACATTGCACTGCCTTCATTTTCCTGGCTGATGCCATAAAATTGTGAAGGACTCAGTCTGCTCCCCTCTGGATGGTCCAGAACATGGATAAAAATATATGGTCCATGTATATAATGGAATATTATGCCTCCATCAGAAAGGATGAATACCCAACTTTTGTATCAACATGGACGGGACTAGAAGAGATTATGCTGAGTGAAATAAATCAAGCAGAGAGAGTCAATTATCATATGGTTTCACTTACTTGTGGAGTATAAGGAGTAACACAGAGGGCATTAGGAGAAGGAGAGGAGAAGTGAATTGGGGAAAATCAGAGCGGGAGATGAACCATGTGAGACTGTGGACTCTGAGAAACAAACTGAGGTTTTGGAGGGGAGGGTGGGTGGGGGGATGGGTGAGCCTAGTGGTGGGTATTAAGGAGGGCATGTATTGCATGGAGCACTGGGTATGGTGCATAAACAATGAATCTTGGAACACTGAAAAAATAAAATTAAAAAAAAATCATGAAGGACTTTCGGAGGGAAAATAGACATACCATTGGAATCTTACCCATTAACTAGAAATTTGACACTGCCCTTCTCTGGTCTGCAGTTTTTCTCAGCTGTGGACTGAAAGCCTTGGGCTGTGTCCACTAGTTTTCATTTGGCTTCCACAGGACCCTAGGGTGTCCAGGAAGTTCCTTAGGGGTCCCTGGGGCTGATGGGGTTGAACGTGTCCTGCTGCTTTCTGCATTCCCAACTCTTATGTGTCAGTGGTTTACCTTTGGTTTCATTTAAGGAAGGGTTTTTGGCTGCTTACCCATATGACAGCCAGGAGCCTACAATGTGTCTCCCACTCTGTGAGTCTGAGATTTGACAACCCACAGGCTGCTTTGTGGGCTAAGGACTGGGCCCAAGCACTACTAACTTTTTTTTTCTTTTTTTAAAAATTTATTATTTTTATATGTTATATTAGTTACCATACAGTAGTACCTCATTAGTTTTTGACAACTAACTTTGATAAGCAGAGAGGCATGACCTAGACTAAGTGATCAAATTTAAAAAAATAAATAAATAAAAGAATGGGTTTAATGAAAATTTGGAAAATCAAAGGTGGCACATTAATGGTTAAAGAGTGTTATGTTCCACATACAGAAGACACTGCAGGGGTCAAGAAAGAACCACTGTGCATGCTCCCCACTCAGCCAGCACCCTCGCAGCTCCCAGGGAGTCAAGAAGTATGTCCAGATAGTAGAGAACAGAAAACAGATTGTGGTAAATGTCTGCTCTCAGGAAAACGTGCTTACTGATAAGTGGCCCCTGGTGCTTCTGCTGGGAGAACCGTTGCAGAGGCAACAGTAAATGACAATATCAATTTAAAAGCCACATTGCCCATAAAGGGCAGGAATTTCAAGGTCTTATACCCAAAGTGGTGGTGGTATATTCTTAGAACATCCATCACCAGGATCTGCTGTGATGCTCCCCGATGTTGAATCCCCAGGCAGACCTCTGCTCTGCACACCTACTGGGGGACTATCATGCCCCTTCTACAAGGGGCAGCCTGATCCCCAGGGATCTGGAAGGTCAAGGTTGAGCCTTTTGATCTCCCCTGTTCCCCACTACTATATCCCCTGCCGGTTCCCCCTGAAGAGGTGCCCCCAGACACTGCCCTTTCTAAGGCTCTGGCTGTGCCTCCCTGGGTCACAGGAATGGGGGAGGCCCCTTTCTAGGGCCATTGTCCCCCTCTGCTCCTCCTGACCTCCACAGTGCTGTTGGACTTTGCCCTCTGTTGTGTTACTTCACCTCTGCAAGACCGGACCTCATTCACCCTCCCTGCCTCCCAGCCCTTTCCCTCCAGTAGACCATGGACCTTCTTCCCATGCAAAGGAGAAAGAAAGGATACAGTGCTTAGCTTGGTCTGTAGATGACACAACAGAGACGTGGAGGGTGGAGTAATTTCCCTGGCATCATGGGGCCAGCAGGGTGGGAAGTCAGTATATTGACCCCTATCCATCTGACAGATGTGCAAGAAGGGATTTCAGTCAGCAGACTCTGAAGCCAGATACGTGTGCTGGATTGTTGACACACTGGACTGCACTGCGAACTTAAAAAGCCTGCCTCATCCTTCAGAGCCCTCCCTGCTGAGCACCTCCTGCCAGAGGCAGAGATCCTTCTTCTGGCAGCACGTGGCTTCTGCTTCTGCTCCTGCGGTCCTGCCCTGCTTCCATCTGAGCGTCTTGAAAGAGGGGCCACAGCTTGTTTTTCACGGGCACAGTCCCAGGCCATCAGCTCCATGCAGCTCCGGGCTTTCTCTTCCATGCTGTCCTGTTTTATTTATAAGGCACAGTGCATTTCTGTCTCTGCTGTCAGTGTGTTTGCTCATTTCTTTGTAGACTTTTTCCAAGATGTCTAAAGCACTTCAAACAGTAGTAAGCATAGGTAGGCACTTGATAATATATTGGTTATGTGGGAATTGGGTGTTTGCACTCCATGCATGACTTAAGGCATGGTAGATACTCAGAAGATGAAAGAGAAAAGAGGGAGGGAAGTTTGGAAGGAAGAGAGGAGCTACCTGTCCTTCCCAGTGGGTTTTGGAGGGGAGGGACCATGCCTGTTCATGTCTTCATCTGAAGCTCCGAGCACAGCACCACACAGTGCACGCATGAGAAATCACCCCCATAACACACTGAGTTTAATACACAAACATATGTGCCAGAACAATGGAATAAGGCACTAAAATGCTTCCTGCTCTCAGAAATCCTTTTCAGCTTTTATTTTTAATTATTTCTCCACCATTCATTACCAAATCGCATTTTTTTTGTTTGTTTTTGTTTTTTAATTGTCAGGGCACACGCATTCGATTTGCTACTGTGTTCGGCAAGATAGGTCTGAGCCATTTGCTTACACTCAGGAGGGAAATGGAGCATTTATAAAACATATTTCTACCAGATTATGTCACTCCAGCCCTTCGGCTGCTATCTCCCTTCCCCCACATTCTCCTTCAGCAACCTGGCATGCCCCAGGCTCAATGCAACCAGTAAAACAGTTGTGGAAATGACCCTGCAGAATGATTATCCACTTTCTAGATGATAAATTCATCCTGTGAGGTCATGGAACAGGAAGCTGGAGTCTCTCATGGTCACATGCACAGCATCTTTGTATCTGCATGTTTTTATATCAACTCAATTTCTTATGTAACTGAATGTGATCTTAAAAGCTTGGTATTAATAACCCCCTAAGTTAAAAAAAAAAAAAAAGGTTTCCATTGTCTTAAGTAGAAGGTGACCCTAAGAATATATGCCACAAAACTTAGTGTCATTAAATTCTAGCAAAGTACTGTTGTCTGCTGAGGTTGTGAACTTAAGACCAGTCTTTTCATTGTTCGAAATGTAGACTTTGGGTGGTGGGAGAATGTTGAAGATGGACCAGCATCAAAGCCAGACTTTCCCCTTGTTATAATCAAGTGCAATAGGAATGGGAGTGAGTAGTCTTCTTGTTCTGCAATTGGTGGCATTCAATGCCTGGCCAAAGGCACTGGGATCATCTCATTGGCAGCATCTGTGTACTCGGCCACAGCCTTAGTGACCCTGATGCTGAGAGCTTGCTGGGGGCCTGGTACCACTATGCAAGGACCTTACTCTTTTCTACCGCCCCCATCCTTCTCTCTTCTTCTCTTTTTCATTCCTTTCCCACTCTATAGTTTTGTTCCAAAAAGTACTTAAAGCCACTATCACAGATTTTTAAAAAATCAGTGCAGGATTTATTATTACTAAGTGAGAAAACACAAGGAAGGACTCATGTGGGGAATGCAGGAAATGAAAGCACAGTTAGGACTCAATCCAGGTGTAGATTATCACAGTGCTCTGCTGTATGGGGTTGGAGTGGGGAGCCACATCTCTCTTGATCAGGATTATCTGCAACATCCACAGTAATGATGAGCACCAAGGCAGATGTTCTTTTCCTTCCTCCCATTCAAACCTCTTTGGAAGCAGCAGGCACCCAGCCTACCAGGACCTCAGCTGGTTTCTTTCCATGAGCAGGTGTCTTCCGAAATGGGTCTTACCCTTAGGTTCTTGGGCCCAAGAGCCATGCCAAGTCAGGACTTACACATTCAGATGCTTGCATGAGCAGGCAGATAAGAAGTTAATGAAGGAATTGGGTGTGGGGGGCATTAGGGAGTGATGGGGAGTATGGCAAGCAGAGAGCTTATGCTGCTGATGGGCCTTGGTGCATTGCAAGGTCCTGTGGGAATGAAAGAAGGAGGAGCTGGTAGGAGGTACCCAGCCCCATAGATCACCTGCTGTCCAGGGTCATCACTGTCATCGCTGGTCTTCCTCTTGGTCTCACCTTGCTATAAGACACAGGGATAGGTAGACTGACTAACAGTTTTCAGGCTGAGCTCTGTGGAGCCCTTTTGGTTGCTGGGGGGTGGGGGGAAGAATGTGCAGGGGAAAGATTGCTGTGTTGCTGTCCTTCTGACTTTTTCTCACTGTCCTGTATCCCTTTCTTCAGAACATTTGTTACCATCAGAAATTATCCTGTTTATTTAGCTGCTCTGTTACCTGTTTACTTCCTTCTCCAAAGTGAATGCATTATTTCTCAGCCACTGGAACTTGAACACAAAGAATTCAATCCGTAAATGCCATTAGAATGAATGAGTGATGGAAGAGTGGACAGATTCTACTTTCCAAATAGTTACACCTCTGAACTAGTTCCCTGGTTTGGGTGCAGTCGTAGCAGTCGCCCTTTCATTCCTGGCTCCCTGTTTTTTTATCTTTGGAATTGACTCTGAATTTCATTGGTTACCTTTTGAAGAATTATCAAGAGGCTCAGAGGTTTGGTTTCCGACCTAGAAGTATGGTCACTTGTGTTAATAAATTTACAAACAGTGCATTGTCCCACCTGCGACAGGTCCCACCACATTGTGTTCAAGGTAGAACGTGTGTTGTTGTTTTCTAGAAAATAAGAGTGACAGTACTAGCAATATCTAAAATGCACTGCACTCCAGCTGCGTGTCAGTGTCTTTTTATGGTGGTTAACCTGTGCTCTTCTGTGTCACCCTAAGCACTTCTCAGGATAGACTGTTCCCAAGGTGGGAACCTCCCAAAATCCAGGCATCATGAGGGCATGGTACCCAGCAACAGTTAAATCTCCAAGTTAACAATTATGATGATAAAACTTGGCATCTCTGATTATTTGCTTAAAATATTAATTCCCAGAAGTCAAAAGTTGTTTGGAAAATACTGAGAAACTGAATTTTTGAAAGTGACCACTTGATAAGCAATCTCTAGGAATAGGTTCTTTCACCTCTTCTATAGCAATTTGGATGGTAGGGTTTCGTGTTTTTAGGACACATTGTCCTTGATTACCAGTTAGACTGATCTTTTTAAGATTATTATTATTTTTTTTTAAGATTTATTTATTTGAGAACCTGAGACTAGGTAGGTGGGAGGGACAGAGGGAGAGAAAGAATTCCAAGCAGACTCTGTACCCAGCACAGAGCCCAACATGGGGCTTGACCTCACAACCCCGAGATCACGACCTGAGCTGAAATTAAGAGTCAGATGCTTAACAGACTGAGCCACCTGGGCCCCCATTAATGAAAGCTTTCTGAAGCTTTCATTCCCCTGTGGGGGAATGGTCAGTTTGGCAGGAGAGAGGGGTCAGAATGGGCCCCACACTCCTGCCCCAGCACAGTCAGCTCCATGACCCGCTTCTCATCCTGATAGTCCGGGGGGTGAGGACATCGTACTCCAGCTAAAGAAGAGGCAGGATTTCAGGAAGCAGGAAGGAGGAAGCAGGAAGCCCTAGGTGGAGGGACGATGTGAGCACAGGTACAGGATCTTAGGCTTCACAGCATACACCGTGTCCTCGCTTTGCATTTACCGGGAATGGGTTGTGTGGGAGACACAATGGCAGATCTCCATGTCAGGCTGGTTTAACATTCCTGCTGTGCACAGCATTGATACAGAGGTAGTTAATCCTGCTTTCCCTCCTAATTATTCACTTCTGTATGAGGTTCAGTGAGAAGGAAAATGAGTCTAAACCACTCTGACAATTTCCATTTTGTCCACACCCTCGAGGTCTGTGCTGGGAGTAATGAGATTTCTGATGCACCGTGAGCCAGGTACAGGTTTTGTGTCTGGATGTTAATCTCGAAGGAGCCTTGGGCCTGCAGTGGTCCTTTATGGGGCCATAGAATTCAGCTGGTGGAGTGGGCTTCGCTACCTCAGGCCCCAGTAGAGTCAGGAGCAAACAAGAGTGTCGTTTTAATTAAGGATGTAAGGTGGTTATTTGTACAGCAAGAGTCCAAGTGAGGCAGGACTATGTACGCCAACACAGTGCATGCAGAAAGTAGAAACCCTAATAAGGTGCAGACGGGAGTGGTACTATGGGGACCTATTTTAATGAATATATTAAGTGTTTGTCATTAGCATATCTTTGTTGCTGTGTGACCATGCACTCCTGCTGTATTTGAAAACCAGTGACTAGTCAGTGTGGTTTTGAGTTGGTGCTTGCTTACATGATACATCAGCTCCAGCTCCAATCTTGCATGGGGTATAAATCTACTCCTCAAATTCTCTGTTTTACCTCTGAATTACTGCATGTTCCAAATTAGTGGAGCCTGCTGTAATACGATTTTATTCTACTCCTTTAAATTAAATTTTCCTCCTCCCTTCGCTTTGTTTTTCCAACCTAATTAGGCTTTATGACGTTATTAAATTAGTTAATGTCACGTGGTCCTCCACAAGCACTGGGCTCCCTAGAACCCAGCTGCGCCATCAGGTGGTTTTAGACAACTGTCCAGGTGTCTGCACGTGCTGTTCTAATTCCCGAATTCCTCCTAGGCTCATTCACTTGGTGAACTTCTTTGTGCATCACAAAACCCTGCCCACTGCTTGCTGGTGAAGCCTTTCGTGACTCTACCTGAATGATGCCTTTTTAGGGGTTAGTGCTTAGAAAAATGTCTGCTTTTTTTCTGAGAAGCTGGAACGCTTCCTCAGTCTGATAATGGAAATTGTGTGTCTGGCTGTGTCATTCTCTCTGACTGAAAGGAAGCTCAGAGCTAAACCACTTCTGAGAGTCCACACAGCACTGTGAGACCAGAGAACCCCCAGACAGGCAGTCCTGAACAGTAGGGTTTCTACTCAGTCCCAGGTCACTGGCTGCAGGACAGTCTGTTGAGACTTAGTGTATCGTCTGTTAAATGGGACTAATATCTAGTCCTTAGATTTTATTTTTTAAAATATTTTGTTTATTTTTGAGAGAGAATAAGTAGTCGGGGGAGAGGACAGAAGGAGAAGCAGACTCCCCACTAAGCAGGGAACCCAATGTGGGACATGATCCCAAGACCCGGGGAATCATGATCTGAGCCAAAGGCAGACGCTTAACCGACTGAGCCATCCAGGTACCCTAGTTCTTAGATTTTAAATGTATGTTATTAAGTGATACAATGCTTGAGCTCTTGACATGTTAAAAAAACATCCATTCTTCAATGTTTGAGTTCATTTCCTGCTTTGTTTTGGTTTGCATGTCTCTGATTTCCTTTTTAAAATTGTCTCACTTTTTACTTGGCATAAAAATTCCTCGGTCCCAAATCTCTTTCTATTTTTATCATTTTGTTTCCTACATTTATTTTGTGAGCTACCTAACCTCACCTGTGAAACTGTCCAAGATACACTGAAATAAGCTATTCTATTTTTAAAGTGCTTGTCGTTGCCCCACGCAGTTTGTGAGGGAGCCATGGTACCCTGGTCCTCCCACACCGCTGCTTTTCTCCTTCAGGGTTGAGGCAATGATGGAGTCGTCCACAGGGATGCTGAGCCAGATGAGGGAGTGCTACCTTATTAATTATTGGCAGAACCCCCACACCTCATTGCATGATTCTTCCAAAAAGCAGATTTGCAAAGTTTGGCTTGGGCTTGAAGCCAAAACCGGAGACTTCTTCCTCCAACTCATCTAGATTCAGGGATCTAGGGGCTCAGATGTTGCTGCAGAAATAGGAAGAATCGTGGTGAGCAGACCCTGTGTATACTTACCCAGACAGCCCCTTGGAACAGATCATGCAGGTGACTTTACCAGCTGTGGGTGCTGGGACCCCACTCAATGGGATGTCAGTCACGCAGAGTCCAGGCATCAGTGACTTGAAAGGTGATTGTAAGGTGCAGGCAGTGTTGAAACAACTGAATGGCTGAGCCCCTCAGCACCAGGTGCAGGAAGCAGAGGCCAGATGCCTTTCTGGGACTCTGGATAGAGGAATAACCAACAGGAAGAGGCACACAGACTTGCTTTTTTGGAGACTCATCAGGTGAAGGTCAGAGTCTGACCAGTTGGATGGGCCCCTCCTTCCCTTGTATGGAAGATGTGAGTGGGGAGGAGAGAGACCAACAGTGCTCTGAGTGATATTTTGCAGTGAGAGGGGAGTGAGATTCCCGCTGTCCAGAAAGGCAACACTGCTCAAGGGGGATATCTGGGTCTGAGGGTGCAGTGAGCATTCTTTACCCCACCCAGCTCTGGGAGATATCAATCCTGTGGGCTTCCACTAAGGAAGCTGTCAGTCCAACATCTTGCTTTAGGGAAAGTTCTGCTTGATATCCACACATGCTGCTCAGTGACTGGGATGCCAACACTACCCTCTTAGTTAATTGTACCCTTGCCTTAAAGTATGAGGAAGGGCATGAAAAGGAAGCAAAGTTCTCCTATGCGGGTCACTCTGGGGGAAAGCTGGTCTGGTTGTCCATCTTCTTTAGTTGCTTAAGCTGACCAGTCAGAAATATGGAGCTGCTCTTAGATGTGGAGCTTGCGTTCCCTGAATGGAGGGTCTGCAAAGTGTGGTACCTGCACTTTAGCCATAGACTGATTCGTTCCTTCCACCCCCAGTGTCTGTGATGTCAGGGCTCTTCTCTAGGTAATTTAGTTCAGATTCAGCTATTACTGTTCGTCTTGGGATTGGACAACTGAGCTTGGTGCCAAATTAACTTGGCTAATGTTGACTTCAGCTTCTGGCTTTGTGACTCAGCATGGGACTGACTTGTTTATTCTTCTCTGGCACATGCAGATCGTCCTCCCGGAGGACCAAATGTTTGGCCCCTAAACAAGTCCAACAAATTTAATAAGGTTGAAATGATATGAAGTGTCTTTACCATTTATGATGGTAGGAAACTAGAAATCAGTAGTTCACAAATACATACAAATTAAACCACACAACCCCAAACAACCAGTGGGTCAAAAGAAAAACCAAAAGGGAAATAAAAAAAAAATACATTAAGACAAATGAAAATGGAAACACAACACAACAAAAGTTAAGCAATGCCACAGAAGCAGTTCAAAGGCGGGTTTTATGGTAGTAGATGTCTGTGTTAAGAAAAAAGGAAGATCTCACATAAACAGTGTTAACCCCAAGGAACTAGGGAAAAATAGCAAACTGAGTCCAAAGTTTGGTAGAAGGAAATAATAAAGATCAGAGAAGAAATAATTCAAATAGAGACCTAGAGTAACAACAGAAAGGAGCCATGGAACAGAGTTATTCCATGCTCCAAAAGAGACTCAAATATTTGAAAACTCAAATAAATAAAATTATAAGTAAAAAGGAGATATTGCAACTGATACCATAAAAATACAAAAGATCATAAGAGACTACTATGAACAACTATACCTCAACAGATTGGATAACCTAGGTGAAATGAATACATTCCTCAAAGCATACAAACTACCAGTCTGAATCATGAAAAAATAAGGAATTTGCACACACCACAGACAAGTAGGGGGATGGAATCAGTCTTCAAAACCCTCCCAAAAAGAAGAAGAGCCCAGGACCACTAGTGAATTCACTAGTGAATTACACCGTATATTTAAAGAACAATTATGCCAATGTTCACAAAGTCTTCCAAAAAATGAAGAGGAGTTCTGGAACACTTCTAATCTCTTTTCAGAAGGTTAGCTTACTCTGATACTAAAGCCAGTTAAGGACACTATAAGAAAAGAAAATTACAAGCCCATATCTCTGATGAACACGGATGTGGAAATCCTCAACAGAGTACTAGCAAACCAAATCCAACAGGACATTAAGAAGATCATACACAATGATCAAGTGGGATTTAGCCTTGGGATTCAAGGATGGTTTAACACCCACAAATCTATAAATGTGATACACCATACTAACAGAATGAAGAACAAAAATCATGTCATCTCAATAGATGCAGAAAAAGCATTTGACAAAATTCAACATCCCTTCTTGATATAAAATCAACAAGTTCAATATGTAAGGAATTTATTTCAACGTAACAAAGGCCAAATATGACAAGCCCATAGTTAACATCATACTCAAAGTTTATAAATTTTAAGTTTTTCCACTGAGATCAGGACAAAGACAAGTATGTTCATTTTCACAGCCTTTATTCAACAGAATACTGGAAATCCTAAATAGAACTATTAATGAGGAAAGAGAAATAAAAGTTATACAAATCAGAAAGGAAGACATAAATTTGTCTCTGTTTGCAGATGACATTATTCTGTAGAAATCCCTAAAGACTCCACAAAAACTGTCAGAATGAATTGAAAAAAGTTACAGGATACAAAATCAACATACAAAATCAAGATACAATGGCTACAAACTGCCCAAAAAAGAAATTAAGAATATAATCATATTTATGTTTGCATCAAAAGGGAAAAAATGCATAGGAACAAATTTAGCCAAGAAGAAAGATGTGTACACTGAAAACTATAAAACATTGATGAAAGAAATTAAAGGAGACATGAATAAATGCAGACATATCCCATGTTCATGGCTTCACTTGCACTTTTCTCTAAAAAGATGATGAATAAGTATTATTGTGATGAATAAATAAAATAACTTATATACAGTGTATCCTACCTAGAACAGAAGTGCATAAACAACTAATTGTCTCCTCCATCTTTCCCAGGTGCATCTCTTTAGATTATCTTTTAATGTTTTTTTTTCCCCCCTGAACAATTCAATTACAGTAATTTTTGTCTCCGCCATGTTCTAGCTGCTTCTTTCATTTCACAATTTGGACACTCTGTTCCGTCTGTCTGGAATGTTAGTCTTTCCCCTCCCATTGTAGCTATGCTTGCTACAATGGGATGCTTCCACATCTCTTCCCTCAAAAGACAGTGCATCACCTGCCTCTTACGTGTTCTCTCAACACACGCATTCCTCTTCCTTGCAGCACTTACTGCTACTGTGACTTTATGTGGATTTGGGTCATGCTTTCAGTCAGTGCCTGCTTCTCACTATAAACTCCCTAAGGACAGAAACAAGATCCTTTTGTTTTCACTACTGCCTCCTCAGTGCCTAACACACTGCTGGTATACAGTAGGTATTCAGTAATTACTCATTCCAATCTAGAAGTTCCGTGTTTTCTTTCTAATTTTTGGATTTATAGCCAAATCTCATAGCTCTTGACCTTTGAGATCATTCCTGTGAATTCTTTCTGCCCATCCCCCACCTTCCTTATGTATCATCTCCAAGTGTTCCCACCTACCAGCTTCCTCAGAGGGCTGCCCTTATGTTGGAGTCATTTTGGCAATTTGCAGAGCCAGAAGTGCCTGGGAGTTTACACACCCCTCCCAGGTGGTCCTGTAGCCCATGATGGATGGTCTTAGGACTGTGAGCATCCAGCTGACTAGCAATGAGGTATGACATACCCTCCAGAGCTCTCCATGGGATCATGCTGGGGTGCACTTGCCTGATGTCACCTGCCCTCCCTATCTGCTGGTCTTCCTGGCAGAACTGCTTAATAAATCACTTGCCAGTGAACCTTTATCTCAGGGACTGTGTCTGGAAAAGCTCAGCTAAGACAAGTGTATATCTGAAAGGGTAGAATCACAGATAGAAACTTAGAACTTGAGGGCTGGACAGAGTCCTAGATGTTAACCAGTAAGATTCCCATAACTAATTTCTTCAGACATTTAATTGAATATATGTCTTGGACTGGGGCTGTGATGGGCTGTAGATGGGTAAACTGAGGCCTAGAGAGGGGATATGGACCACAGAGCACATGAGTGGTGGTGACAGGACAAGAATCGGAGTCTCCTGGTTCTTGGGCAAAATACAGTCCTTGGCTCTAGTTCTTCCTCCTCCTTTATGAAACTCTGGTGGCTGTAGGTGGGGGTGGGGCTCTCAGGATTCCTCCCCTGCTTTGCTCTCTCCAAAGGCAAGGCAGCGTCCAGGGCACACAGAAACATGAAAGATGAGGGATGTTGCCCATTGGCCCGACTGGACTGTGTTGCCTGAGGCTGGAGTTTTGAAGGCTTCTCTGGCTGGCTGCTCTCTGCTTCCATGGACTCTGGTGATGGCAGGGGTGGGTTTTTATCTTAGCTGAGCTGTAATTTCAGAGGTTTGAGTATGGAGGGATGGATGTGACCATGGGGGGTCTGGGGGGCCTGGGGGCACATGTAGACTGTGTATGTCTGGGGTGGCTTGAATCTGAAGGAAGCCTAGCATTGTACAGATCACTCATCCTCCACCTTGGACCTTGGGGAGAATCCTTCCTGCCTTCAAGGAATTCCCTCCTTGCTTTCATCTCCTCTTGCTTGCTTTTATCCCCTCCTTTCACTATCAGAAGATGCTGGGACACAATTTTAGAGTGGGGTTCGGGGCAAAGGCTTATTTCAGGCCACCTTTGCTGTCTCTACAGAGGTCAAAAGGAATATTCGTAGCACCAGATGGCTCAGTTCTGTCCAGGCTGTGAGTGGCCAAGACTTCCTAATTGGGAGTTAGATCAAAAGTGTTATAGTATTAAACCAATATTTTTTTCTGGAGTGTCCCCTTTTCTCTTTTCTTCTCAGATCTGTGACAGTGATACAGAGCTGTTAGGGGTTCTAAACAAATGTCTTTTCATGCCATTGTGCCCAGCAGGGAAAAAAAAAATCAAGCAAACAAATCCCTTATATTCCTGTGAAAGCTATGAGCTTCTTCTCTTGTAGTAATTCACTGCAAGCTTCCTTTGAATCCTGACATTTTCTCAACAAAAGGATGGCCTAGCTGTAGGGCAGACGGTGGCTTCCCATGTGCATGTATTTGCAGGAATTCCTACCAAATATGCACTTCCAGTATCCCCTGACTTCTGTGCTCTGCCACAGAGCTGCCCTACTTCTTGAAAATGATAATGTGGTCAGTGGTTTCTGGTGGTTATCCCTGGAGAGATCACCGCAGTTCTCCAGTCCTGAGATAATAACAGAGGCATGTCTTCTCTCAACACAGTGATTACCTCTTGGTGATGAGGGAGCAGGAGGCGGGCTGAAGACAAAGCAAAAGCTGGCACCTTGTACCTCCTCTCCACCAGCTCCCCTCAGTCACGTGTGTGACATTCCTCAGGCACCCCTGACTGCCATAAAGGAGAAACAAATAGTTAACTTACAGAGATCACAATCCTGCAAGACCAGTCTCCCTTGGTTTACAATTGTCCTAGAGATCTACAAAGAAGTTAATTTATCAGTAGCACAATTTCCAGAGGCAAATAACTCAGTTCCTCAAGCCCTAAATAAAGTTAAATTTCTCCTAAACCCAAATCTCACTAACAAAGATGCTTGATAGCAGAAATGTGAATGGCTTGCCAAAAGACAACATTGATCAAGCCTCAAGGCCTCCTGTATCCCTGCACCTTGTAGGCCCTCTTTAGCATGTGAAAGTTCCATTGAAACCCCCCTTCCCCTCACCTTGTCCGGATGGCAGGGTGCATAACCTGCCATCTCTCACAACCTGGGGCAGCAGCTCTTCCTGCCCACAGGTCCTGACCCCATGCTTTAATAAACCACCACTTTAATAAATGGTTAAAAAACCATTTCGCACCAAAGATGTCTCAAGAATTCTTTCTTGGTCATCGGCTCTGGACCTCAGCCCATTGAACCTTACCTAGGTTCTAGAACTTCATCATCAGTAGTGGTGGCTGATGGCCCGACTAGGAAGAGCCCTGGCAGATGGAGGGGCTGGAGAATGGCAGTCTCGGTAATTGACATGGCTGACGCTGAGTCACGCACACACGAAAAGAGTGGGAGCAGCTGTGGAGGAGGATGTGGAAAGGCCTGTCTGTGGTGCATTTTCATAAACCCAGGTCTGTTTCTGTGGAAACAAGGCAGCATCCGCCAAAACCATTCTGCACCCACATGGACAGAGACCCATATGAAGGGGAGCCTGAGTCAAGGGTCTGAGAGAGGACATGGTTGAGGGCTGGGCCTGGAGTTGAGTTTTCATTGGCTGTCTTCCCCTTCCCTCTGCTCCCACAGATTTGTCTGGTCTTTTCTTCGCAATTATCCTTATATTCTTCTTCCCACTCTGGCCAACTTACCTGGGCCAAAGTGCCATTGCGGACTCAACTCATTCTTGATTCCAAACCATTTTAGATGTTTCTGGTTTTTAGTCTTGGTGGGGTCAGCCAACTGCGACTCATGAGCCAAATCTGGAGCACCTCCTAGTTTTGTAAATAAGGTTTTGCTGGAATACAGCCATGCCCATTTACTTATGTCTTGTATATGGCTCCTCTCAGATGACAAATAACAGAGACTGTGGGGCTGTGGTGCCCACAGCACCTAGTCTGACCCTTCTCATCCTGTCCTTTGTCTCTGTTCTCTAGCTTCCTGGAGAACAAAATCCCATTTGGTTGTCCCTAGGCCTAGGTCTCAACTCTCCTGCCACTTGTCCTAGCCCGGTCTGGTAGGGATAAACCTGGGATGGGAGCTGCCCTATTATTTTATTTTATTTTTTTTTAGCCAATAACAAAGGGCTGGTCATGGCTGCCTACAGCCTAAGAAAGGGTCTGAGTCTACATTAAATCTCAGCAGAAAGAGGACCATGATCACTTTTTGCTGCCTGTTCTGGGAGTTTGAAGAGGAAGCCATGTGACGTTTGTCATATATTTGTTGTCCTTCATCTGGGCATTTCCTGTCATTCCTTTACTTTCCCTCTCCCCTCGTTTTTTATCTCCAGTTCTTTTAATGTGTGTTTGCTCAAAAAAAAAAAAAATGTTATAGGTACTACTGTATTAGGCAGGAAGGGGCCAAGCCTTGCTGCAGTAACAAACAGCCCCCAATTCTCAGTGGTTTAAAACAGCAAAGCTCTCTTGGTTGTTCATGCTATAATACATCCATTCTGGCCTGGCAGAAGGCCCTGCTCATCACAGTGACCCAGGTCTGTAAATCAGTGATGCCTCTTGAGCATCATCCATGTCAGGGCCAGAGAGAAAGAGGTCAGACCAGAAGTAACATACATACAACTCTGCCTATAACTCAGAATTATAGGGCTCCACTCAACCACCAGGAGGTCAGGAAATATATTTCTACCACATACTTAGAAAGGAAGGAAAACCAGATATTGCATATCTGTAGTAGCAGAATGATCACCAAACACTGATGATACAGAGATAAATATTAATGAACCACCAGTCTGTGCTCTGGAGCAGAACCATGTCTCAGATGTAACTTACTAAGTTTTTGCTTTAAACCCAACACTCTGTAGTCATCATGACATCTGATCTTCACACCAGCCATTGAAATTGTTCTCACTTACAGGTGATAAAACTGAGTCCCAGCAAGGCTAAGTGACTTGATTAGAACCACTCAGCCCATGGGTCTTGAAGGCATAATCTTGATTTCAAAGGAAGACCTCTATCCATGATGCCACAAGGGCTCCCAGTCTCACTGCTCTAGCTCTGGCTTTGGATTCCTGCCTGCAGGGTCCCAGCCACTGGTGGGGCGGGGGGAAAGATCCACTAGGAACTCATTGATCATGGTGAATAAAGACAAGAGAGCCAAAACCTGTCTTGAATCACCTAAATCAGTCCCATCTGGTAAATATGATCATTTTGTTCAGTGTTAGATAAATCATCATAATGCTTCACAAGCAACCTTCATTAAATTCCATTTTTAGAAACCACTTCCTCCCCTCTGTGAGATCTGTTCATGATTCCCAATTGCCTTCAGGAGAAAGTCTAAATTTCTCTGTTTGGATTTCAAAGTCCTGCTCAGTAGGGCACTCGTCCTCTTCAGGGCCCCTCCTCCTTGCTCAGCAAGCTCCATCTCCATCCCAGCTTTCAGCTCTCGGTGCTTCTTAGATGCAGAGGTTCAGGGCAGAGCTGGTACAAGTTTAGAGTAAGCCATTAACAGTGGGATGGATGGAGGGAGACTGTGAGATCATGTACGAGGAAGTAAAGTGCACATTTCTTGACTGGGGCAACCAGTGGTCAAAATTCTGAAGACAGTGAAGGGAGTAACAGATACAGGACATTGCTCTCATGAGGTTGCTTTGCCTCTGCCCCATTCTCATGTCCCAAGGAGACAAGGACCCACCTTTCCTTCCCCTTATCTCTTGTGTATGTGATCTTTTAGAGAACTAACTGCCTGGAACATAATTCATCATGTCACTCAATAGTTGTTAAACTGAACTGATTTGATAATGATGATATAGCAATAACTATAGTGATGAAGTTCTAGAATGTAAGTGAGGTCTGGAGCTGACGGCCAAGAAGGAATTCTTAAGACGTCTCTGGTACGAAAAGGTGATTTATTAAAGCACAGAGACAGGGCCCGTGGGCGGGAAAAGATGCTGCCCTGGGGTTGTGAGGGGTGGTAGGTTATGTACCATGGAGTTGGGGGGAGGTAAGGGAAAGGGAGGTTTCAATAGAACTTTCATATGCTAAAGAGGACTTACAAAATACCAATGGTTATTTTTCCCTTTTAGCAAGCTATTAACATTAAGATATCTGGGAGATTCCTAAAGAATTTCACATATGTCCCACCCAGGAATGGGGGTGGGGAAAGGTTGCTAGGTGTCAGCCTTTTGTTCTGTCCTTAGCCAGCCTTCTGTTGCCTCATCCATAGGAGCTGTAGTCAGTATTGCACACCTACTATGTGCTTGTCTCCATGCTAGATCCCTCACCTACATCATCTTACCTAATTATCATAACCCCCAGAAGCAGTCATAATATCTCCAGTCTACGTATGAGAAAATGGTTTGGAAACTTTAAAAACCTCTGAAGAACCTGAATCAGGATGTAACCCCACAACTGACTACTTGCAAAACACAGACCATTTCTTCTGTGCCACTACTTCTCCAAGGACAATATGTTTCCTGTTACTGATGCAAGGAATTTAGGTCAAATACGTGAATTTTTAGAGGCCAACTCCCTGGTTGGCATGTAACAGCAAAATTCCTAGAAAGCTTAAATTATGCATCATTGAAGCCATTCCATTAGAAAGTGAAAATGTCAGACACACACCCACAGCTCAGCACATATGCAATCTAGCAGTCATTTTCTTGAAAATAGCATTCTTGTTACAAAGGCATAATGTCGCAGACTAAATCTCCTGCCTACATATGCAGATTAGGTTCTCTATGAGCACTTGAGGAAAGGGATGGAGCCTGGTCAGGATGAGTGGTGTGAAGGCAGAGTCAACCTCCTCCCATAGCTCTAGGCAAATGGCACCAAGGAAGGGGGGCCTTATTCATCAGGGCAGCACAATCAAGGTGAATATGGGGGTGGCCCCTGGCTTACTCTTCATCTCAGGATGGGGAGCAGCTTCGAGCTGTTCACGTCACCTCATTCTCTGAACTCACATTCACCTTCAAATCACTATTTTTGTATCTGTTGGATAAATATCTAGAAGTACAATTGCTGGGTCATGGGGTTATTCTATTTTTAACTTTTTGAGGAACCTCAATACCGTTTTCTGGAGTGGCTGCACCAGCTTGCATTCCCGTCAATAGTGTAGGAGGGTTCCCCTTTCTCCACATCCTCGCCAGCATCTGTCATTTCCTAACTTGTTTATTTTAGCCATTCTGACCGGTGTGCGGTGGTATCTCATTGTGGTTTTAATTTGTATTTCCCTCATGTTGAGTGATGCTGAGAATTTTTCATGTGTCTGTTAGCCATCTGTAGGTCTTAGCTTCTTGATCTATTAAGTGGGTATAGTAATTATATCTACTTAATTGGATTGTTGCTGAGATTAAATAAATACATGTAAAGTGCTCAGGACAAAGAGCAAGCATTCAATTAATATTAGTTTTTTACCGTCATCATCATCACAGAGCAGTAAGTTCATTGTGAGATGAGCACTCACTTTGCAGTTGAATGCCCACTCTTCCATTGATTAACTGCGTGACCTTAGGCAACTCATTCATGCTCTCTAGATCTCTGTTTCCTCAATCAATGCGTATTGATCTAGGACTTTCTAAATGTCAGGTACATTGCTAAGCACTTCCCATGTATTACCCATCAGCTTCCAACAATACATGAGATAGGTTACAGATCTGCTTTTACAGGTATGCAGACAGGTTCAGAGAAGCAACGTAAATTGTTCTGTATCACAGTCAGTGAGTGGTGGTTCAAGGTTTGAGCCCAAGTGTTTCCGTTTCCAGAGCCCATGCTCTTCACCAACATAGCAGAGCAGTCCCAGGTCTGAGGTTCTTGAACAGTCTGAATAGGACCTGACATTATCAAACCCCTATTACAGGTAGAAACTGTGGTGGGTATTCAAACATGGTAGTAGAAGCTTTTGTCATTATTGTTATCAGCTTCTGTTCTTACTCCTCCTCCTCCTCCTCCTCTTCCCCATCATCAGGCTTTCCCTAGGATGCCCTTGACCCACTGTACATACATTGCTCCTCCTCATGGTGTGCAACAACCTGGACCCTGTGTTTTGCAGCCTTCTCACCCTGGTCCATGCTGTTCTTTCCATTCCTCAATCTTTGCACATTCACAGCTCAGCCAGCCCTTAATCCAGATCACAAATACTTCATTTCCATGAAGACTGTACTTATCCTGCCCTTGCCTCAAACTAAGCTTGAAGTGCAACACTCTTGCATCCTTAATGGTGTGTGTTATGAACTCCACTTGTGCGTTTATTGACTTACCAGTCATGCCCTGACTAGACCTCAGTCTTCATGAAGGCAGGGACCAGATGTGGAGTTCACTGTCATGGAGTTCACCAGCCCAGGTGGAAGATGAGAGGTATTCAACAGTAGATCAATGGACATTTAATACATTCTTATATCTTTTTTTTTGGAAAACTATTGTACCATGGTGTGCAAAAGTGTATTCTACCCAGTGGTTTTCCTGGTCAAGCAAGTTTTAGAAGTACATCTTACATCCCCATTCCTGAAGAGCCATGCAAGATAGTGACATGCCAAAGGCTCTGAGAAGTCCTGCAGTAAAGAAATCCATTTTCATTTTCCAACCCTAGGAAACTTATTTGCCCATTAATCTCCTTTCCACAATTTTTCAGACCTCTTCCCTGTGTATGTTTTAAGAAATTAAGAAGATAAGGCTTTTCTTGTCCAATGTCAATGGAGAATATTTGTAATTCTGGTTGAGCAAGAAGGAGAGAGAGCTTCCTTCAACTTCAGCTTTCTGGAAATAGGGCCACCCCATGGAATGATAAGCTTCGGTGCCCACCAGAAGTGGCCTGGTCAATAGTGGGATGACCAAAAGAATTACCTCTCTTTTAGTGACAGAACTCAAACCACAGGAGGTCACCAGGAGGGACCAGAGAGAAGCGGGAGACCTTGTGTCACTGGCTTGTGGGGCTCAGTTAGGGGAAGGAGGAAGATGGAGATTGACAGCTGCAATTCCCTGATAGACATTTTGTTTATTTTGGGAAAGACAGACTGTCAGATGCAGAGCATTTCCTACTTGCCTGGCTTCTCTTGTGTTAATTCACTTACTCTGTATAATGGTCCCACAAGGTAGGCGTCATCCCCTTCCAGGAGAAATAAACAAAAACAAATGAACAAATAATCTTGTGTCACAATTTAAAATGCAAGTTACACGCAACTGATACATTTTTGAGCACTACATCTGAAACTAATGATGTTCTTTATGTAGGCTCATTGAATTTAAATTAAGAAAAGAAAAAAATGCAAGTTCTGTTATTTGGAAAGTCAATAAACTTGTGTTTTCAGTAGTGAATCAAGCATGCTCCAAAATGATCAAGTGGCAGGTCTCCCTGATTTCATTTTTAGTTCAGTGAATGGGGCTTTCAAAGTTCTTCTCATAATCCCACAGTTATTTGGCATCTGCCATACTCTTTCTTCTTTCTGACAGCCTTGGGGGTTAATATTACTACTCCCTTTTGCCAATGCAGAAACTGAAACTAAGAAGGCCGTGATAATTCATCCAGCATTCATGCAATGGAAGATTGCTTGGCTTCTGCTGGGTGTTGGGCGGTGTAGAGAGTTTGCTGTAGGATGAGCTTATTTAAAGTATTAGCTTCTAGTCTTTGTTGTGCATATACAGGCATGAAGAACTGTTCTGACATGTGATGGTGCTCTGACTCCGTGTTTGTGCTCCTCCGACATCCAAATGTTCAGATCTTACCCCAGTAGGATGGTGTTTGAAGTTGGGGCTTCAGGGAGGTAATTAGGTCATAAGGGTGGGGCCCTTGTGAATGAGATTCATGCCCTTATAAAACAGTCCCCAGTAAGTTCCCTCATCTTTTCCATCACGTGGGGACGCAGTGAGAAGACAGCTATCTATGAACCACAAAGTAGACATTCACCAGACACTGAGTCTGTTGGCAGCTTGATCTCGGACTTCAGCCTCTAGGACTGAAAGCATCTTAAAATATTTTGTTTAAGCCTCCCTGCCCCCCACACTGGGTCTATGGTATTTTGTTATAGCAGCTCCAACAAAGAAGCAGGGTTTTATATAGGTCATCATTTTTAATCCCTACAGTTTGGCATTAGTGTTGACATTTAACAGATGAGGAAACTGAGGCATGAGAATCAGAAAAACTTGTCCAAGGAGACCTAGCTACCAGTGGCAGACCAGGATCCAGACCCAGGCGTTCAGCGTTAGGTGCCCAAGCAACGCTCAGATGTGACATCTCACAAAACAAATGTTCCTTTCCTACAGCCTGTGGCCTTGCTGTCAGGCTTATTAAAAAGAGCTCTCAGGACACGATTCATGATTTTCTACTCTGCAGTGATGATGGAGATGGTATGAAGGGTACAAAGATGTAGGTAAAACCCAGCTTCCTCCCCCGTGGTCCCTCTGAAGAAACCCCACACTGGTTGCTTAATCAAAGTTAACGGGTACTCCTGAAGTCAGAATGCCCATCCTGTGATTTAATCCAAACTTTACAATTTTGTTATCTTAGTAAAGGCCACTAGGCGATTCCTCCCACATTTGTCACCGTACCCTAAAACACGATATAATTGGAAGCTGCTGTGCTGGGCTGAGTGTAGGATGACATTTTATGCACATTCAATGTGGACATAAATGTCATATTTGCACTAGCTTGGAGCTGCTTGTTGTAAGGATAAAATGTTCATGAGTGATGAGTAGACCCACCAGAGATCTTGGTGAATCAAAGGAAAGCAGCTCTTGGTCACCCAGGCAGAGAGAAGTGAATTATTGCAGGCAGAAGGTCCCCATGGTTCTCTTAAAAGCAAGTGCTTTCTTCTCTTTGCTCTTTCTTATTCAGTCTCTACAGAATATTTTCTTTCCATCATCTTGCTCTGTCAGTCAGATAAAACCTGATCACTATTCATTTGTTCATTCATTAAATATATATAATTTAAAAGCTATTATATGTTAGCACCTCTGTCTTCAGATCCTTCAAGTCCATTATTTTATTTTGTTTTGATTTACTTCTAAGGTTCATCCTTGATGTCCTCCCCTCCCTCCCTCTCCTACCCCTTTCTGCGCCAGAAAATCCTACTGCTTCTGACAGCTTATTACTCTCCCACTGTTACCAAGCCACCCTCACACCTGTCCTGGGTCATGGTGGCAGCCAACTAATGATCTTTAGCTTCCATGCTTGCCCCCTGCATCTATTCTCCACAGAGCCACCAAGATGAGCTTCAAAAAAAGCTGAAGTCAGATTATGTCATCCTGGTTCAAAACCACCCAAAATAAAACCACCCAAATTCCTTTCGGTTAGGATTTAAGTCTAATGCATAATACTACTGCCTCCCTTTTGCCTGCCTTGTCTTAGAACTAATTCGGAAATGAACCCAGAAGTGAGACAGATAGAGAGCCAAGTATCATGTTGATTACTGGAGAGGTCATTATTTTTTTTTTTCTGTTTTGGTTTTTTTTTTAATTAAATTTAATTTTTTTTCAGTGTTCCAAGATTCAGGGTTTTTTGAAGAATATATATATAGCTGGTGTCTGCTCAGTAAGTGGGCTTCTACAACTCCCCTAAGCTCCTCTTTCTCTCCCTTCATAGAAGCCTGCCTCATTAACATCACAGGGCTACCTTCTCAGGAAAACCTTCCTGTCTCCTTTCAGACTGCAGCCCTCCCATCTATGTTCATGCCCTTTGCTCATTTTTAACAAGATTGCCTGTTTCCGTATTGATTTATGAGGGGGGTTATATATGTTGAATATCTTCTTAAAATGTGTAGTTTGTATTTACATGTTATGGTGACTTTTGAAAAATTGCTTTTAGTTATAATGAAATTAAATTACCAATATTTCCTTTTTAAAGTTAACATATTTTATGTCTGCTTTGAAAAACGTTTCTCAATCTCAGGGTCCTAATGAGATTTCCTTATATTTTCTTCTGACACTTTGATGTTGGGCTTTTCCTATTTCATTCTTCAAGCCAAGAGGTTTCAGCATATGGTGTCAGGTGTTGATTTTGGCTATGATGGTATTTAGGTCCATTGTTACTTTATTCCTTACAGAGAACCCTCAATTGCCACTTTGTTTGTAATAGTTCCTCATGGATAGAATGTCTCCCTTTTTCCCAGTGACCTGTGTATATAATTTCCTTGTATCTATAGGATTGTTTCTGGGTTGTCTATTCTGTTCCTGTGGTCTGTTTATTCCATCCTGTACCTCAGTCACACTGTAGGAATTATTACAACTTCATAATAATGCAAGAAAATTAAGAAATTATGTCTTTCGTGATTCCATGAGATAAAGACTATAGCTCAGGTTCTTTGACATTTCTTTTTAGTCTTTTGCTTATGCACTTTTTATACATACTCTATATACAGATGTGAATTTTCATTTTTTCTTAACATTTGAATTTTCATTTTTCCTTATGTTTTGCCACATATTGGCAAATGCTCCAAATTTATGTTTTTACTATGAGAAAAATGTGAATAAGCACTCAAGTTTTAAGAAGAAGCAAGATAGTATTTTTATCTAGGGAGACTGTGCCTCTAAAGACTCAGTTACATAGTTGTTTTCTTAATGGCATATGAACTGTAACAACTCAAGGAAAGCTTGGGTCATACATTCAGAAGCGTGACATGAAGGCATATGATGGTTGCATTCATGTCTAAGGAACATCTTTCAAGTCCTTTAGGTGAAAGCAAACCGTGTCCTGTATGGGATCATTACCGAACTGTTTATTTCAGGAACAAACAATGACACAACTCCCTTCAGCAGTGGATTATTGTTTCAACTGGGTTCCAAGTCAGAAGGGAACCATCATGGAAGCTGTGTGGGCAATGATGTGAACTGCGATTTCTAAACTGGGAATTGATGTGTTGGTTGTTATTGGGGGAAGTTTGAAGATTCCAGTTACTACAGGCAGATTTTACATCTTTCCCTAATTTGACTGCAGGACTTCTAACATCATTTCATCTCCAAATGATTATCTATTCAGTCAGCTCCAACTAGGAGTTGAAGTATAAACTTGGAGAACCTTTCATGTGGGAACATGTTCCTTTTAATTTCTGGGGTATCTAGGAGAGGCAGCATCTCCCTTTTAGGTCTCCTGGAGATAGGGCTTCCTAGTTCTGTCAAATAGTTTCCTACTTGGATTTAATTGTATTTTTATTTATAACCATTTATACAATCTCATTGCTTGGTTTCTCCTGAGGTAGGTTGGGCTAGTGTTGATGTTTTTGTGATATTTATTCAACATTAGATATTGTTTTAACTTGAACAACTTTAAGCTTTGTTACACTCCTTGAAACCTTCAGAACATAATTGTGGTGTCTCTGAGAGTCTCCAGAGTCTTAGAGATGCTGAAAACTCAGAAAGCAACTTCTCGTACCTAGCTCAGGAATCTCTTCTCCAGCATTAAGGCCAACATTTATTGAGAGCTAGCACTAAGCCAAAAAATGGACCTATATAATTAGGTGCCTATTGTGCCCTGCTCACTTCCTCAAGTGCATTGTGTTATGGAGTTTCCCTAATTGTGAGAAAATCCCTCCTGTTCCTTATCCAAACTTAGCCTGCAAAAGATATCCATATACTGGTTCTAGTCTTGCCTTTTGTGGTTACATGGTCTGAGTCTTGCTTACTGGATTGTGAGCACCTTCATCTTACAGACCCAGTTCTCAAACTTTATGTGCACCAGAGTCATCCAGATGCTTTGTTGAAGCTGCTGGCTTTCACTTCAGGTGTTCTGATTCCATAAGTCTGCGATGGGGCCATAGAATTGGCTTTTCTAACAAGCCTCCAGGAGATGTTAATGCTGGTGGTCTGGGGACCACACTTGGAGAACTTCTCTTAGAAAGAGCATCCCCTTTCCTAGATGCTAAGCATCTTACTAACTGTCAAGGATAAGCAATGAACAGAACAGGTACAGACAGTCCTTACACCTATGGAGCTTATGGTCCAGTGAGATTTATTGGAAATATAAACAGTAAGGTGAGGTGTGTAATATGACAGAGAAAGGTTCTGAGACTCTGAGAATATAAAACAGGGAAATTTATCTGATCTAATGATTGGAGTCAGAGAAGCCTCCTTGTAGAAGTGATTTTTGAGCCTTGACCTGAAAAATAGTTTGGGAATTTCCAAGACTGAAAAGAAGATGATGGGGTAAGAGAAAGAGTTCTCATGAGAGAGCACAGCATGGGTAAAGTTGGATAGCACCATCCATGCAAGACTTATAGACAGCCAGTGCCATGGACACGAAAAAGGAAGGGGAGGGCTATAGGAGTCAGAGATGCTTTCTGAACTAGTTTAAAAGATTTACTTTTATTCCAAGGTAAATGAAAGAGGAAGTCACTAAAATACCATTGGGTTTTAAACCAGGTGGAGTGGGTATGATTTTGTTCTAATTTGTAAAATCAAGTCTTATTTGGCACTCTTCCCAGTACCTGGTGTAGGTGCACAGAGAAGCTTATATATTTTTTGCTTTGGGTATTGAGAATAATCCAGAAATATTAGTTCCCTTAAGGTGATGGATGCATGCGTGTGTGTGTGTGTGTGTGTGTGCGCGCGTGCGCACGCACACACATGTGTGCGGTTGCCTGTGTGCATGCATGTTGAACATTGTAGCTTTTCAGGACATCCCTGTTTATGTGCATGCCAGTGACATAGTAAATAAATAACTTACATGTAACAAACCCAGTCTGTGTTGTAGTGAGAACTGCTAATGCTCAGGTTCCCTGAAGCTGATTGCATTACCCTGTGATTAACACCAGGGCTCTGGCGCCCTTAAGTACTCACTAATTCAAAGTATAGGGGACATGGTTTTGCATTCTTTCAGATTTAAAGGCAAGATGATGATTGACTTGTGTAATTTAAGGTTCACAACAATATTGCTGACCTACAAAATGGAGATTTTTTAAATTCTCTCTTGCCAGGAGGTCATTCTGCATTTTATGAGAAGGAAATGGTGGGGCGCAGTGAAGGTCATGGGGCAGTGGGGAAGGAAGTATTTAAGAAGGTGGCACTGACTGTAGATTTTGCTTCTGAAGTGATACAGGAATGCTAGTCCCTTTCTACCTCATTAGTGTATTTGAAGAGCAATGAAACTTGGAAAGAGAGAATGTGCAAATGTGTTTAGGGCATTGTTTAACATATGGCTTTAATTACAGGATTTGGCCCTTGTACTTATGGGGAGTTTCTTAGGGTAGAGCAGATATCACAGGCATACTGTGTGGCATCTGAATTATGGTTTTAATAATTTGGAGAAAATAAGATCTCATCAACATTTGGATTTGTCTCTTAATCAGTGGTTGGGCTTGGAGAAGAGCATTTGCCATAGCTTCCAAATATAGTAGATGGATGACTTAAGGGCTGGTCCTATAGGTAAGGAAGATGGAGGGAGCTAGAGTGTCAGTGTCAGTTAGCCCTGGATTTGAAAATTCGCCTACTGAGCCTCCATCTTCACATTTGAAAAACAAAGATAGTACTACCAACCTCACAGAATTTTAAGACATAATGAAATTTTTTTTATTGTGTTATGTTAGTCGCCATATATAATACATCATTAGTTTTTGATACAATGTTCCAAGATTCATTATTTATGTATAACATCCAGTGCTCCATGCAATACCTGCCCTCCTTAATACCCATCACTGGGCTAACCCATCCACCCCGACCCCTCCCCTCTAAAACCCTCAGTTTCTCAGAGTCCACAGTCTCTCATGGTTCCTCTCCCCCTCCAATATCCCCCCTTCACTTTCCTTTCCTTCTCCTAATGTCCTCCATGTTATTCCTTATGCTCCACAAGTAAGTAAAACCATATGATAATTGACTCTCTCTGCTTGACTTATTTCACTCAGCATAATCTCCTCCAGTCCCATCCATGTTGATGCAAAAGGTGGGTATTCATCCTTTTTGATGGCTCAGTAATATTCCATTGTATATATCGACCACATGTTCTTTATCAATTTGTAAGACATAATGAAATTTATATATCTGAGGAGATCTGGGGGTCTTCTAAGGGTCCTTCTTAAATAGAAGTTATTATTATTATCACTATTATTTTGTTGTTAATTGTTCCCCTGTGATGTATTAGTGGGTCAGTTGCCCTGTGTGGGGCTCTGTAAACTACTTAAATCTCTATGACTGTTCTTTTTTTTATTAATTTAATTCCAGTATAGTTAACATAGAGTGTAATATTAGTTTCAGGCATAGAATATAGTGATTAAACACTTCTATACAACACCCCGTACTCATCACAAGTACACTCTTTAATCCCCATCGCCTATGACCCATCTCCCCACCTCCCCTCTATAACTACCAGTGTGTTCTCTAAAGTTAAGAGTTTCCTGGTTTCTCTATATATGTATTTTTCCTTTGCTCTGTATGATTGTTCTTTAAGACTTAACTCCAGAGATTATATGGAGACACTTTGGCTGCATTCTGTTAGTTAACCCAAGCCACTAGGCCAGCCCAAACTCAAAGGAAGAGTAAATGGATTACATTTCTTGATGGGAGCGCGCTAAAGCAAGCAGCCAATTTAGGAGGCTTTCCGTAAAAGATACTATCTTGGATTAGGTGTGTAGTAAATATATTGAGAGTAAACGGATTTGAGATACATTTTGAATGTAGAAGCAGATAATGGAGTCAGTCTCTAGGTTAAGAACTAAAGACGGCATGTGCTCACACTGTGTGTTATATGTCAGAGATGAATCACTAATTCTACTTCTGAGACTAATTTTACAACCATATGTTAACAAACTAAAATTAAATAAAAACTTGAGGGCATGTGTTGTGATGAGCACTGGGTGTTCTAGGCCACTAATGAATCATTGAACACTACATCAAAAACTAGTGATGTACTATATGTTGCTAACTGAACTTTACTGGGAAAAAATTTAATAAAAACTTGAGATATATAAAAACAAATTACTTTTTCAAAATAGAAAAAAAGAGAGAGAGAGAGAACGAACGAACTATAAAGGCTGGTCTACAGGATGTAAGGGATTCCTAATGATTGAGAGTCCTAAAGAGAAGGTAGTATTAACCCCAGAACCCTCTCTCAGTATTCAGAAACTCAAAGCCAAGACGCTCCCTGGGAACTGTCCAGCGTCCTGAGGTGCTCCCTGGGTTGTTCATCTATCCCGTGGCCTCCAGCTTTGTGCCAGGCACTGTGATCAGCTTTGGGAGTATAAGGGCCTGTAAGACACGAAAGGACATGGTTCCCACTCTTAGTAAGCTCATAGTTCTTTTGTGATGATTCAAAAGTATGCAGAATTCCCAGGATGGTATGATGAGTAACTGAGATAGAGAGTATATGTCACCGTGCTGAGTTCAGATAAGTCTTTCTGGTGAAGCTCTCTGTGTTGCCTACTGAACTCTTCACATTCTTCTACCTCAAAATCCTTTAGTCTGTCTTGAAATTAAGTGGCTCTTTTAAATATACATGATTTTGTGATGATATGGAAAGTTGCCACTGATTTATTTAGACCCTCCAAATGCTGGCACACTCCATTATGCAATATTTAAAAATCACATTTATTAAATTGCACTACTAAACTCATCAGTAACATCTTTGAGTATTGGAAAGCTTTCAAATTCATGTGATAGATATGAGTTTCTCAAAAGTCTAATTTTTACTAGAAAATTCAAATTTTATCATTGGCAACAAATACAGTCAGATTTTTTTTTTCCTGAAATGACAGGTTTGCTTCATTCATCTTCAGTTTTTTTTAAATTATGTTATGCTAGTCATCATACAGTATTGTAAGTAAATTAATCTCTGAAGTAAAAATGGTATCCCTTTTAAAAAGTATCTAGTTCAGCTTATAATTTAGTTGCAAAAATGTTCTGTTTTGTTTTTCTGGAAGAGGAGTGTTTATATATACTTTCACACAGAATATTTAGAAGACATATTCAAAGATATACATTTAATAAAGTTAATATTTTCCCTGACTTTTTGCATTCTTAAGTGAAATTGGCTTTTATTTATGAGTGTGAGGCAGTGACAAACAGTGAGGACTGGTACAGTTTGGTGCCGTTTCTTCCTTTGTGCAAAGGTGCCATTTGTTTTACCCATCATTACATTTGTACTGTCACTGAGAACACATTCCAAGATTCAAAAGTTTTTCAGTTCTTCCAGCATCTCAGGACCACTGTTGGTGAGGTATTTATATCAAAGATTTTCTTGGAAGACTAGTTGATGTTGATACCAGAGAAGATAAGCAACACTGAAAGTCCTGTCGTGTCTGTAGATCCATCCATTTGCAAGACAGAAATAAAATTCTACTGTTAATTGGTTGACTCAGTCTTCATGTTTGCATGAGAATAGTACTATGAAATCTTTAATTCAGAGGCTTACTACATTGTTAGCAACTGGAAATGCTGTCACTTTCCATCCAGCAGTTGTTCAGTAATGTCAAGAGCTTAAGGCTCTGTTACTCTCTGAGCTCTCATTTTTGTTTCCCCAGCCAATGAAATATGATAACTTATTCTGAAACATGCTTCTGTGGCTTTTTTGTTCATAGTTTGGAAAACTATATTGAACAATTTTTGGACTTTTAAAGAACTTGTTTTATCTCTGCTTAAAACACTTAATTCCTTTTTAAATTCTGTCATCGGTATCAAAGAAAAAATAGTAACTTCCCCGTGGAGATATCTGGCAAACAACACTTCACCCATGTGATCAAAGTTAACAGTGCCAGCAATGAGATCTCTCAATGTCGTGCGCCCCCTTTCATGATGCACCAAGAAGGACACAACATCATTTCTACAGGCTTCTTGCCAAAAATGGATCACCTCAGTGTAAACATAAGAACACATCAGCCAACCCCCAACCAAGGCATAGTCTATAAAATTATTAGCCAATTGCTTCAAAAGATGATGAGACTTCAGGAATTACTAAAGAACTGTCCCAGATTGGAGGAGACAAAAGCAATGTGTGATCATAGTTGAGATCCTGGACCAGAAGAAGGACATGAGTTGGGGAAAGCCATCAACATTCAAAGAAGTCTATAGATAGCTAGTAATATTGTATTTAGATGATGAGTACAAGGGAAGTCTGTATACTCTTTGTAACTTTTCTGTAAATCTAAATTATTCCAAAATGAAATCCATTATTCTTAAAAAAAAAAAAACAACTCTGAATGATCATTCTGTAATAATGCCATTACTTAACTGGCACAATAGTACTATTCTCAAAAACTCCATTCCATGAAACACAATAAAATAAATGGTTGACATCCATGAAGTTGAGGGAGAGAAAATAATTTTGTTTGTTCTTAATTGCAATTCTTTTTGTATTCTTACCTCATTCCTTTGCTGTAGATTCTTTCCTCTATGAGTCAGAGTTCTCTGGAATGACATTTTCATCTTTTTCAGTGTCTTCAGACATAGATGATTCAGCTAGCAATTGAGGGGGCGAATAGTCTAAACTTTTCCAAGCTAATTATTTAGCCTTAAACATAAGAAAAATATAAGCTGACCCTTGTACAACACAGGTTTGAACTGTGTGAGTCCACTCATACGTGGATTTTTTTTACAGCACAGTACTATAAATGTATTTTATCTTCTTTACACATTTCTTAACATTTTCTTTTTTCTAGCTTACTTTGTTGAAGGAATTCTGTATAAATACATATAACATGCAGAATATGTGTTAACCAACTGTTTATGTTATCAGTAAGTCTTCCAGTCAACAGTTAACTATTAATAGTTAAACTCTGGGGAGTCAAAAGTTACACACGAATTTTCAGTTGTTCAGGGTTTGGCACCATAAACTCTGCATTGTTCAAGGGTCAACTCTATTATAAATTAATGTTCATTTATTTTAAAGTAAAATATTACAAAGTATAAAATAACAATCTTTACAGAAAAGGTTTACAATTTTATATTTTTTATTTTCTAGAAATTATTTAGAAAAACCATAAGGGACTCTTAATCTCAGGAAATAAACCGAGGGTTGCTGGAAGGAAGGGGGATATGAGGTATGGGGTAGCTGGATTATGGACATTGGGAAGGGTGTGTGCTATGGTGAGTGCTATGAATTGTGTAAAATTGATGATTCACAGACCTATACCCCTGAAGCAAATAATACATTATGCGCTAATAAAATTAAAAAAAATTATTTTCTAAATACTGTTACAAAACAGGACAACAAAGTATAGTTTTTATGTTTCCACATGTAAGGGAAACTTCAGGATTTCAAATAAATAATTTATTGTGTGATAATGAAGTTATGGTTAAAAGCAGGTGTACCCAAAGATGGTTAGTAAGAACATAGTAGAAATTTTAAGAACAAACTGAGATCATGTCTGAAAAGGACTTTATTTATATCTCAAGCCTACAACCTTAGAAAGTTCTAGAAAACATGAGAATATACAGGGACACATTCATTTTGAATTGGCATGATTACATGTCACATAGCCTCTGGAAAACTCTACCATATACTCATGAGAGTATGAAAGTTTTATAAAGACTTATGAAAATAGTTTTGGCCTATACAGACCCTGAGAGGGTCTTGGAGGACCACACTTTGAGAATGGCTGCTGCAGAATTTTGAGTGCTCATTTGGGGTAGCAAAATTGTGTTAAAGAGCATCTGTGCACATGGACAGGTATGAAATGCTGAGTACAGCTTCCACGACACAGCACTCAAGAAACATAAGTTGCTGTTGTTACAGAGGATAGATGAAGCCACAGAGAATTTTCCTATGAGATTACTTGACAATAAGAAAAGTAGTCAGAATGGAATCTTCTGGATGCCCAGTGTTTAAGGAATTGATGAGCAAGAAGTTTCTGGAATGGTGGAGGTGGAAGACACTGGGAAAGAGGGTTTGGCTATCACAATGATGGATGAAAAACTACCAACAGACCTATCTAGAGTCTATGGAGAAGGATATAAAAATAATTTTGGAGATAGAGAACAAAAAGCAGGAGGTAATCAACAAGCTCACTGATGTAGGTACAATTATCCAGGCCCTCCAGAGTTTCCTGTGAGGCATATGGCAATGAGCACACTTGACAGAGGGAGGACCCACCACATGCGAGAAACTCCACTCTCTCTTTCAAGGATTTGATGCCCTTCTCATAGCCCTCACCACATTTTTGATTACTTATTTCATTTATGTCTTTGAGTTTCAAGAGCTGAAAAGCTCAAAAATGACTTCTTCCTTGCCTGAACTGCCTTGCCCCACATCGAGTAGACACTCAATAAATATTGATTGATCCAATGAATGGATGGCTGTGACCTTAGAAAGAGTAGTCCTTGATGGAATGCCTGGGGGGTGGAGAAGAGAAGACGGGTTACAAAGGACTGTACAGATGGTCAGGGAAGAATCAGGGGAAAGGAGTACAAACAAATCTTTAAAGAACTGTGACTGGGAATAATAGGAGGGAGACAAATCAATAGTCGCATGAGGATCCAGGGACAAGAGAGGATTCTTTTAGAGGGGAGGGACTAGCAGAATTATATTCTGAGAAAAAAGAGCAAAGAAAGAGAGAGAGAGAGAGAGTGGAGATGAAGATACAAGGGAGAAGGAGTCCCCCTACTAAGGTAAGAATTCATTCATTCATTCATTCAACAAATATTAACTGAGTGCCTGCTCTGTGACAGGTCTTGTGCTGATTGCTTGATATGGGATGGTAAAGGATAGAAATGTGCCCCTGTCGTGCAAGAATTTGGAGGTGAGATAGACTTGGTTCTAACTTACACTAGTGAGTAACTTTGGGCAAGAAGCTCAATCTCTGTAAACTTCAGATTCCTCGTGTATAAAATGGGTACTTTGCTACCTGCTGTGTGAGGTTGTTGTGCAAAGTGCTGTGTACAGTGCTTGGCATGCAGCCGGTGCTGCGTGGCATAGTCTAGTGGTCACGAGCCTATTCTCTGGAACCTGACTACCTGATTTAGAATCCCACGTCTACCATTATTGCTTGCATGATCTAAACTAAGATACTTAACCTCTTTGTGGTTTTCTAATCTTGGAAAGGGAACAGCAAGTGTGTCCCCTTCTTTGTGCTATGATGAGATAGAATGAGGTCCTCTGAAGCAGGTGTTTAGAATAGTGCTAGGCAGGGACCGGGCACTCTAAGTAGCAGCTCTTCTCATGCCTTTCCTTCCCCTTTCGGAGGTTTTACTGTAACACTCTTCTGGACCATTCATAGGATAGTAACAATTATGCAATATGAATGTAGAAAAAGAATATTGTCTTCCTTCTTTAGACCGTTCATCCTAGACTGCATGTCAAACAGCCTAGTAGATTTATCTTGTCCACATGAGAAGGATTAAAGATACATAGCAGGTTATACGTTAGCTAGAGAGGTCAGAAGTCTGCCTACACTTGAAAAGATGGCATCATAATTTAATAAATCCAAGTTATAACACAACGTGTTCTTTTTACTGGTTAAAGTATTTGTCATTGTGGAAGAGAGTCTGTTAAGAACAGTCTGCTCCAGTCTTGTTTTGCTAAAAATAGAATCGACAATTTGAACCTTTGAACCCAACAGCACTTCAGATCCTTAACAAGACTAATAACATCAGGTCCTGGTTATAACTTCCTCCTCCCGAAAGTGAGTCTATAGAAGTGAGGACAGAGAAGCAGCTGGACACAGAGGAGAGAGGGCTGTTGGCAGGCAGACCTGGACTGGAGTCCTGTCCCTGTCACACAAAGCTCTTCAAGCCAGCAGGGAGAACTGAGCATCCAACAGGACCCTGGGGAGGTCAATAGGAAGAGACAGAGTAGAAGACTCCAGGGAGACCGGGAAGCTGCTGGGTGACTGTGGGAGCATCTGCAGTCTTACTGGTGGTCGATTGTGGTACGTTGGTGGACAAAGTCACCTTTCAGGGCACCCTTGTTTGTACTGGGGCAGTTCTGATTCTCAAACTCTCACCTTTACTCTCAGCTGTCCCCTTGTTCACCCCCTGAACATCATGCCTCTTCCACCTGGCATTCTCTCAGATAGTGTAAAGACCTACATTAGTGTCTCCTCACCTAGTCTCCCCTTTTCCTGCATGAGTAGCCTTTGTTGTTTCTTTGAAACTGTTTAACTTTTGGGGTGCCTGGGTGGCACAGTCAGTTAAGCCTCCAGCTCTTGGTTTGGGCCCAGGTCATGATCTCAGGAATGAGCCTGTATTGGAATCCACATTCAATGTAGAGTCGGCTTGAGACTCTCTCTCCCTCTGCCTCTGCCCCCTCCCTCATGTGCACATGCGCGCGCACACACACACGCGCACTCTCTCTCAAATAAATAAATAAATCTTAAGAAACTTTTTAGCTTTTAGAAAAATTAAATATACACAGAAAAGTGTGCACATGAGAAGTTTATAGTTCAAAGAATTTTCAAAACTAAACACACCTACATAACCAGCACCCAGAACAAGAAACAGAACATATCAGCATCCCCAGGATCCCTTCCAGTCTCTGTCCCACAAAGGTAGCCTCTCTCCTGGCTTGGAACAGCGTAGATTGGCTTTGCCTGCATTTGTACCTTATATGAATGGGACCATACAATAGGTGTGAGCTGTAGATGAAGTGCACGCAACACCACGCCTGGATGGGATGGGGCCAGATCCTTTGTGTGGATTGCTTTGTTTCAACACTGCATTTTGGGGTTCATCCATATTGTTGTAGGCAGTTGTAGATTAGTTGTTCTCATTGCTATGTAGTATTTATTTTTTAAAATTTTTATTTAAAATCAGTTAATTAACATACAGTGTATCATTAGTTTCAGAGGTGGAGTTTAGTGACGCATCAGTTGCATTTGACACTCAGCACTCATTACATCACATGCCCTCCTTAATGCCCAACACCCAGGTACTCCAGCCCCCCTACCAACCTCCCCTCCAGCAAACTGAGGGTTGCTATGTAATATTTCACTTTGTGAATACACCATGATTTATTTATTCATTCTACTGTTGACAAGCCTTTTTGGAGCTATTTTCAGTTTGGGGCTATTACAAATAGTGTGTCGCTATGAACTTTTTGCCACAAGTCTTTTGGTGCCAACATATGCACATTTCTGTTGTATGTATGCCTGGAAGTAGAGTCACTGGGTCACGGTACGTAGGTGGAACACACTCAGTTCAGGTTAAATAGACACTCTCAAGCAGTTTGCCAAAGCAGCTGGACAATGTCATCTGTTCTTTACACTGTTTGTTACTGACTATGCTGCAGGAAGCTCTCTGATGAACTTGGTTTATAGGAGGAGAGGGGAATACATAACCAAGAAGAAGAAAATAGATTATCCAGGAGTTGTCAGGGATGTCCAGCCTGAATTAAGGCCATATTCTGCAGCCCCCAGAAGGGTGCTCTCTGGCCAGGCTTGGTCCTGTGCCCATCTCTGGGGTACTGCCTGTGATCAGAGCGATGGTGTCATCCAGCTGGCTAGCGGGGCTGTCATGCTAGCTCTCAACTGCTCTGCCAGGGACATGACACTGTAGCTGACAGCTCCATCAGGACAGAGGCCTGTTCCCCTGCATTAGCAACTAGCCAGAGGCAAATAGGCAGTCGTGCTGGGCAGACAGGCCATTTTCATCACAGCTCCCATGACATCGGAGAGCCAGGGGGCTCCAACACTGCAGCACCTATTTCAGGCTGCCAGGGGGCTCCAACACTGCAGCACCTATTTCAGGCTGCCTGGGGGGACCGTTGGGGGCATCCCATGAGGAATTGGATGTGAGAATGCTGTGTGAACAAGGAAAACATCTGCAGATGTTCGTTATTAATGTCCTGCTTCCGTGTAATCCATTACTGTGTAGAGTTTTCACACTTGGGAGATTAATAAGAACAAACCCGGCTTCTTCAATGAGTTCTGCAGACCCAGCTGGATTTAATTGTTGAGGAATGAAGGGTGTGCAGATGTTTTCTCTGAGGCCTTACCAGAAATATGAAGACAACAAATCTAGGCTGAGGGAAAAGACATCTTAAAAAGAAAAAAGGAAATGTGCGTGGGATCCAAATGTGAGGTTTAATGAGGGGATTGTGGCTGTAGAGAACATTCGGCAGCAGCACACTTGAACCAAGAATGTGTGATGCCAGCGTCACCTTTTCCCCAGAGAGAAGCATGTCAGGGTGAGGTCTGAGCTGCGTGTCTCTACTGCCAGGTGGTGTGTTTGGTGATGTGGGCGATTTAAAGTGAACTTCCTGGTCAGGAGCCACTGGACTCCTCCTTGGATGAGATGGAAAGAGAATCAGTACCTGTGTCCAACTCAGAGTTAAAGACCTTCCGTCGACACCTACAGAGATTTCTTTCTCTGGGTGTCGGCTTTCTTGTTTGAAAATGAAAGTTTAATTTACATCTTTTGAGAGGGTCCTATGGTTCTTGTCCTTTTATTAATGTGGTATATCCCATTGATTGATTTGCAGATGTAGAACCACCCTTGCAGCCCAGAACAAATCCCACTGGGTCATGGTGAATAATCCTTTTAATGTACTGTTGGATCCTATTAGCTCGTATCTTGGTGAGAATTTTTTGCATCCATGTTCATGAGGGATATTAGTCTGTAATTCTCCTTTTTTAGTGGGGTCTTCTGTCTGGTTTGGGGATTAAGGTAATGCTGGCATCATAGAATGAGTTTGGAAACTTTCCTTCCATTTTTATTTTTTGAAAGAGTTTCAGAAGAATAGGTATTAATTCTTTTTTAAAATTTAAATTCAATTAACCAACATGCAGTACATCATTAGTCTCAGATACAGTGTTCAACAATTTATCAGTTGTGTGTAACACCTAGTGCTCAGCACATCACGTGCCCTCTTTGATGCTCATCACCCAATTACCCCATTCTCCTGCCTTCCTCCCCTCCAGCAATGCTCAGTTTTCTTCCTAGAGTTAGGAGTCTCTCATGGTTTTTTTCTCCCTCTCTGATGACTTCCCATTCAGCTTTCCCTCCCTTCCCTTATGATCCTCTTCACTTTTTCTTATATTAGACAAATGAGTGAAACCATACGATAATTGTCTTTCTTTGATTGACTTACTTCACTCAGCATAATACCCTCCAGTTCATCCACATTGATGCAAAAGTTAAGTATTCATCCTTTCTGATGGCTGAGAAATATGCCATTGTGTGTGTGTGTGTGTTTACACACACTACATCTTCTTTATCCATTCATCTGCCGATGAACATCTTGGCTCTTTGCAGTTTGGCTATTGTGGACATTGCTGCCATGAACATTGGGGTGCAGGTGCCCCTTCAGATCACTACATTTGTATCTTTGGAGTAAATATCCAGTAGTACAATTACTGGGTCATAGGGTAGCTCTATTTTAAACTTTCTGGGGAACCTCCATACCATTTTCTTCTTTAAATGTTTGGTAGAATTCCACTGGGAGGCCACCCATCCCTGGACTCTTGTTTGTTGCAAGATTGTTTTTTATTACTGATTCAGTTTCTTTGCTGGTTATGTACCTGTTCAGGCTTTCTATTTCTTCCTGTTTCAGTTTTGGTCATTTATATGTTTCTAGGAATGCATCCATTTCTTCCATATTGCCCAATTCTTCGGCATATGATTGCTCTGAATATTCCCTTATGATTGTATTTCTTTAGTGTTGGATGTGATCTCTTCTCTTTCATTCACCATTTTATTAATTTGGGTCCTTTCTCTTTTCTTTTTGGTAAGTCTGGCTAGGGGTTTCTTTATCTTATTAATTCTTTCAAAGAACTAAATCCTAGTTTTGTTGATCAAGCATTTGATGAAATATAGCATCCTTTCTTGATAAAAACTCTGTGCCTTGTAGGGATAGAGGTGACATACCTCAATTATCATAAAATTTATACATGAAAGACCCACAGTGTCTTCTCAATGGGGCAAAACAGAGAGCTTTTCCCCTAATGTCAGGAACACAACATGGATGTTCACTCTCACCACTGCTGTTCAACACAGTACTGGGAGTCATAGCCTCAGCAATCAGACAACAAAGAAAATAAAAGGCAACCAAATCAGCAAAGAAGTCAGACTTTCACTCTTGACAGACGACATGATACTCTATGTAGAAAACCCAAAAGACTTCAGCAAAAAATTGCTAGAACTGATAGAGGAATTCAGCAAAGTGGCAGGATACAAAATCAATACACAGAAGTCAATTGCATTTTATATATTAACAATGAGGCAGAAAAAAGAAAAATTAAGGAATTGATCCCATTTACAGTTGCACCAACATTGTAACATACCTGTGAATAAACCTAACCAAAGAGGAAAAGGATCTGTATTCTGAAAAACTGTAGAACACTTATGAAAGAAATTGAGGAAGATGCAAAGAAATGGAAAAACATTCCATGCTCATAAATTGGAAGAACAAATATTGTTAAAATGTCTATGCTACCTAGAGCAATCTGTACATTTAATGCAATCCCTATCAAAATACCATCAACTTTCTTTCACAAAGCTGGAAAAAATAATCCTAAAATTTGTATGGCACCAGAAAAGACCCCAAATAGTCAAAGGAAGGCTATAAAAGAAAACCAAAGCTAGAAGCGTCATAATCCTGGACTTCAAGCTGTATTACAAAACTGTAGTGATCAAGACAGCATGGTACTGGCACAAAAACAGACACATAGATCAATGGAACAGAATAGAGAGCCCAAAAATGGACCTCAACTCTGTGGTCAACTAATCTTTGACAAAGCAGGAAAGAATGCCCAATAGAAAAAAGGCAGTCTCTTCAATAAATGATGTTGGGAAAATTGGACAGCCACAAGCAGAAGAATGAAACTGGAGTATTTCCCTATACCACACACACAAAAAATAAACTCAAAATGGGTGAAAGACCTCAATATGAGACAGGAATCCATCAGAATCCTAGAGGAAAACACAGGCAGCAACCTCTTTAGCCTTAGCTGCAGCAACTTTTTGCTAGACATGTCTCCAAAGGCAAGGGAAACAAGCAAAACTGAACTATTGGGACTTCCTCAAGATAAAAAGCTTTTGCACAGCAAAGGAAATAGTCAACAAAACAAAAAGAAAACCTACACAATGGGAGAAGGAATTTGCAAATGTCTTATCAGATAAAGGGCTAGTATCCAAAATCTATAAAGAATTTATCAAACCCAAAACCCAAAAAACAAACAAAAACAAAATCCAGTCAAGAAATGGGTAGAAGCCATGAACAGATATTTCTGCAAAGAAACCATACAAATGGCCAATAGACTCATGAAGAAATGCTCCACATCCCTCAGCATCAGGGAAATACAAATCAAAACCACAATGAGAATGGCTAAAATGTACAAGTCAGGAAACAACGGATATTGGCAAGGATGCAGAGAAAGAGGAACCCTCTTAGACTGCTAGTGGGAATGCAAGCTGGTACAGCCACTCTGGAAAACAGAATGGAGCTTCTTCCTCAAGAAGTTAAAAATAGAGTTATCCTGTTGCCCAGAAATTGCAGTTCTAGGTATTTATTGTATACAAACATAATTATTTTAAGAGGCATCTGCACCCCAATGTTTATATCAACTGTGCCCACAATAGCCAAACTATGGAAAAGCTCGGATTTCCATCAGATGAATGGATAAAGAAGAGTGTGGTGTGTACACACACACACACACACACACACACACACACACACCATGGAATATTACTCAGGTATCAAAAAGAATGAAATCTTGCCATTTGCAACAATGTTGATGGAACTAGAGGGTACTATGCTAAATGATGTAAGTCCAAGAAAGACAAATACCATATGATTTCACTCATATGTAGAATTTAAGACACAAAACTGATGAACGTAGGAGAAGGGAAGGAAAAATAATATAAGATGAAATCAGAGAGGGAGGCAAATCATAAGGTATATTTATCTCTAGGAAACAAACTAAAGATTGCTGGAGGAGTGCAGGTGGTGGGAATGGATATTGGGGTGATGGGCATTAGGAGGGATGTGATGTCACTAGCACTAGGTGTTATATGCAGCTGATGAATCACTAAATTCTGCTCCTGAAACTAATAATACAGTATATGTTAACTAAATTGAGTTTAAGTAAAGAATTTAACAAAGAGTTTAATTTTAAAATATCCAAGGTTTTTAAAGCTCACATTCTGTGATTGTGTGATTCTTTGATGGAAACAGAAAAAGAAATGCAAAACATTAGACTGGTTTCTTGTGGCCACCATACCACACACTGGATGTGGTAAAACAACAGACATGTTTCCCACACAGTTGTGGAGAAAGTCTGAAATCAAGGTGTCAGCATGTCTGTGCTCCCTCTGAGGCTCCAGGCGAGGCTCCCTCCTTCCTCTCCCAGCTTCTGGGGCTCCAGGTGCTCCTGGGCTCATTCCCCCACCAGCCTGTCTCTCTTTCTGTCTTCCCATGGCTATGTCTTTGTTTCTTTTCTTTTTTTGTCTCTTATGAAGACATTTCATTGGATTTTGAGCCCATCCTCAGTCAGGATGATCTCACCATGAAATTCTTCACTTAATTACATCTGCAAACACTCTTTTCTTTCCACAGTCACAGATTTCACATGGACATGTCATTTGGTTGGGGCATAATTCAGTGCCCTACAGAAGTTTAGAGTGGTATCCTTTTTAAAGGGTTTTTTAAAAACTGCGGATAGAAAAAAGTGGAATATTACTGAGCCATTAGAAAGGATGAATACCCACCATTTGCATCAACATGGGTGGAACTGGAAGGGATTATGCTAAGTGAAATAAGTCAAGCAGGGAAAGACAATTATCATTTGGTTTCACTCATTTGTGTGATATAAGGAATAGCATGGAGGACCGGGGAAGTGAGGGAAAATTGAATGGCAAGAAATCAGAGAGGGAGACAAACCATGAGGGACTCTGGACTCTGGGAAACAACCTGAGGGTCTCAGAGGGGACATGGGTTGGGGGATCCAGTAACTGGGTAATGGGCATTAAGGAGGTCACATTCTGCAATAAGCACTGGTGTTAGATGCAATTAATGAATCATTGAACACCACATCAAAAATACTGATGTATTGTATGTTGACTAATTGAACATAATAAAAAATAATTTAATAAAAGAAGAAAGAAAAAAAATGATATTTACTTGTATCTGTTTTGGTTTCAATCCTAGGTTCAAACCTGGCAATTTCATTATAATAAGTATTAAGTTCAGCATTTAGAATCAAGCAATTAATTGCCCAGAAAATGGTGGGAAGAGCTGACTTGGCAATAGTTCATAAAACATTTAATTTAATAAAAACGTTGCCACACACAGTCATTCCCCAGGAGGTGCTTATTGATTCATTCTCCGAGTAGACATGTTCTGATATCTGCTCCTGTCAAGCGCTGGTGACCTTCTGGAGATAGAGGAATTACAGGTGAGCCCTACCAGCCATGGTGAGGCCAGCACTTAACAAGGCTTTCTGACAGAGTATTTAATTAAGGAGCTTTGTCTTGTGATGGATGCAGATGGATCAGCAGGCAGGTTAGCGCACATCTGTAGTCAGTATTTGCAGGAAGCATTGTAAAGGTTCGTACCTGGGCACAGAGGAGGAAGGCATTAGTCCTCTGAGGATGGGGTAGAGAAGCAGCAAACAAATTAAGGTCAGTGACTGTACCATGGGGTTCTGCTCTGTATAGACCATCATGGCAGAAATGGGGTCAACTCTGGGAAGACTCCTGTTAGGACATTGCACTGAAAGAAGATAAAGTGTGAAAAGGGGCCATAAATTAGGTCTAAGGAATTGAATCATCTCTTTAGTAAGGGGAGGCTGAGGCAAGTCAGATGGCATAACAGTGGGATGAGACGACTGGAGCAGCTGGTCTATGGGCAGAGTGACTGCTCAGGC
The DNA here is from genome assembly GCF_022355385.1 of Mustela nigripes. NCBI lineage: Eukaryota > Metazoa > Chordata > Mammalia > Carnivora > Mustelidae > Mustela > Mustela nigripes. The sequence goes on along the minus strand of NC_081557.1, from coordinate 207,662,124 downwards.
CAGTGCCGGGGGCAGGGGGGTGGGGGGGAAGGCAAGCCTCGATGGGATGGGGTTGGGGAAATGGACACACGTCTATCACTGGTCCTGGTGGTGCCCAGTGAGTGTCCACTGGATGTCATAGATTCAGGCATGACTTAAGCAAGTGGAAGGAAGTAAGCATTTAGAAGGTGGGCCATGATAAATCATTCATTCATTTATTCATTCATTTGACAAGTGTGTACCCAGCTCCAGATGTATGCCAGGGACTGGACCAGCATCATAGGATGCAGATAGGAAGTTGCCAGTTGATTCTCTGTACTTAAGAGTCTGTCTTCTCTCTTTGACTCTTTTCCTTTGTTTGCTCATTTGTGCCTTAAATCCCACTTGTAAGTGAAGTCATGTCTTTGTCTTTCTCCGCCTGATTTATTTCACTCAGCATAATGCCCTCTAGGTCCATCCATGTTGTTGCCGATGATTTTTCAGAGAATTCTCTGTTCTTGCCTTCTCATTGATTCTGTGATGATCAAAGAATATAGCCTATTTAATTTCAACCCTTTGATACTTATTTAGGCTTGCTTTATGGCCTATGATGTGGTCCATCTTGGGGGATATTCCCTGTGCACGCGGAATGAAGAAGTGTTCTGAGCTACTGAACACGGCATTCTACAAATGGCAATCGGGTCAATCAGTCAATTGGTTTGTTAAAGGCTTCTTAATCCTTGATTCTTTGGTCTGTTTGTTTTAAAAATTATCGAGAAAGGCTGTTAAAATCTGCACATGTATTTGTGAATTTGTCTATTCTTTCTTTAATTTTATCAGATTGTTTCATGCATCTTGAAGCTCTTTTATTAGGTGTATACGTACTCAAAATTACCTGTTTTCTTGGAGAACTTATCCTTTTATCATTGTGAAATGTCTTCTTTATCTCAGGTAATATTCTTTATCTTAAAATCTGCTTTGTCTGATATAAAATATATGTTACATTTATTTTAAGGTGAGATTTTCAGTATACATATTTTTCTACCCTTTTACTCTAAACTTTTCTTGGCTTTTCTATAAAGTGTTTCTTTCTTCTCTGATTTTATTTATGCATTTTAGAGAGAAGGAGAGAGAGACAGCACACAAGTTGGGAGAGGGGCAAAGCGGGAGGAAGAGGGAAAGGGAGAGAATCCCAAGCAGATTCCACGCCCCGTCTCACAACCCTGAGACCAAGACCTGAGCTGAAACTAAGTCAAACGCCCAACTGACTGAGCCCCCTAGGTGCCCCTAAAGTGTATTTTTATAATCAACCACGTAGTTGGGTTTTGCTTTATTATTCATTCTGACAATTTCTTCCTTTCGGTTGGAATATTTAGTACAATTTGCATTTAAGGTAGTTAACTCATATGGTTAGATTTAAGTCTCCCAACAGATAAATATTTGTTTAATATTTATCCCATTCATTATTATCTTTTTCTGCTCTCTGTTGGATGAATAGTATAGTATTTTATTCCACTCTATCATCTCTATTGACTTTTTACCTATAGCAGTTTTTAATGGCTAGAGATTAATTTATACATCTTTAAGTTATCATAGTCTGCCTTCAGATTTTATTATAGTCTGAATTAGCGACATGAGAACCTTACACTATTAAGATATCGCTGACCCCCTCCTGCACTTGGCCTTTGTTGTCCTATAGTATGTTTCCATATATGCTCTTTTCTTTTAGAGAGAGAGATAGAGTCTAAAGCAGGCTTCATGCCTAGCACAGAGCCTAACACAGGGCTCCATCTCACAACCCTGAGATCATGACCTGAGCCAAAATCAAGAGTCAGATGCTTAACTGACTGAGGCACCCAGATCCCCTGTTTCCATATCTGCTCTTAAGTCCCACAGTCATTATTTCATTTTAAATACTTGATGGCTTTTAAGGATGTATGTTACCTAGACAGGTAGTTATGTGATTTTTAAAAAATTTTTATGTATTTTATATTTACCAATATGTCATTCTTTTTGGTGCTCTTCATTCCTTCTTGCTGATCTGGTTTTCCATCTGGTATCATTTCTCTACAGCCTTCTTTTAGCTCAGCTTTTAGTATTTTTTAGATGCAGGTATGCCAAAGACTAATTCCCTCAGCATTTTTCTGGGAATGTTTTTATTTTGCCTTTTTTTATGAATGGTATTTTTATCGGGTGTGTTTTCTGTTGACTTGTGGGTTGTTTTTTTTTTTTTTTTTTTTCAGCACATTAAACATACTCTCCTGTCTTCTGGTCTCCATTGTTCTTAACAAGAAGTCAGCTGCATTCATGGGAGAGTTTACTGTACCTGCCATCCCGTATGGCTCCCCACCCTCTGTTACATGCTTCTCTCTCTCTCTCTCTCTCTTTTAAATTTTTATTTATTTTTTAAATTTCTTTTCAGTGTTCAAGAATTCATTGTTTATGCACCACACCCAGTGCTCCATGCAATACCTGCCCTCCATAATACACACCATCAGGCTCAACCAACCTCCCACCCCCAACCCCTCCCAAACCCTCAGTTTGTTTCTCATGCTTCTCTTTCTCTTTGGCTTTGAGATGTTTGATTCTCATATGCCTATGCCTGCTTTCATAGTATTTACCCTTCTTGGGGTTCATGCAGCCTCTTACTCATTTTCTTTTCAAATTGTTCTTCCTTGTTCTCTCTCCTCTTTTTCCATGACCCTTATCACTGGATGTTAATCCACTGATGTCATTCCTCGGACCTTGAGCTTCTGGTGTTTTGTTGTTGTTGTTGTTTGTTTGTTTGTTTGTTTCTTTATCCCTTGTTTTTGCAGTTTGGGTCTTCCTATTTCCCTTACTTAAAATTACCTGATTTTAATCAAGTTTGTTCTTAGGCTGATCTAATGGTCCTTTACTTTTGATATATCAGTTATGTCTAACTTCTCCATTTGGCTCAATTTTTACAGTCAACTCTGTGAAATTCTCCGTCTTCTTACACATGTTGTCTATCTTTTACATGAAATCACTTAGCACTTTTACCTTAATTACTTTAAAACATCTCTCTGATAAGTCCACCTTCTGGGCTATGTCTTTATGTGCTGCCATATACGATTTCCTCAACCATAAATATATATTTTTTTAATTTTTTGTGTTTTCTAATATTATATTGCATCCAAAGAAATTTTGAACAAGAATAATAGATACATCTTCCTTATCCATTCGTCCGTTGAAGGGCATCTTGGTTCTTTCCATAGTTTGGCGACCGTGGCCATTGCTGCTATAAGCACTGGAGTATAGATGGCCCTTCTTTTCACTACATCTATATCTTTAGGGTAAATACCCAGTAGTGCAATTGCAGGGTCATAGGGAAGTTCTATTTTTAATTTCTTGAGGAATCTCCACACTGTTCTCCAAATTGGCTGCACCAACTTGCATTCCCACTAATAGTGTAAGAGTGTTCCCCTTTCTCCACATCCTCTCCAACACATGTTGTTTCCTGTCTTGCTAATTTTGTCCATTCTAACTGGTGTTAAGGTGATATCTCAGCGTAGTTTTAATTTGAATCTTCCTGATGGCTAGCAATGATGAACATTTTTTCATGTGTCTGATAGCCATTTGTATGTGACAGAAAAGAAAGAGCTGGGCATGGTTTGTGCTGGGGTGACAAGAGAAGGATAGGAAGAGAGGACTAGTGTCTCAGGGCATAGAAGCCTGGATTACACTGCTCAGAAGTGGGTTGGGTGGGTTTGATGCTACAGCCAGATCATCATAAGTTTCTCCTAAAATTATAGTCCATAATTTGGTAAGGCAGATGAAGCACCAGTATTTTAGAATCCATGCTCCTAAATTAAGAAATAAATTATAGCTTTGAGATTCTGCATCAATCTTAAATCTTGAAACCCCTTCACTTTAATTAATGATATCTGCTAATATTAAATATAAATTATTTTTCTTCCACTTGGTCCAATCTAACAGCTAGAAATAAAAGAATAGTGTTGCAAAAAAAAAAATAAAAAAGAAGGATACAGAATTAAGTAATATTTTTGTCCAGAAAAGTGGATGTTTATAGATTAATGAATAATAGACTGAAGTAATCTGATCTCTAGCTGGGTGGGATGTCAGCTTTCTTAGAGTTTAATTTGACTCAGTGCACTCCTGGCTTCAAATATTTTGACTAAGGGGTCAAGACTTCCTTTTCTATTGTACTCAGAGACTGAGCACTGGTGGGATTCTGGAAACCTTTTTCTACTTAAGCTGAGCTGCCAGCTTCCTGGGCCATGGGAGATTTCTCTCTTGGCTTTACAGCCTGGTTTCTAGCTTTTTGTATCCCTGAGAGGTTGTCTTTCTCCTCCAGAACTACCCCAAGATTTCTGTGCCTCAGGAGATATCCCTCCACACTGAGTGCCTCAGAGTGGTTTCTCCTGCCCCTGTCCCTCCTGTCTGGGATGCCTGTGATATGTCTCTTCTCAGCTCTTCTGTTGTGTTACTTTCAGAGATCAACTGTAATGAACTTGTGGGAGGCCCTGTGTGCCTCTTAGAGGAAGTGCCTCTCAGCCCTCATCCTTTGCTGTCTCTCCCCTGAGCAAAGCTTTGACATAAACCCCTGGGACACAGTTGGCGGATAGATGCAGACACGCTCTGTGGCTGGTGCTTCTTAGATTGTAATCCATTGTATCAGCTCATACACGGCTGTTCCAAGTTCACTATAGCTTTAATTAATTTCTCTCTGCTCCCATCTGTGATGGGGTTCTCCTTCTCCTGGTATTCTATCAGGCATGAGGACTGCTGTGTTGTTTTCCTGTCCTGTGCTGGCCCATCACTTTCTGGAATGTAACTCACATTCCTTTTACACCTCAGCTCTTTCTCATGGTTTGGAAAAGCTACTATGTTACAGTGTTTCTGGATTATTTTTGACATTGAAGTTACAGGAAGTCTCTTAGGACTTTTTATACCCTAGCTGAGAATTTGTGGTGTACCCATTTTACACTTGAAAATTCTTTCTGGACCATTGTTTTTGTTTTTCCTTATTAACATATAGAGCTCTTTGTACAACCTGAATATGAATCTTTTGTCAGACAGGAACACTGCAGATATGTTCTTCAAGTCTATAGCTTATTTTATTTTTTTACTTCTTTTAAAATTTATTTTCGGTGTTCTAGAATTCACTGTTTATGCACCACACCCAGTGCCCCATGCAATACGTGTCCTCCATAATATCCACCACCAGGCTCACCCAAACCCTGACCCTCTTCCCCTCCAAAACCTTCAGTTTGTTTCTCAGAGTCCACAGTCTTCTTATGATCCATCTCCCCCTCTGTTTTCCCCCAACTCACATCTCCTCCCCATCTCCCCATGTCCTCTGTGTGTTATTCCTTGTGCTCCATAAATAAACAAAACCATATGATAACAAACAAAACCATATGAAGTCTCTGCTTGACTTATTTCACTCAGCATAATCTCCTCCCACGTTGATACAAACGTTGGGTATTCATCCTTTCTGATGGACGCATAGCACTCCTTAGTATATATGGACCATATCTTCTTTATCCATTCGTCCACTGAAGGGCATCTTGGTTCTTTCAACAGTTTGGTGACTGTGGCCATTGCTGCTATGAACATTGGGGTACAGATGGCCCTTCTTTTCACTACATCTGTATCTTTGGGGTAAATACCCAGGAGCACTGTTGCAGGGTCATAGGGGATCTCTATTTTTAATCTCTTAAGGAATCTCCGCACTGTTTTCCAAAGTGGCTGCACCAACTTGCATTCCCACCAGCAGTGTAAGAGGTTTCTCCTTTCTCCACATCCTGTCTAACACATATTGTTTACTGCCTTGCTAATTTTGGCCATTCTAACTGGTGTAAAGTGATATCTCAATGTGGTTTTGATTTGAATCTCCCTGATGGCTAATGAAGATGAACATCAAGATCAAAATCTTCTGCACAACAAAGGAAACAGTGAACAAAGAGGCAACTCACAGAATGGGAGAAGATATTCACAAATGACAGTACAGACAAAGGGCTGATATCCAAGATTTTTTTTTACTTTTTTTATCCTACATTTTGACACATTGAAGTTTCAGCTTTAATATGGTAAATTTGTCAATCTTCTTTGTTGGTTGTGCTTTTTCTCATCTGTCTTCACTGATCCACAGATGCCACCTTTGTCACTCTACACATGGGCTTGGGTCTGGTCCTCTGGTCTGTTTATTCCTCCACCAAATGCTTGCCCTTTCTAATTATAGCTTTTTTTAATAATACGCTTTAGGTTCTCATTGGTAAAGATTTTCCATCCTGTGTATCTTCAGATTTTATCTTGGATATTGTCACTCTTTTTTATTTCCATAAAGACTTTACAATCAATTTGTCTAGTTCCATTAGAACTCCTGAGTTTTGACAGGAAACACATTGAATTTATAGACTAATTTGAGGAAAGCTGACATTTTTATGTTATTGAATCCATGAACATGTTATTTCTCTCCATTTATTTATGGTTTTTATAATGCCTTTCTTTCATCAAGTGTTCTAATTTTCTCCATAAACAATTTTCCTCATAAACAATTATATGTCAATTGTGGAATTTATTTGTGTATCTTAAATTTGGTGTCTTATGTTTGTGTATCTTTTTAAAACTATATATTATTTTTAAAATTATTTTAAATTTAAATTCAATGAGCCAACATATAGTACAATATTAGTTTCAGATGTAGTGTTCAATGATTCATCAGTTGTATATGATATCCAGTGCTCATCACATCACGTTCTGTCCTTAATATTCTGATTATTTGGTGCTCGCTTCGGCAGCACATATACTAAAATTGATTATTTGTTGCTGGTAACTATAATGTAATTTATTTTCCTTTCCTGATCTTATATGCAGAACCATTCTAAAAATTTGTATTCGATTCTTTGGGGTTTTTCTAAGTAAGCAAACATATTATCTGCAAATAATGATGGTTTTGCCACCAAGAGTGTAAGAAGATTCCCCTTTCTCCACATCCTCTCCACCACTTACTGTTTATTGTCTTGTTGATTTTGGCCATTCTGACTAGTGTAAGGTGGTATCTCGTGCAACCACTTTGGAAAACAGTGTGGAGATTCCTTAAGAGATTAAAAATAGAGCTTCCCTATGACCCTGCAATTGCACTACTGGGTATTTACCCCAAAGGTACAGATGTCGTGAAAAGAAGGGCCATCTGTACCCCAATGTTCATAGCAACAATGGCCACGGTCACCAAACTGTGGAAAGAGCCAAGATGCCCTTCAACGGATGAATGGATAAGGAAGATGTGGTCCATATACACTATGGAGTATTATGCCTCCATCAGAAAGGAGGAATACCCAACTTTTGTAGCAACATGGACGGGACTGGAAGAGATTATGCTGAGTGAAATAAGTCAAGCCGAGAGAGTCAATTATCATATGGTTTCACTTATTTGTGGAGCATAACAAATAGGATGGAGGACAAGGGGTGTTAGAGAGGAGAAGGGAGTTGGGGGAAATTGGAAGGGGAGATAAATCATGAGAGACTATGGACTCTGAAAAACAATCTGAGGGTTTTGAAGGGGGGGGTGGGAGGTTGGGGTACCAGGTGGTGGGTATTATAGAGGGCACGGATTGCATGGAGCACTGGGTGTGGTACAAAAACAATAAATACTGTTATTCTGAAAATAAATTTTAAAAAAATTTTAAAAAAAAGGAGGGCATGTATTGCATGTAGCACTGGGTGTGGTACATAGACAATGAATTATGGATCACTAAAAAAAAATTAATTTAATTTAAAAAATAAATGATGGTTTTGTTTATCCCTCAATAGTTCTTACAGTTTTCACTTTTTCTCACCATAATGTTCTTAACTGGGATCTCTGTACAATGTTTTAGTCCCAATCTTAAATAGAATGGTTCTAATATATTTTTTGCCGTAGGTTTCCAGAAAAAAACCCTTATCAGATAAATTCCTAGTATATGGTTTGTTATTATTACGAATGAGTGTTGAATCTCATCATATAATTTTCCTGAATGTATTTAAACTATATCATGGTTTTTCTCCTTTGCTCTGTTACTGTGGGTTATTACATTGATGGGTTTTGTTGTTGTTTTATAATAGCTTCATTGACATATCAATTCACCTATGTAAAGTATACAACTCAATTATTTTTAGTGCATATCATCTTCACAATATTATTTTTTACATTTATTAATTTATTTTTATTGCAGTATAGTTGATATGTAGTATTATATTTGTTTCAGGTGTTTATATAGTGATTTGACATTTATATACATTTTAAAGTGACCACCATGATGAATATAACATAAACTTGATAATCTAGCTGTCATATCACCACATAAAGTTATTATACTATTACTAACTATATTCCCTATGCTGTATATTGCATGCTGTGTCTTATTTATTTTGTAACTATACGTTTGTACCTTTTATTCTCCTTCCCTTATTTCACCAAACCCTTGCCCTCTGGCAACCACCAGATTGTTTCTGTGACTCTGTTTTTCTTGTTTCATTTGTTTAGGTTTCACATGTATGCAAAACAAAACCATATGGTATTTGCTCTCTGTATGACTTATCACACTTAACCATGGTACCCTCTATGTTAGTCCATATTGTTACAAATGGCAAGATTTCATGTGCTTATGGCTGAGTAGTATTCCATTGTGTGTGTGTGTGTGTGTGTGTGTGTGTGCATGTGTGTGTATACACCACATCATCTTTATCCATTCATCTATAGATGGACACTTAGGTTGCTTCCGTATCTTGACTATTGTGAATAATGCTACAGTGAGCAAAGGGGTGCACATATCATTTTTTTAGGAATAAATTTTTAGATTCCAGGTTTTTTTGTTTGTTTGGTTTGTTTGGTTTTGTTTTGGAAGGGAAGGGGGTGGGGGGTTGGGTTCGCCTGGTGGTGGGTATCATGGAGGGCACACACATATTGCATGGGGCACTGGGTGTGGTGCACAAACAATGAATTTTGGAAAAAAAACAGGAATAAATTTTAAAATTTAAATTTAATTAACATATAGTGTATTATTAATTTCAGAGGTAGAGTTTAGTGATTCCTCAGGAGTGCACATATCTTTTTGAGTTCTTGTTTTTGTTTTCTTTGGATAAGTACCCCAAAATGGAATTTCTTTTCTTTTTTCTTTTTTCTTTTTTTTTTTTATTGTGTATGTTAGTCACCATACAGTACATCATTAGTTTTTGATGTAGTGTTTGGTGATTCGTTAGTTGTATATAACACCCAGTGCTCATCACAGCATGTGCCCTCGTAAAACCCATTGCCCATTTACCACCTCTTCCCATCCTCCTCCCTTCTGTAACTCTCAGTTTGTTTTCCGGAGTCCATAGTCTCTCATGGTTTGTCTCCCTTTCTGATTTCTTCCCATTTGGTTTTCCCTCCCTTCCTGTATGGTCCTCCATGCTATTCCTTATGTTCACGTATGAGTGAAGCCATATGATAATTGACTTTCTCTGCTTGACTTATTTCACTCAGCATAATGCCCTCCAGTTCCACCCAAGTCAGTGCAAATGGTGGGTGTTCATCTTTTCTGATGGCTGAGGAATATTCCATTGTATATATGGACCACATCTTCTTTATCCATTTGTCTGTTGAAGGGAATCTTGGCTTCTCCACAATTTGGCTATTGTGGACATTGCTGCTATGAACATTGGGGTGCACATGCCCCTTATTTTCACTACATCTGTATCTTTGGAGTAAACACCTAGTAGAGCAATTGTTGGGTGGCAGAGTAGCTCTATTTTCAACTTTTTGAGGAATCTCCACACTGTTTCCCAAAGTGGCTGCACCAACTTGCATTCCCACCAGAAGTGTAAGAGAGTTTCCCATCCTACATATCCTATCCTCACCAACATTTGTTTCCTGCTTATTAATTTTTGTCATTCTAAATGGTGTAGGGTGGTATCTCAGTGTGGTTTTGATTTGTATTTCCCTGGTGCCAAGTAATATTGAACATTGTTTCATGTGTCTGTTAGCCATCTGTATGTCTTCTTTGGAGGAGTCTTCTGCCCATTTCTTTTCTTTTCTTTTTTTTATTTATTTGCAGCATAACAGTATTCATTATTTTTGCACCACACCCAGTGCTCCATGCAATCCGTGCCCTCTATAATACCCACCACCTGGTACCCCAACCTCCCACCACCCCCCCCGCTTCAAAACCCTCAGATTGTTTTTCAGAGTCCATAGTCTCTCATGGTTCA
>NC_081557.1:207507573-207651851 GCF_022355385.1 Mustela nigripes | reverse complement strand
TTTTCAGAGTCCATAGTCTCTCATGGTTCACCTCCCCTTCCAATTTCCCCCAACTCCCTTCTCCTCTCTAACTCCCCATGTCCTCCATGCTATTTGTTATGCTCCACAAATAAGTGAAACCATATGATAATTGACTCTCTCTGCTTGACTTATTTCACTATGCTGAGTGAAATAAGTCTTCTGCCCATTTCTTGAACTTGTTCCTTTTGTATTATTTTTCTATGCACTGCTGTTTTTTATTTCTGTTTCAGTAATTTTTCATTAACCATGCTTATAAATGAGCCTGTTCTTTTTCGGACTTTGGTATCAAAATGATACTAGCCTAATAAAAAATTTGAGGATTGTTTCCCCACTTCCTATTATTTTCCCATTATTTTCATCTATGAACATTTACCTGAATTTTGATTATAATTTTTTTAATCATTTGTCCCTCCTAAAGATGTTTGTCCTTAGTTCAAATAGGCATCAAGAAGTGAAAACACCTTGGGACAACTTTAAGTTAAGTTAATTAAGGAATCATGAGGGAGGGGTACATTTGAATGACAAAATTATAGGAGGGCAGGTCAAGGGTTATACCTGATGGCTTTCTTCCTTCCAGAATCCTAGTCAAGGAAGATAGTTTTTCTTTGTGTCTCCTTTCACTGATGGATACTGTGTAGCTTTTATCCTGAGAATGTAGCCCTAAGAGAGGCCTAGTTTTATGGGGTCTCAGTTCCAACTCTTGTTGCATACCTAAGGCCTTGGCTAATCTCCTTAGGATGATGGAAATACATGCCTCTTTTTTTCCTGAGATCAGCAACTATATCCAGGGCAGCCATAGACTTAGTTTCAACCTACTTCTCTTATTTCCATTTCTGTCTTTGTGTTGGCAACCTCAGCTACGACCATCCTTATTTCTTCCAACATTGCTAGGGTAATACCATGGAGTATTCAGGATATGCTGTCTGCCATATTGCTGAGAAGTCACCTCCCTATGTTCCCATTTTACAGGTGAGAAAATGAGGTTCAAGGTGATGAGAAGTGCTTTGTTGAGTATAACACAGCTGGTGATTAGAGGAGCTGGAATGCAGACTTAATGTGGCCACATCAAAAGCCATGCCTTCAGTGTTGCATGTTGTCCTCTGTGCTGAGGAATTCAGGCATGCAGATGTTCCATGCTTTCGGTGCCAGTCATGCCCCTGGAGCAGCTGTGATGCTCTTCCAGAGCTCACATGTTACAACTAAGGGGGCCTGGAGATAACACCATACCCTAGTATATCTCATGTTCCTTATCTTGCTAAGTGAGAAAGAGAAATTCTGATTTTTTTCCTTTTGCTTTCTAAACCTAGGGCCACCATTGCAAAACAATGTTGGTCAATTTCATTGCTCATGTTAGCTGAATTGGTGATTTGGGAGATACTTACCCTTTTATGCAGTGAGGGTTTTATTTTTTACTATTATTATTATTTTTTTTTAATTTTTTATTCTTTATAAACATATATTTTTATCCCCAGGGGTACAGGTCTGTGAATCACCAGGTTTACACACTTCACAGCACTCACCAAAGCACATACCCTCTCCAGTATCCATAATCCCACCCCCTTCTCCCAAACCCCCTCCCCCCAGCAACCCTCAGTTTGTTTTCTGAGATTAAGAGTCACTTATGGTTTGTCTGCCTCCCAATCCCATCTTGTTTCATTTATGCTTCTCCTACCCACTTAAGCCCCCATGTTGCATCACCACTTCCTCGTATCAGGGAGATCATATGATAGTTGTCTTTCTCTGCTTGACTTATTTCGCTAAGCATGATACGCTCTAGTTCCATCCATGTTGCTGCATATTATTTTTTATTATGTTATCTTAGTTACCATACAGTATGCCATTAGTTTTTGATGCAGTGTTCCAAGATTCATTGTTTACATATAACATCAAGTGCTCCAAGAAATACGTTCCCTCCTTAATACCCATCACTGGGCCAAACCATCCTCCCAACCCCACTCCTCTCTAAAACGCTGTTTGTTTCTCAGAGTCCACAGTCTCTCCTGGTTTCGTCTTCCCCTCTGATTCTGCCCCCTCTTCATTTCTCCCTCCCTTCTCCTAATGCCCTCCATGGTATTCCTTATGTTCCACAAGTAAGTGAAACCATCTGATAATTGACTTTCTCTGCTTGACTTACTTCACTCAGCATTAACTCCTCCAGTCCCATCCATGCTGATTCAAAAGCTGGGTATTCATCCCTTTTGATGGCTGAGTAATATTCCATTGTGTATATGGACCACATCTTCTTTATCCATTCTTCCCTGAAGAGCGTCTCAGCTCTTTCCATAACTTGTGTATTTCAGACATTGCTGCTATGAACATTGGGGGTGCATATGACCCTTCTTTTCACTACATCTGTATCTTTGGGATAAATACCCAGTAGGGGAAAAATATCCAATGGAAAAAAGACAGTCTCTTCAATAAATGGTGCCGGGAAAATTGGACAGCTTTATATAGAAGAATGAAACTCAACTGTTTCCTTACACTGTAAACAAAGATAAACTCTATGAGGATAAAAGAACTCAATGTGAGACAGGAATCCATTAAAGTCCTAGAGGAAAACATAGGCAGTAACCTCCTCAATATCAGCCACAACAACTTCTTTCAAGAAATGTCTCCAAATGCAAGGAAAACAAAAGCAAAAATGAACTTTGGGGACTTAATCAAGATCAAAACCTTCTGCACAGCAAAGGAAACAGTCAACAAAACAAAAAGGCACCCCATGGAATGGGAGAAGATATTTGCAAATGACACTATGTACAAAGGTCTGGTATTCAAGATCTATAAAGAACCCCTCAAACTCAACACACACAAAACAGATAATCATGTCAAAAAATGGACAGAAGACTTGAACAGACACTTCTCCAAAGAAGACATACAAATGACTAACAGATACATGAAAAAATGTTCATTATCATTAGCCATCAGAGAGATTCAAATCAAAACCACATTGAGATACCACTTTACATCAGTTAGAATGGCCAAAATTAACATGACAGGAAACAACATGTGTTGGAGAGGATGTGGAGAAGGGGGAACCCTCTTACAGTGTTGGTGGGAATGCAAGTTGGTGCAGCCACTTTGGAAAAAAGTATGGAGGTTCCTCAAAAAATTAAAAATAGAACTACCATTTTATGCAATGATTTTGAATGCTGGGTACTCTTCAAAGGCTTCTTTTAGAGATTTTCCAAAATATGAATATTTAAAAAATACCACGTCTTTTACCCTGGTACTTCTGTAATGTGCAACCATCACAGACTGCTCTTGCTTCTCCTCCTATGGCTGCTGTTGCTGTAGGCAAGCTTTTCACCGAATGTGGTGATTTACAGAAGGTTCTGCCTTAATTATCTCAGTTCCTGAAAGAATTCTGGCCATTGGGAGGTACCCAAATATAACAGATGTCAGAATGAGTCCTAGTGAGGTTAACTAATTTTAAGATCATACGTAATATGGAGCCAAAGCTGAGATTTGGAAAAGTTTGTGGAATATGCAGGCTAGTGAGTGTATTGTACAAGTCACCCAGTTATTCTCTCGCCCTCCCTCCTTCCTAGCCTTCCTGCCTTCCTGCATTCTTACCTTTCTTCACTTAATAAGTATCTGCAGAGCACCTCCTCAGGCAGACGCTGTCTGTGGAGTTTTTATTTTTATTTTCCAGTTGTGATAAAAACAAACAAACCACATAAAGTGTACCATCTTAAACATTTTTAAGTATAACGCCCAGTATTATTAAGTATATTCACAATGTTGTACAACCAATCTCTAGAACATATTTTGTCTTGTGAAACTGGAATTGAAACTCTGTTCTCATTAAAGATTAACTCTTTATCTCCCTTTCCCCCCAACCCCTGGCAACCCCCAGTCTAGTCTATGTTCCCTCTTTGAATTTATTCTAGGGACCTTACATAAGTGGATTCACACAGTATTTATATTTTTGTGACTCACCTGTTTCTCTTAACCTGATGTCCTTAAGATTCATCCATGCTATGGTATATGTCAGAATTCCCTTCCTTTTAAAGGCTGAATAATATTCTAGAATATATATACATATATTCTAATATATATCACATGCTGATATATGTAATATTTATATTGTACACACACATACACACACACACAGTTTATTTGTTCATCCAGGAATGGACATTTGTATTGACCCCATATTTTGGCTATTGTGAATGCTATAATCATGGATCTCTTTCAGATCCCACTTTCAGTTCTTCTGATTATATACCCAGAAGTGGATTGTATGGTAGTTCTATTTTTAATTTCTTGAAGAATCTCCATTCTGTTCTCTATAGCAGTCATATATTTTACATTCCCACCACCAATACGTCTGACTCATTTGATGAAAGGCATCTGAATGGATATGAGATGGTGTCTCGTGGAGGTTTTCATTCGCATTTATGCTAACATTTGCACACATTTTCTTTAAACCCTACAACAATTCTGTTCAATAGGTATTTTTATTTATATAAATTATACTATGTTAATATAATTTATATAAATTATATTCTGTGTATTTATATAATATATACATATTTGAGGAAACAGGATAGAATCTTTAACTGACTTGTTTGAGGTCACACAGGTATAAAGTGGGAGAATCAACTTGAAACCAGGTATTTCTGACTCTCCTGCCTGCTGCCTCTCCCTTACCTAACCTATTAAAATATTAAAACACATGTTGACATGTACCATTTTACAGATAACCCTTGTGTGGGTTATTCTGCACATTTGATCTCATTTATCTCTCTTAAACACAGTTTCTCTGTCTAAAGATTATGTGATTGTTATTATTATTGTTATGGATATTCTGTTTTCCACACAAGGCAAATGAGGCTGAGGGAGATGTGATTTCTATGAATCCCACAATTATTGAGCACTGACTGTGTTCCAGGCCCTGGAGATGCAGAAGGAGACAGGTATCCTACAGACCATAGCATTTGGGGATGTGATCAGATCTTGTGATTGTTAGGTGATTAGGGAAATTACTTATGGGCTTGGAAGCAGCTTTGTTGGGGCAAATGCAAAACTTTGCCTGGGTTTGGTCAGCATGTGGAGAAAAGCCCATCTCTTAGAACAGCTCTCATATCCAGAGACACTGTTGACTTTTCTGGAGCTACAATCGATGATCCACAGTCTACAATCCATGATTCACAATCCACAAACCAAGATCCACTGGGCATTGCCTCTGCAGGCCAAACAAGCCTCAGGCAGAGTAGATAAAATTTTCTCAAATCAGAGAGAGAGTATTCACCCCTTCCGTCAGACAACTAGATTGCCGCTCAAAACACTGCTGGAAATACTCCTTCCAAAGTAAAATTTTATCTGGAATGTCAAATGGCAGGGGAGGATTTTCCTTTGACTCAAAATCTATATTCTTTGGCAGTTTAGAGCATTCAACCAGCTGAAATTCACCAGCAACTGAGTGTGTAGGAGTTAACTGCAGAACAATACCATACAAAACAACTAGGGTTTAAAACAACTGCCGTTTATTTAGCTCATGATTCTGTGGGTCCGAATTTGGGGCTAACTTGACCAGGCTGTTTCTCTAGTTGTCCCGACTGGGCCACATGGCCCGCCCCCTCCCCCTTTAGCTGGCTAGCTCAGGGTCACTCCCAGGTCAGAGTTAGAGCACCTGGAAGGTGAGCCCTCGCACACTCCCCACATCTTCATGTTTATTGTTGTCCCCTTGGCTGGGGAAATCACATGGCTAGAGGTCGGTGTAGGGAGTCACAGTATGGGGAGACAGGATGTAAACCAGTTGGGGCCATTGCTACAATCAGTCTGTTATAAAATGTCTCTTTGCCTGTGGCAGTGGCATAAAGGATCAGAACAGGACTTCCAATCACACAGACCTTTTCTTGGTCCTGGCTGTCTGGCTTGCTTAGCAAGTGGTCTTTGCCTCCTCTCTAAGCATTGCTTCTCTCCTCTGAAAAATAGTAAAGCATCATGGCACTGGGAGGCTCAGTAGCTTAAGCATCTGCCTTCAGTTCAGGTCATGATCCCATGGTCCTGGGATCAAGCCCCGTGTTTGAGTGTTTCTCCCTCTCCCTCCGCCTCTCCCCCTGCTCATGCTTTCTCTCTCTCTCTCATTATCACTCAAATAAATAAAGAAAATCTTTTTTAAAAAAAGATCACGTACATCTTATAAAGCATCATGTACATCTTTACTGATTAAATGAAATTGGTAAGCTAGCATAGAGGAAAGTGCCTAGACTGTGGCCATCAATTGTGTTCTCTAGCATTGGCTTGTACACATCTATAGCTATTTGATTATGTCTAACCTTTTTTGAATCCTTTTTTACTTTTGTGCATTACTGGAAGCTCCTTTACTGACATTGCCTCTGCTCTATCCAATATGCTCCTTAGTAAATGGTTTTGCAGATGTTGGGATATATGATCTTCTCTCCATGTCTGTGTAACACTCTCAGATTATTAAAGCCCTAAAGCTTATCATCCTTCCCAGTCCCAATGCACTGTAATGTATTCCAGTTTGGTCTCCAGATGCCTTCACAGTGACCCAACCTAACCACAGTCATGCTCAAATTATTTTCACCCCTTAAGAATCCACTGGCACCTTGTCTCTTACAGGATAAAGTCCAAGCCCTGAGCAGGGCATTCTAAATCCCCAGTGATCTGGTCATTGTGTTTCTCTCTAGATATGACCCTTTCCCACACATATCCTGCAGTGTAAAAAGGCTTAAATTTTTGCCTTTGGGTGTGCTGCTTCTCCATCTGAAGTGCCTTGCTTTCTGTTCCTTTTTCTGGTCAACTCCTAATCATGTGTCCCTCACTTCCTCCAGGAAGCCCTCCCTGACTGCCCACCACAACCCCACTAACCCTTGTTTGCATCACTGCTGCCACTAAACCTGCAGAGTCCCCTAGGTTCTATCATGTCACTTACCACACTTCATAAAAATTACCAGTTTACCTATGTGAAGCTTCCATCAGTTTCTGAGCAGCTGGCGGGCAGGGACCAGTAATGAATAATAGAATGAATGACCCATCCTTCTCCAAATTAGTGTTCAACTCATAGCTTCCAAGCCCATAATCCATTCAGTGTGATACATAAGATGTCTTGGGCAGCAAAGACTGGTTTATTTTATAAGTAAGGAGACAGAAGAGAGTGCTCGTTCTAATTTATATGGGACTTCTGTATATTAGAACTAATTAAAAGATTTCTTATTGTAATTGATGGGAAGGGTGTAAAAAGCAAATGTCATTGTCACACTTGAAGACTCCCCAGCCTCATTATCCAGTTTTCAAAGGGTAGATCTGCACAAAGGAGTACTGTGTTTCTATCCATGGCCAAGAATAAAGGCATCAGTATTTTGTGTGCTATCATTTTGCTCCCAGGACTGTCCTACTCTGATTCCTTTTCCTAATCCTAGCTGATAGAAGGAAGCACTTTGCCGTCTTAGCTAAAACGAGTCACTGAAGATTTTTGTGTTAAATTGTGCGGTGCCTTCACAGCATACCAAGTATTCTGCAGTCAGCTCTGCTCCCTGGAAGTTTGTTCACTGTGGAAAACCACCTCCCCTAAGTGAAGTTAACAGGAAAAGGGTCTATCTGTTCTCTACCATAATTGGGGAGGCTGCAGGCTGAGATGGGGGAGCATGGGCTTCCAGGCTCCATCACCTCCTCACCATAAAATCGCAGCACGTTCCTAAACCTCTGAGCCTATGTCCTCATCTGCAAGGTAGATTCAAAGAGCACGTCTACAGTGCTGGTCGGAAGTTGGTCTCTGGATGCTGGATGTCTAGACTGTTCAGACAGATTAAGTGACTTTTCTATTTCCCATTGGTGAGAAATGGGATTCAGACTCAGGCATTCTGATTCTAGAACCCAAACCCTAATAACTCTCCTCCTCCCCACTTCCATTCTTTTTCCTTCCTTCTTTCCTCTCTCCCTTTTTCTTTCCTTTCTTCTAAAACTATTCATTGGATACTGTGTGTCAGACACTATGTTGAACATCAGGGACACAGTGGTGACCACAGTTAAATGTGGCACTTGCTCCTAAGGAGGTTATGGCCTAGTGGGGGCAAGTGAGGAAAAAAAAATTCTTTTTTAATTACAGAATAGCAAGGAGCTAAGACAGCAATTATTTTATTGAAGGAAGGAGAAGTATATTTGTGTGTATCTTCAGGGGCTAGCAAAAGCCCAAAGCAACATAGCATTTATAATAAATCATAGGTGTAGTGTTTTTTAAAATAATTTTCTCAGCATGATTTCACTTTTCTTTGATCTAGCACAGAGGTGGGTGAAAAGCCTGTTTCTCAGGGTCTGAACACCTGAGTTCTTGGCCTGGCTCTCTCACTAACTTGTTCTGTGACATTTGATAAGATGTCAACCCTCACATCAGCACTAGTTTCCTTACCTGGGATATGAGACTGATATGGGCACCTGGGTGGCTAAGTTGGTTAAGCATCTGCCTTCGTCTCAGGTCATGATCTCAGGGTTCTGGGATCCAGCCCCACGTCAGGCTCACTGCTCAGCTGGGAGTCTGCTTCTCCCTCCCTCTCTGCTCCTCCCCTGCTTGTGCTCTCTCTCTCTCATTCTCTCTTTCTCTCAAATAAATAGATAAAGTCTTTTTTTTTAATTATTGATAATCCTGCCCTCACTGCTTCTCTGCTTTTCCATAGGTAATGTAGGGGGTGCGTGATGTCCATGAAAGCTCCCTGAGAAGGTACAAGTTGTAAATTGGTATGTTTAAGGCTTACATTAGGAAGCTCACATTCCTTGAACTTCTTCAATGGAGAGATCTCCAACTAGTCCATGGCAAAGCCTAGCCCAGGTGACTGTAGGCTCTAATGTCCCCTCTTCAGACATCTCAACTGAGGCACTTCCAGAAACAAGACAGGAAAGGAGGAGTTTCTGTAATGAATTGCTTTTCTATGCTCAGAATCACTGCTCTTTATCCTCCCCCTGCAACATAAATTCCTATTGGACATTTGTTATTATTTGTTATAATAGAACCATTTTGTGAATATCTACCATGTGCCAGGACCTGTACTAGACATGTTGGACAAGGAATCTGATTCTTACAAGAACACTGTGAAGTCAGTTCCATTCCTCATATTACAGATAATAAACATGAACTCATTTTATTATCTGTTCCCACTGGAAGAAGCTGGATCACTTTCTGTACCCATGATACCAACTGCCAATGAAGCTGTTCATCATCTCAGAGAATGATACTGGGTGGGTAGATGATGCATAGCCCCATCTGTATATCTTCTTCAGTCCTCTGTCCTCCTTTGTTCCTAGCCCTTTGGTTGATCTATTTCCCAGCCTGTCCACCCTATTCTACTTACCCATGGGTTCTACCCTAGGCTGTCCATATCATTCATTCACTTTTAGGAGAGGGGAAGAGAATAAGGAGAAAGAACCTGGGCTGGGGCCACACCTGGATTCAAATCCCAGCAGTACCACTTCTAACCTGGCTGATCTTAATTAAGCAAGCTCTTTTTAGCCCATTCCTTGGTCTTCCCATCCACAAAACAAAGTAAGACAGAATCAGAGTGAAAGCTACATGCAGTGACTAATGCAGTGCCTGATATATTGCCCAGATTTTAGTAGGGTCTCAGTTAATGTGAGTTTCTTTCTGTCTCACCCTGATCGTTTAATCTGGTCATTGATCACCCTTTCCCTTTTCTTTTTCATCATTTATTCCTTTTAATTCTTCTGCCACTATACACCTTAGTCTTCCTAAGGACTTCTCCTTGCTCTGATCCTTGACTCTGAAACACCTACCAAAATAATTACAGGCTCTTCATTCTCACTTGTTGAGATCTACAAAATTTGACTTTAACATCCCTTTCCAATATTCTCTCCTGAGGTTCCCCTGGGATTCCCAGGACTCTGTAACACAGTGCTCATCCACTTGTTCTTGCTTCTTGGACAGTTATGTCATTCTCTCTGTCTTAGAGTCTCCTCCCCTCCACCTCCGCCTGAAGAAAGCCTTCATAAAACTAAGTCTGTTCCTCCAACTTTATTTATTTCTGAGACCAAGTGTTTCTCTGGGGAAAGGGCAGGACATTTTTTATCTGGAATCCTCTGAGCCTGGCGAAATGTTTATAATTTCCTTTTTCTCCTTTTTTTTTTTTTTTAAGAATGCAACCCCCCTTTTTTTAATTGTGTTATGTTAGTCACCATAAAATACATCATTAATTTTTGATGCCATGTTCCAAGATTCATTGTTTATGTAAAACACCCGGTGCTTCACACAATATGTGCCCTTCTTAATAAACACAACCATGTTCAACTATCCCTCCACCCCCCACCCCCTCTAAAACCCTCACATTATTTCTCGGAATCCACAGTGTCTCGTGGTTCATCTCCCCCTCCAATTTGCCTCAACCCACTTCTCCTTTCCTTCTCTTAATGTCCTCCATGTTATTCCTTATGTTCCAGAAGTAAGTGAAACCATATAATAATTGACTTTCTCTGCTTGGCTCATTTTTTCAAAAATTAAATTCAATAATTTCTTTCATAGATATAGGACCATTCAGATTTTCCATTTCCTCATGTGTTAGTTTTGGTAAACTATGTTCCTCTAGAGTTTTAAATTCATCCAAAATGTTTAAGTTTTTTTTCACAAGTTAATTTATGAAACCTCTTCATTATATTTTTATGTCTGAAGGATCTATTTTTAAAAATCAGTATTACCAGGGGTTTATCAATTTTATGTGGTTTAAGAACTTTGGTTTTTTTTTAAATTTTCATTATTTATTTTTATTTTTTATTTTTTTTAAGATACACACATTTATTTATTTTATTTTAAATTTATTTTTATTCTTTTCAGTGTTCCAAGATTCATTGTTTATGCACCACACCCAGTGCTCCATGCAATTCGTGCCCTTTTTAATACCCACCACCAGGCTTACCCAAACCCCCACCTGTCTCCCCACTAAAATCCTCAGTTTGTTTCTTAGAGTCCACAGTCTCCCATGGTTCATCTCCTCCTCTGATTTCCCCCATTTCCCTTGTCCTCTCCATTGCCCCTTGTCCTCCATGTTATTATTTATAGATTTTAATACAAATGCTAAAATCTTAGAACTTTTAGGTAAAACTTGGGGTTTTTTTCTCTTTTTTTATTAATTATTTTCATTAACATATAATGTATTATTAGCCCCAGGGGTACAGATCTGTGAGTTGTCAGACTTACACACTTCACAGCACTCACTATAGGACATACCCTCCCCAAGGTACATAACCTAACCACCATCTCCACCTCCCGATCCCATCTTGTTTCATTTTTTTCCTTCCCTACTCCCCAAACCCCCACTCTGGCTCTCATATTCCCCATATCAGGGAGATCATAAAATAATTGTATTTCTCTGGTTGACTTATTTCACTCAGCATAATAACCTCTAGTTCCATCCATTGCAAATGGCAAGATTTCATTCCTTTTGATGGCTGCATAGCATTCCATTGTATGTATGTGTATGTGTATGTATATGTGTGTGTGTGTGTGTGTGTGTGTGTGTGTGTGTATCACATCCTCTTTGTCCATTCATCTGTTGATGGACATCTAGATTCTTTCCATAGTTTGGCTATTGTGGACATTGCTGCTATAAACATCTGGGTGCATGTGCCCCCTCGGATCACTATATTTGTATCTTTAGGGAAAATACCCAGTAGTGTGATTGCTGGATCATAGGGTAGCTCTGTTTTCAACTTTTTGAGGAACCTCTGTACTGCTTTCCAGAGTGGTTGCACCAGCGTGCATTCCCACAAACAGTGTAGGAGGGTTCCCCTTTCTCCACATCCTCTCCAACATCTGTCATTTCCTGTCTTGTTAATTTTAGCCATTCTGACTGGTGTGAGGTGCTATCTCATTGTGGCTTGATTTGTATTTCCCTGATGCCGAGTGACACTGAGCACTTTTTCATGTGTCTGTTGGCCATCTGGATGTCTTCTTTGCAGAAATGTCTGTTCATATCTTCTGCCCATTTCTTGATTGGATTATTTGTTCTTTGGGTGTTGAGTTTGATAAGTTCTTTATAGATCTTGGATTAAAGACTTTTAGTTTTATTGGTCTTTAATATTGTGCATTTGTTTCTATTTCACTGATTCTGTACTTTAAAAATTAGTTCATAACTATAATTTTAAAGTTCTTTTTCTAATTTCTTTAGATGTATAGTATATCATTAATTTTTAGCATTTGTTTCCCTTTTTAACAATGCACATAAGGCTATAATTTTCTTCTAAGCATTGCTTTATCTGAACCCACATAAATTTTATTATTTTTGTTGAGGAGTAACTGATAATATTGTGTTAGTTTCTGGTGTGCAACGTAGTGATTCTTTGTTTATATACAGTATGAAATGGTCACCATAACAAGTCTAGTTATCATCTGTCATGATACACAGTTGCTTACAATGTTATTGACTATATTCACTATGCTGTACATTATATCCCCATGTATTTTTATAACTGGAAGATTGAACCTCTTAATCCCCTTCACCTATTTTATCCATTCTGTCACCTTCTCCTCTCTGGCAACCATCAGTTTGTTATCTATATCCTATGAGCCTATTTCTGTTTTGTTTCATTTGTTCATTTTTTCTGTGTTTTTTTTTTTTAATTCCACAAGAAGTGATATCATATGGTATTTGTCTTCTCTCTCCAGCTTATTTCACTTAGCATAACACTCTTTAGGCCCATCCATATTGTTGCAAAAAGCAAGATCTCATTCTTTTTTGTGGCTAAGTAATATTCCTTTGCACATATATACAACATCTTTATTTATTAACCTATTGATGGACACTTAGGAGAGGGGAAGCAATTAAGCCAGGAAAAGAAATTAATACTTTCATATCTTGGCTTTTCAATAATGCTATGATTGGTATAGAGGTGAATGTCTTTTCAAATTAGTGTTTTCATTTTCTTTGGACAAATACCTGGAAGTAGAATTGCTGTATTGCATGGTTGTTCTATTCTTAATTTTTTGAGAAACCTATTACTGTTTCCCATAGTGGCTGCAGCAATTTACATTTCTACCAACAGTGCACAAGGTTTCATTTTTCTCCACAACCTTGTCAGCACTTGTTATTTCTTGTCTTTTTGATATTAGTAATTATGACAGGTGTGAAATGATACCTCGTTTTAGTTTTGATTTGCATTTCCCTGATGATTAGTGATGTTGAACATCTTTTCATGTGCCTTTTGGCCATCTGTATGTCTTCTGTGGAGAAATGTCTATTCAGATCCTCTGCCCATTTTTTAATCAGATTTTTAAAATATTGAGTTGTAGAAGTTCTTTATATATTTTGAATGTTAATGCCTTATTGAGTATATAGTTTACAAATTTCTTCTCCCATTTAGTGGTTGCTTTTTCATTTTGTTAGTGGTTTCCTTTGCTGTGCAAAAGCTTTTCAGTTTGATGTAGTCCCAGTTGTTTGTTTATGCTTTTGTTCTCCTTGTCTGAGAAGATAGATCCCCCCTCCCCCCAAAAATCCCATTAATATATTACTGCCTATGTTTTCTTCCAGTTTTATAATTTGAAGTCTTACATTTAGGTCATTAATTCATTTTGGTTTAGTTTTTCTCTATGTATAAGGAAGTCGTCCAGTTTTATTTTTAGCATGTAGCTACCTAGTTTTCCCAGGACCATTTATTGAAGAGACTGTCTTTTCTCCATTGTTTATTATTGCCTCTTTTGTCGTATATTAATTGACCCTATAAGCAGGGGTTTATTTCTGGACTGTCTATTCTGTTCTGTTAATCTGTATGTCTGTTTTTGTTTCAGAACTATACTGTTTTGGTTACTATAGCTTGTAAGAAATCTGGGGTCATGATACCTCCACTTTTTTCTTCTTTCTCAAGAATACTTTGCCTATTTATGGTCTTTTGTGTTCTCATTACAAATTTTAGGGCTGTATTCTGTAAAAAATGCCATTGTTGGTTTTTTTTTTTAAGATTTTATTTATTTATTTGGCAAAGAGACGGAGAGATCACAAGTAGGCAGAGAAGCAGGCAGAGAGAGACGGGGAAGCAGGCTCTCTGCTGAGCAGAGACCCCAATGCGGGGTGGATCCCAGGACCCCGAGATCATGACCTGAACCAAAGGCAGAGGCTTAACCCACTGAGCCACCCAGGCACCCCACTGCCTTTGGTGTTTTGATTAGGAATTGCATTGAGTTTGTAGATTTCTTTGGGTAGTATGGACATTTTAAAAACAACATTAATTCTTCTAATCCATGACTATTGTGTATCATTCCATTTGTTTGTGTCATCTTCAATTACTTTCATCAATGTCTTATACTTTTCAGAGTACAGATGTTTTACCTACTGAGTTAAGTTTTTTCCTCCATATTTCATGTTATGTAATTGTAAATGGAACGGTTTTCTCAATTTTTCTTTCTGAGAATTCATTGCTAGTGTATATAAGTGCAACTGATTTCTGCATATTGATTTTGTACCCTGTTCTAATAGTTTTTTTGGTGGATGCTTTAGGGTTTTTACATATACAATTATGCCATCTGCAAATAGTGATGGTTTAACTTCTTTGTTTCCAATCTGGATATCTTTTACTTCTTTTCCTTGCTTAATTGCTCTGGTTAGGATTTCTTTTTTTAATTATTATTATTGCTAGGATTTGTAATACTGTGTTGAATGAAGTGGCAAGAGTAGGCATCCTTCTTTTATTCCTGATTTAGGAAAAAAAAGCTTTCAGCTAGTCACCATTGAATAAGATGTTAGTTATGAACTTGTCATATATGGCCTTTATTATGTTGAGATATATCCCTTCTATACCCACTTTGTTGAGAGTTTTTTTGTTGTTGTTGTTATCATAAATGGATATTCAATTTTGTTAAATGCTTTTTCTTCATCTATTGGGATGGTCATATCATTTTTATCCTTCATTTTTTAGTTTGGTAGATCACATTGTTTGATTTGCAGGGTTTTTTTTATTGTGTTATGTTAGTCACCATATAGTACATCATTAGTTTTTGATGTAGTGTTATTCATTGTTTGCATATAACACCCAGTTATCCATGCAATCCATGCCCTCCTTAATATCCATCACCAGGCTCACTCATCCTCCTTCCCCCCTCCTTTCTAAAATTCTGTTTCTCAGAGTCCATAGTCTCTCATCTTTCATCTCCTACTCCAATTTCTCTGCCTTTATTTTTCCCTTCTCTTAATGTCCTCCATGCTATTCCTTATGTTCCACAAATAAGTGAAATCATATGATAATTGACTTTCTCTGTTTGACTTACTTAGCTTAGCATAATCTCCTCCAGTCACACCCAAGCTGATGGAAAAGTTGGTTATTCATCCTTTCTGTTGGCTGAGTAATACTCCATTGTGTATATAGACCACATCTTCTTTATCCATTCATCTGTTGAAAGGCATCTTGGCTCTGTTGAGAGGCATATGGCCCCTCTTTTCACGACATCTGTATCTTTGGGGTAAATACCCAGTAGTGCAATTGCTGGGTCATAGAACAGCTCTATTTTTTTTTTTTTTTAAGAACAGCTCTATTTTTTTTTTTTTTTTTGAGGAACTTCCACACTGTTTTCCAAATTAGCTGCACCAATTTCCATTCCCACCAACAGTGTAGGAGGGTACCCCTTTCTCCACAACTTCTCCAACATTTGTTGTTTCTTGCCTTGTTGATTTTTTCCATTCTAACTGGTGTAAGGTGGTATCTCAATATGGTTTTGATTTGAATTTCCCTGATGGCTAATGATGATGAACATTTTTTCATGTGACTGACCATCTGTTTGCTCTGTTAGCCATTTGTATATCTTCCTTGGAGAAGTATCTGCTCATGTCTTCTGCCCATTTTTTGACTTGATTATCTGTTTTTTTGAGTGTTGAGTTTTAGAAGTTCTTTATAGATCTTGGATATCAACCTTTTGTCTGTAGTGTCATTTGCAAATACCTTCTCCCACTCTGTTGGTTCCCTCTTCGTTTTGTTGACTGTTTCCTTTGCTGTACAGATCAAAATACCAATGGCATTTTTCAAAATGCTGGAGCAAACAATCCTAAAATCTGGATAGAACCAGAAAAGACCCTGAATCACCAAGGCAATGTTGAAAAAGAAAAACAAAACTGGGGGCATCACGTTGCCTGATTTCAAAGTATGTTACAAAGCTGTGATCACTAAGACAGCATGGTACTGGCACAAAAACGACACATAGACCAGTGGAACAGAAACAGAATAGAGAGCCTGGATGTGGACCCTCAATTCTATGGTCAACTAATCTTCAGCAAAGCAGGAAAAAATATCTAATGGAAGAAAGACAGTCTCTTCAATAAATGGTGCTGGGAAAATTGGACAGCTATGTATAGAAGAATGAAATTCAACCATTCTCTTATAATCATACACAAAGATAAACTTGAAATGGATGAAAGACCTCAATGTGAGACAGGAATTCATCAAAATCCTAGAGGAGAATATAGGCAGTAACATCTTTGACATCAGCCACAGCAACTTCTTTCAAGACACATCTCCAGAGGTGAGGGAAACAAAAGCAAAAATGAACTTTGGGGACTGCATCATGATTTGCAGATATTAAACCATCCTTGCATCTCTGGAACAAATCTCAACTGATCATGTTGTATCATCCTTTTTAATGGATTTTTAAAATTTAGTTTGCTAATGTTGAGGAGGATTTTTACATCTATATTCATCAAAGATACTGACCTTTAATTTCCTTTTTTTAATAGTGTTTTTGTCTGGTTTTAATATCAAGGTAATACTGGATTCATAGGATAATTTTGTAAGCATTTCTATTCATAAATTGTTTAGAATACTTTGAGAAGGATAGGTATTAACTCTTTCTTAAATGTTTGGTAGAATTCACCTGTGAAGCCATCTGGCCCTGAACTTTTGTTTGTTGGGAGTTTTAAAATTACTAATTCGGTTTCATTACTAGTACTAATCTGTTCAAATTTTCTATTTCTTCCTGAGTAAGTCTTAGCAGATTGTATGTTTCTAGCAATTTATCCATTTTTTTCTGCATTGTCTTGTCCAACTTGTTAGCAATAATTGTTCATAACAGTCTCTTGATTCTTTGTATTTCCCTAGTATTGGTTGTAATTTCTCTTTTATTTCTTATTTTATTTATTTGGGCCCTCTCTTTTCATAATGAGTGTGGCTAAAGGTTTATAAATTTTGTTTATTGTTTTATTCTTTTAACCAGTTCTTAGTTTCACTAATCTTTTCTCTTTTTTTTTTCATTTAGTCTCTATTTCATTTATTTACACTTTGATCTTTATGAGTCCCTTCTTTCTATGAGCTTTGTTTTTTCCTTTTCTTTAATTTTTCTTGAGTTTTAAGTTTAGAGTGTTTTTTGAGATTTTCTTATTCACTGATATGGGTTTGTATTGCTATAAACATACCTCTTAGAAGTGCTTTTTCTGAGTCCCATAGATTTTGGAGTGTTGTGTTCTCATTTTCATTTTTCTCCAGGTATTTTTTTTTTAATTCCTCTTTAATTTCTTTGTTGATGCATTTTAATGTATTTTTATGTTTTAGGTAGTTCGACTACATCTTCCAGTCTAAAAGGAATTGTCTTATGTAGGAGAGGCCCTTTGGGGTCTGGAAGCACCATCCCCTCTCTCCACCAGAGCAAGCATGCTCCAAGCATGTCCCTTGTGTGGACCACATGAGCCCTCTTGTTGTGGTGGAGTCTTGTAGTCTTTGGGTATGCTGGTGGACAGGAGTGGCTCATGACCTGGCTGACTGCAAGGCCCAGCTATGATTGCTTCAAGCATGCTGGTGTGCAGGGTTAGCATCCTGTTGGCCACAAGGCCTGGCCAAGACACAAGGTCATACAGGACTCTCAGAAGACTTTTGCAGTCTAGAGGGAGGATCTGGAAATGGCATCTGCCAGTTCCAAGATCAGCAAGGCACAATGAGATAGCAAAAGTGGATGCCAAAGTGACTACCTCCAGAGTCTCAGTCCACAGGGAGAGACCTACCCGCTTCCTGCCTATTTAGCGGGCACTCCATAATTAGTGTGTAAGTCTCCTTCAGCTATGCCCTAGGCACATTTTGATCTGGTTTCCAGGTTGAGTGAGTCTGTGCACCAGCCCTTTAAAAGCAGGGTTTCCTATCACTCTGTTTCTGTAGTTTTCCTGGACATAATCCCCACTGGTTTTCAGAGTCAATGTTTTGAGGTTTTGTCTTTTTTTGTGCAAGATCTAAGGGCTGAGATGCCTGCTATCACTAAACTCTCATGCCTCAGGGAAAAGTTCTATACCACTGAGATCCCTCCTAGCCATGGAATTCTGGGTCTGGGGTGTGTGTGTGTGTGTGTGTGTGTGTGTGTGTGTTTTCCCTCATCACAGCTATATCTCCGCCTCTTCTATGCATTTTGGTCTCTTTTTGTGCTCTGCTCCTTGAGGCTCTGTTCATCTGGCTTTTATGTCCCCTTCAGAGGGAATTATTTCATATTTAGTGTTAGGTGTGTTGTGTCCAAGGCAGGAGGTAAGCTCAGGAGTTCCCTGTGCCACCATCTTGAGGCCTTTTGTCCCACACAAGTTTTAATACATCCTTTTTTTATTATTATTCAGTTTAAATTACTTTATAATTTCAATGGTAATTTCCACTTTGACTCATGAATTTTTGAGAAGTATATTTTTAAGTTTCCAAACATCTGGGGATTTTAAGGTTAACATTTTCTTATTAAGATCTAGCTTAATTTAACTGTAACCAGAATGTAATGTATATGGTTTCAGTGTCCTTAACCGGAGTCTGGCCTTGCCTTCTGACTTCCCATGTGCTATATTCTTTGATAGATTTTCCCCATTTTTAAAGATTAGGAAAAAATGAAGGCAAAACCCTCAATAAACGTCCCATATATAGAATTCTCAGTTTATTACTAGTTGCCATCATTCACCGAGAATGTGTTTATTGAGCGCCTTCCACACCATAGGCACTTAGATAGATATTGGAGATTGCATAAAACCAGACATCATCCCAAATTTCACAGCCCAGTGGGGCAGACTGACATTAATTAAGTAATCAGCAGAATGGTGTGCTACTTTATGCTGAGGTAAATGCTCTGAGGGAAATGAACACAGTTCTCTGAGTTCATATATCAAGGGAACCTTGCCCATTCAGGATTGGTTAGGAAGGGGGGCAGGGCTGTTAGTCACATACCAAGTCGTCATTGTATGTGGAAAAACTAATGGGATTTGATATATAGAGGATAACATTAATAGCTTGCATCAGCTAAGTTTTTGTATTATTCTGAGGCCATCACAACCACCGGATTTTCTCCTTCTGTTAGTTAATGCTCACCTCATAGGATTTTAAAGAATTTATTCTTTAATGTATAACATACATAAAGCAAACCACATGAATCTTAACCATATGGCCCATTGAATTTTTACATATGTATTTCCTTCAGTGACATCCACCCACATCAAGATGTGGAGGATTATCTCCATCAAGAAGGTTCCTGATGCTCCTTCCCAGTCATTACCCCACTAAGAAGTGATTTGCTTTCTAGTCTGCATCATTTGATGTTTGAATGGCCTCTTTTTATTGTTGTTGTTGTTGTTAAAGATTTTATTTATTTATTTGACAGAGAGATCACAAGCAGGCAGAGAGGCAGGCAGAGAGAGAGGGGGAAGCAGGCTCCCTGCTGAGCAGAGAGCCCGATGTGGGGCTCGATCCCAAGACTCTGAGATCATGACCTGAGCTGAAGGCAAAGGCTTTAACCCACTAAGCTTTATAACTTTATAAAACTTAAAAGACGGAATCATGGGGGAAAAAACCATTTTTTTTTTCTCTTAACACGATCTCTTTGAGATTCATGTGTCATCACAGAAGTTCTTTTATTCTGCTGTGTACTGTTCTACTGAATAAATATTTGTTTAGTCATTCTGCTGTTGATGGGACTGGGGTTGCTTATAATGTGGAGCTGCTGTGAATATTCTTGTCCACGGGGGGCATGTCATGTCTCTTGGGCAATTTATACCCCATAGGGTGTTGTTGAAGGGAGTATAGTATGCAGAGCACATACGTGTGTGAGGATGTTGCAAGCCGCTATGCCATGCTACATGTGAACATTACTGTTACTATTACTCTGAGATTAGAAGACGGAAACTGGCTTTGAGCTCTAGAGGTGGCGTTTGATCTCATCAGGCCTCCCATCCATGTAAGAAATAGGTGCAGTTACTAAGCCAGGGAGAGGACGGGACATCCCTGGGTGCACACAGGAATTTACAAATGGCTAACCTCACAAACGTAATATCCTTTAAGCCAGAAGCTGTCTTTGATAGATATGTATGAAATTTAATTGACAGAACATTGTGTAGAATGAGTATTACTGATGGGGTATCCAAGCTTGGACTTGGAGGAGGACATAAGGTTTTCTAGGGAAGTGGGGGAACATGGAGCAGAAAAGAGTTTGATAGATAAAAAAGCAGACTCATGATGAGCACTCATCAGAAGCCCTCCTTCCTTGACCCCAACCCTTCGTTCCCACCTCCTCACCAGATCCTCCAGCTATGTCCTTTGGTGCACATGTAGAGTACCACGTGTTCTCTGGCTGCTCAGCTACTTTGCCCAAGTGCTTGATCACTCCTTTTCTAGCTTTAAGGTCAGACATGCTGTCCCCTGAGTGAGGGGCTCTCGAACTGGGTTCCCACAGCCCTGTATTAATGGAACTCAACTTGGACACACAGTGAATTCGCTCCTTTAACATTTGCTCCATTGAACCTGAACTTCTCCTTCAGAATGTATATGCACATACTTGTTTGTTTCTTGTCTTGTTCCTGGTGAGGTGTGGTGCCCATGAGGGTGTGGCTTGTGCCTCTCTTGATCCCACTCAATTCTTGGCCCCTAGTACAGAGCCTCACACAGGAGAGAATGGAGCTGCCTCTGTGAATTGCACAAAGGGGACACCCAAGGAATGAGTGAATGAATGAACGAGTGAATGAGTGCTGAGTGCTCCCCAGATCATGGCAGCTCCTCTTCAGTCCACCATTACCATCCTCTTCCAACCACCATCACCTCAGCCCTTAGTGGTCTCCCTTCTTCTGTCCTTGGTATCCTGCAGTCTCTCATCAACCACAGCAGCCAGTGGGAACTTTGACCTCTTACCATGTCACTCTTCTGCTTAGAATCCTTCAGTGGCTCCCATGTCATTTCAACAATATAATGAGGAAGAATGTGGGCCGTGATGTCATACTTTTGAGTTCAAATCCCTATTCCCCTGAATTGGCTGTGTGACTGTGCTCGATTACTTTGCCTCTCTGTGTCTACTGATGAGCTCATTGAGAATATTGAGGGAGTCAGTTCACAGGAAGCACTTAGAACAGTGCCACTGTTCTAATAACTATAGTTATTAGTGTTGTGAGGATCAAGTCAGAGAAGAGAAACGAAAGTGGTGACGTTGTTGAGAAGTGATAGAGCCTTGGGGTTAAAAATGCAGGCCTATACAGGCCTGGGCTCAAATCCTAGTCTGCCACTTAACTCCTATGTAACCTTGGGAAGGTTATGAAAGCTTTCTGAGTCTTAGTTTTCTCATCATGCATTGGAAGAATCATAGTTCATACCTTGCAGGTTTTGAGATAATTATGTAATTTGAACAGTGCCTGACATGCACCCAGCTCTCAGTAAATGTTGCAGGTGTGTGTCTGTTTTATTAGCTTCCAGATCCTATCAGGGCTTACAGAACTTGCCCCATCTCCCTGTCCCAAACTTCACATATATCAGCTCAACTCTTGAACTTCTACTGGAATAGATCCTTTTAAAGTCACCTTCTTTCAAGGAGGCAGTCTTGTCTCCCCCATGGGAGGCCCCAAATGTCAGAGTGATCCTTGATTCTTTTCTTTCCCTCACACTTCTCACCTAATCCATAGAAAATCTTGTCTTTCTCTTCATTATGTCCAGATCTCAGCCTCTTCTCACTGCCTCCCAACTCCCATCATCCAGACTACCATCATTGCTCTCTTGGGTGGTTATGACTAATTTCCTACCTGTTTGCCCTGATTCTTCCATGGCCTGTTTCAGTCCATTCCTCGTGGACTCCATTCTTAGCTTGCAGAGTGATCCTATTAAGACCTCATCCAAGTCATGTTGTTCCTCCTCTGCTCCCCACACACCAGGGTAAAACCAAATTCACTGCAGTGCCCTACAAAAGCCTGCATGATCTGGTCCTGCTATTGCTCCAGCTCATCTTCTGCTTTGCTTACTTCTCTCCAGGCTTGTTGGTCTCTCTTCCTCAGGCATGACAAGCACATGCCTGCTGCAAGGCCTTTGCACTTGCTATACTTTCTTTCTGGAATGCTCTTCTCCCAGATGTCCACATGGGGTCCCTCCTGTCTTCCCTCAGGTTTTTCTCTCAAAAGACACCTTCTCAAGGAAGCCTTCCCTGGCTGCTCCATCTGAAATTGCAACCCTCAAAATTCTACACATGCAGCCCTTACACTTTTCTCTGTCACATCTAATAACACCTGACATATTCAGTTTTATGTTTACCTTTTTTACTGACTAAGTACCTCATTTAGAGTGTAAGATACACAAGGACAGGAACTTTTATTCCTATTTCTTCCCTAACGTGTTCTTTGCACTTAGAACCATGAAACACAGTAGGAGCTCAGAAAATGTATATTTACTGAGTAGATCTCCACAGAGTACAGTAGAGCCAGAACAGCATCGTGGGTTAGAGGCCCAGCTCTGACATCTGACTGTCACCATTCTGGTCCTGCCAACTATGGATCTTGGTCAAGTTAATGGAGGTCTTTGCCCTATCATTTCCTCCTTCAAAAGGTGGAGAGAGTAAGAGTACCATTTCATTCAATTACATATGAATTTAGTAGTTAACAGTCATGAAACTCTTAGGACATTACCAGGAACACAGTAAACACTCAGTGCATGTTATTTACACTATAATTTCCAAAACCTCTCTCTTTCTTTATTCTTTCTAACAAACTTTAGCATGCTGCACAGAATAGCAGATGCTGGGAAGGGGTGTGTAAGGCACAGACCTTTCCTGCAAGAAGATATGTCCTAGTGGGAGAGATAGATGGACCCAGCTGTTTCAGTGCAGAACAGGAAGGGGTGTAATCAGGTGTGCCACTGAGCACAAGTGCCTGCAAGTCTACATCAAGGCAAGGAGCTTCCAAATGTCTCTGAATTCTCCCAACAGTGAAAATCAACAGCAACCTTATCAAGTGTTCATTAGGTGCCCAGCAGGAGGAATGGTGGGATTTTCATAGATTAAACAGACCTTTGCTAAGCTCTTGCCACGTACCGGAACCTGTTTGGGCACTGGGAAGAATGTGTTCACAGCTGATGTGGAAAGCAGATGGCTAAATGGCAGTTGCAGCTTAATCAGCACTGTACAGAGATGCAAACAGGCCTTGCAGACCCAGAAGTTAAAACTCTATCTGGGACAATCAGGAAAGGCTTCTCAGAGGAGGTGCCATTCATGCTGAAGCTGCTGGAAGAGTAAGAGCTCTCTACGCTCCCAGTTTCAAAGGGTCTCTGGAAAGGGTGAGGATCCGAATGGTTCAGAACCTTAGCTAAAATCACACAGTAGTAAAGAACCAAACCATAAATAAAACTCATTTTTATCTAGCTTAAAATTCTACACTGTTCTGTATGATCCGGCACCTGGTACAGCTTCCGAAACATGGTGGACTCTCAGAGTGGTAGTCATCCTTGTATTGTTCTTATCACTGCTCTTGCCATCACTGTTTGGATAAGATGAAGGCCCTGGTAGCAGATCTGCATTTCATTAGCAGAAAAAACACTGAGAATTGCCAACAGCCAGTGAGGATCTTGATGGTATTAGTGGCAGACGTATTCAAATGCAATTAAAAACGACAAATATAATAATCAAATGTAAATGAGCAGCACCAACAATTACTGGTGCATATACAATTAGCACATGTGGTAATTTAGCAGGAGGCATAACTCGATCCTTTTCGTTGCCTCTAACAAATTGCTGATTCCCCGTCCCCCCTCCCGCCTCACCCTCCTCTTCTCTAACAATTTCCTCTCTGTGTTTGTCCACTCTCTCTGTTGGCAGACATGAGTTTAATTAGCTGGACTCTTTCAGAGCCAGGAAGCATCCCGTCACAGCTCAGAGGGGGAGCTGGCACCACTGCGTGCCTGAGGCCAGTGGGCAGAAGCAATTGGAGAACTTAATATCTCCTCTCTTTTGCTGAAAAATAATGTTGCTCATGGAAAATGTGGACCATCTTTCTTTTCTTTTCTTTTCTTTTCTTTTAAGATTTTCTTTATTTGTCAGAGAGAGAGAGGGAGAGAGAGTGAGCACAGGCAGACAGAATGGCAGGCAGAGGCAGAGGGAGAAGCAGGCTCCCCGCCAAGCAAGGAGCCCGATGTGGGACTTGATCCCAGGATGCTGGGATTATGACCTGAGCCGAAGGCAGCTGCTTAACCAACTGAACCACCCAGGAATCCCGTGGACCATCTTCTTGAGCAAATATTTGCTGAACAACCCCTGTGTGCCAGTCCCTGTGCTGGGTATCAGGAAGACATAGGTACATTTGGTTCACGCTTTCGTTTATTTATCTGCTGATTATTCGCTGACCACCAAGTGGTGGTGACACAGAGAGGAGTAAAATAGGGCTGATGTTTTTAGGGAACTTGCAGTCTTTCAGAGGAAAACAGAGAAATAAATAGGTAACTTATGCACAGCAGGTTGTGTGCGCCACAGAGGTTAGGGTCAGGGACCAGGCTCTGTGGGTAGTGCACTTGCCAAAGTCTTGGCTGCCTGTGATAGGACCCTAGAACTTCCTCATACAAGCTGGGTGACAGTGGCCACACTGCTTACTCACTCTGTGCATGTTTACAGTAGTGATATCAACAGAATTGACTCACAAAGGTGGCTGTGAAGATACAAATGAGTCCATTCTCACAAAGCACTTAGCACAGAACCCAGCACATGACAAGTGCTCAGTAAATGTCCTTATT
This sequence comes from Mustela nigripes, assembly GCF_022355385.1. NCBI lineage: Eukaryota > Metazoa > Chordata > Mammalia > Carnivora > Mustelidae > Mustela > Mustela nigripes. Next base: position 207,626,915 of record NC_081557.1, on the reverse strand, counting down.
GCTGCTCTGGGAACACAAGAGGAAAGAAAGGGCTGTACTTCCGCCCTGGGAATTACTGAGCTCGGAAAGGTTAAGTGAACATCTGAGAGAAGGTGGTAAGTGGAGCTTGTCTCGTGGAAACAACCTGCTTTGCCTCTTACTGGATGATGTCTTAAACATTTTGACCCTCAGTTTTTGCATTTGTAAAGTGTGGATGAGAATACAAGCAATCCTCATTGTTCATGGATCTATATTTGCAAATTTGCCTACTCACTAAAATTTACTTGAAACCCCCAAGTCAATATTCATAGCACTTTCACTGTCATTCGTGGACATGCACAAAGCAGGAGACAAAAAAATGAGTCACCTGACATGCATGCAAGTTCCCAGCTGAGATTAAACAAGGGGACACTCTGCTTTGTTCGGCTCCCACATTGTAAACAAGTATCCTTTTTGTAGTCTACTTAGCACCACATTTTTCACATGTGTATGCTTTTTATTATTGCTGTTGCGATTTTATTTTATCTTTTACAAAGATTTTATTTATTTATTTAAGAGATTGAGCACAAATGGGGGTGTGAGGAGCAGAGGAAGAGGGAGAGGGAGAAGCAAGAGGCAGGCTCCCAGGGAGCTTAATCCCAGGACCCAGGATCATGACCTTAGAGGGGGGTGGGAGGTTGGGTGAGCATCTTGGTGGGTATTTTGGAGGGCATGTATTGCATGGAGCACTGGGTATGGTGCATAAACGATGAATTCTGGAACACTGAAAAAAAAATTTTTTTAAATAAATAAAAATTAAAAAAAAATAATAAAAGCAGATGCTTAACTGACTGAGCCACCCAGGCGCCCCACTGTTGCTATTTTAAATGGTTCCCAGCATAGGGTCCAGTGCTATCCATTGTTCCTAATTACAAGAAGGCTGAGACCTGACTGACAGGAACACCCTGGGTTAGAGACACATGGTTCAGGTATGCAGGAGAGTGTAGTTAGCTGTGCATGCATGGTTAAGGAAACAAAACTGTCTTTAAATAGAAACACACAAAGCATGGTTATGTCCTGATCGGTTGCAGAGAATATTGGGAACAGAGGCTCACATGAACCTAACCTAGGTTCATTAATTCCATGCTCACAGCAGCCTCATGGAACATAGCTACCACGAATGATGACAATCAACTGTATCTTCTTTGAAGGACTGTTAGAGGATGAGAGTTGTACAGGAAGCACCCAGCACAGTACCGTGCCTGGCTATCTCAGATGGGGCTCTCAGGGAGTCTGTTTAAATGGACAGAAGCTTTACACATAAAAAGAGCCGGTGGTGTTCATAATCGCTCCCAAGTGCCTGATTCCTAAGCCGGAGCTCCTTTCCCAGCGCAGGGCTGCTTGGAAATCTGTTATATGTGTTATCTATTGGAATCTGTAGTCACCAGCAGACATATAATTTGTTAAAATGTTTTTAGGGAAATCACTGGAGATTATATATGTGTGTGTGTATATATGTATATATATTTATATATTATATACTGTATATAATATAAAATTATATATTATATAATATATAATTATATACACACATATATAATATATTTAATACAATATATATTATATAATCTATACATTTTTTTTCATTCCACTGAAGCAATGAAGGTGAGAAGGAAGTAGAACAAGTTTGTCCAATGGTGAAAGGAAAAACCTGTCACTGCCAGGTCTAAGCTTATTTCTGAGGGAAATAAAGACTTTTGGAAAACCAAGATAATTGTTAATGAGCAGGCATACCCTTAAGGGTTAGCTTAAGAAATTCTCCAAACAGGAGTCAAGATGGTGGAGAAGTAGCAGGCTGAGACTACTTCAGCTAGCAGGAGATCATCTAGATAGCTTATCTAGGGATTGCAAACACCTACAAATCCATCGGCAGATCGAAGAGAAGAGGAGCAGCAATTCTAGAAACAGAAAATCAACCGCTTTCTGAAAGGTAGGACTGGCGGGGAAGTGAATCCAAAGCGATGGGAAGATAGACTGCAGGGGGAGGGGCCGGCTCCCGGTAAGCGGTGGAGCAACGGAGCACAAAATCAGGACTTTTAACAGTCTGTTCCGCTGAGGGACATCGCACTAGAGGCTAAACCGGGGTGAAGCCCATGCGTGGTCAGCATGGCCTCAGGTCCCACAGGGTCACAGAAGGATCGGGGGTGTCTGAGTGTCGCAGAACATGCAGGTATTAGAACAGGGAAGCTGGCTACAGAGACAGAGCCAAGGAGTGAGCTCTCAGCTTGGGGTTACCTTGAACCGGATGCATGCTGGTTGAGCTCGGAGCTTGGCCAGAGGCCAGGGAGACGGGAGTAATTGGGCGCTATTCTCTGAGGGCACACTGAAGAGTGGGGCCCCCAGCTCTCTGCTCCTCCCGGCCAGAGACTGGGAGGCCGCCATTTTCATTCCCTTCCTCCGGAACTCTACGAAAAGCATTCAGGGAACAAAAGCCTCTGAAAGCAAACCCAAGCGGATTACTCAGCCCAGCCCCTTGTAAGGGTGGTGCAATTCCTCCTGGGGCAAAGACACTTGAGAGTCACTACAACAGGCCCCTCCCCCAGGAGATCAACAAGAAATCCAGCCAGGACCAAGTTCACCTACCAAGGAGTGCAGGTTCAATACTAAGGAGAGCAGGAATTGCAGAGGAGGACAAAGCAAAGCACGGAACTCATGGCTTTCTCCCCATGATCCTTTAGTCTTGCAGTTAATTTAATTTTTTTTCTTTTTCAATTTTTGTTCTTCTGCTAAATATTTTTTTAATTTTTACCCCTTTTTAACGTTTTTTAACCAGTTTATCCAATATATATAAATTTTCTTTATTTGTTTTCTTTTTTTAATTGTTTCTTTTTTTTTTTTCTGAATTTCTTTTTATCCCCTTTCTCCCCCACCCCCCATTTGGGATCTCTCCTGATTTGGTTGCAGCATATTTTCCTGGGGTCTTTATCACCCTTTTAGTATTTTACTTGCTCCTTCATATACTCTTATCTGGACAAAATGACAAGGTGGAAAAATTCACCACAAAAAAAAGAACAAGAGGCATTACTGAAGGCTAGGGACCTAATCAATACAGACATTGGTAATATGTCAGATCTACAGTTCAGAATGACGATTCTCAAGGTTCTAGCCGGGCTTGAAAAAGGCATGGAAGATATTAGAGAAACCCTCTCCGGAGATATAAAAGCCATTTCTGGAGAAATAAAAGAACTAAATTCTAACCAAGTTGAAATTTTAAAAAGCTATTAATGAGGTGTAATAAAAAATGGAGGCTTTTACTGCTAGGATAAATGAGGCAGAAGAAAGAATTAGCAATATAGAAGACCAAATGACAGAGAATAAAGAAGCTGAGCAAAAGAGGGACAAACAGCTACTGGACTATGAGGGGAGAATTCGAGAGAAAAATGACACCATGAGATGAAACAACATTAGAATAATTGGGATTCCAGAAGAAGAAAGAGAGAGGGGAGCAGAGGTATATTGGAGAGAATTATTGGAGAGAATATCCCTATATGGCAAAGGGAACAAGCATCAAAATCCAGGAGGTGCAGAGAACCCCCCTCAAAATCAACAAGAATAGGTCCACACCCCATCACCTAATAGTAAAATTTACAAGTCTTAGTGACAAAGAAAAAATCCTGAAAGCAGCCCAGGAAAAGAAGTCTGTAACATACAATGGTAAAAATATTAGATTGGCAGCAGACTTATCCACAGAGACCTGGCAGGCCAGAAAGAGCTGGCATGATATTTTCAGAGCACTAAACAAGAAAAACATGCAGCCAAGAATACTATATCCAGCTAGGCTATCACTGAAAATAGAAGGAAAGATAAAAAGCTTCCAGGACAAACAAAAACTGAAAGAATTTGCAAACACCAAACCAGCTCTACAGGAAATATTGAAAGGGGTCCTCTAAGGAAAGAGAGTGCCTAAAAGTAGTACATCAGAAAGGAACAGAGACAATATACAGTAACAGTCACCTGACAGACAATACAATGGCACTAAATTCATATCTCTCAATAGTTATCCTGAATGTTAATGGGCTAAGTGACCCAATCAAAAGACACAGGGTATCAGAATGGATAAAAAAACAAAACCCATCTATATGTTGCCTCCAAGAAACTCATTTCAGACCTGAAGACACCTCCAGATTTAAAGTGAGGGGGTGGAAAACAATTTGCCATGCTAATGGACATCAGAAGAAAGCAGGGGTGGCAATCCCTATATCATATCAGTTAGATTTTAAGCCAAAGACTATAATAATAGATGAGGAAGGACACTATATCATACTCAAAGGGTCTGTCCAACAAGAAGATCTAACAATTTTAAATATCTATGCCCTTAACCTGGGAGCAGCCAACTATAGAAGCCAATTAATAACAAATTCAAAGAAACACATCAACAATAATAGTAGGGGACTTTAACACTCCCCTCACTGAAATGGACAGATCATCTAAGCAAAAGATCAACAAGGAAATAAAGGCCTTTAATGACACACTGGACCAGAGGGACATCACAGATATATTCAGAACATTTCATCCCAAAGCAACAGAATACACATTCTTCTCTAGTGCACATGGAACATTCTCCAGAATAGATCACATCCTCGGTCCTAAATCAGGACTCAACCGGTATCAAAAGATTGGGGTCATTCCCTGCATATTTTCAGACCACAATGCTCTGAAGCTAGAGGAAATTTGGAAAGAAACCAAATACATGGAGACTAAGCAGCATCCTTCTAAAGAATGAATGGGTCAACCAGGAAATTAAATATGAACTGAAAAAATTCATGGAAACAAATGATAATGAAAACACAACAGTACAAAATCTGTGAGAGACAACAAAGGCAGTCCTGAGAGGAAAATATATAGCAGTACAAGCCTTTCTCAAGAAACAAGAAAGGTCTCAAGTACACAACCTAACCCTACACCTAAAGGAGCTGGAGAAAGAACAAGCAAGAAACCCTAAGCCCAGCAGGAGAAGAGAAATCATAAAGATCAGAGCAGAAATCAATGAAATAGAAACCAAAAAAACAATAGAACAAATCAACGAAGCTAGAAGGTGGTTCTTTAAAAGAATTAATAAGATTGATAAACCCCTGGCCAGACTTATCAAAAAGAAAAGAGAAAGGACCCAAATAAATAAAATCATGAATGAAAGAGGAGAGATCACAACTAACACCAAAGAAATACAGACAATTATAAGAACATACCATGAGCAACTCTACGCCAACAAATTGGACAATCTGGAAGAAATGGATGCATTCCTAGAAACATAAACTACCACAACTGAACCAGGAAGAAATATAAAGCCTGAACAGACCCATAAACAGTAAGGAGATTGAAACAGTCATCAAAAATCTCCAAACAAACAAAAGCCCAGGGCCAGATGGCTTCCCGGGGGAATTCTACCAAACATTTAAAGAAGAGCTAATTCCTATTCTCCTGAAACTGTTCCAAAAAATAGAAATGGAAGGAAAACTTCCAAACCCGTTTAATGAGGCCAGCATCACCTTGATCCCAAAACCAGACAAGGATCCCACCAAAAAAGAGAACTGCAGACCAATATCCTTGATGAACACAGATGCGAAAATTCTCACCAAAATACTAGCCAATAGGATTCAACAGTACATTAAAAAGATTATTCACCACGACCAAGTGGGATTTATTCCAGGGATACAAGGTTGGTTCAACATCCGCAAATCACTCAATGTGATACAACACATTAATAGAAGAAAGAACAAGAACCATATGATCCTCTCAATAGATGCTGAAAAAGCATTTGACAAAGTACAGCATCCCTTCCTGATCAAAACTCTTTAAAGTGTAGGGATAGAGAGCACATACCTCAATATTATCAAAGCCATCTATGAAAAACCCACCGCAAATATCATTCTCAATGGAGAAAAACTGAAAGCTTTTCCACTAAGGTCAGGAACACGGCAGGGATGTCCATTATAACCACTGCTATTCAACATAGTACTAGAAGTGCTAGCCTCAGCAATCATACAACAAAAGGAAATTAAAGGCATCCAAATTGGTGAAAAAGAAGTCAAACTATCACTCTTCACAGATGATATGGTACTATATGTGGAAAACCCAAAAGACTCCACTCCAAAACTGCTAGAACTTGTACAGGAATTCAGTAAAGTGTCAGGATATAAAACCAATGCACAGAAATCAGTTGCACCAACAACAAGACAGAAAAAAGAGAAATTAAGGAGTCAATCCCATTTACAATTGCACCCAAAACTATAAGATATCTAGGAATAAACCTAACCAAGGAGTCTAAGAATCTATACTCAGGAAACTATAAAGTACTCATGAAAGAAATTGAGGAAGACACAAAGAAATGGAAAAATGTTCCATGCTCCTGGATTGGAAGAATAAATATTGTGAAAATGTCTATGCTACCTAAAGTAATCTACACATTTAATGCAATTCCTGTCAGAATACCATCCATTTTTTTCAAAGAAATGGAACAAATAATTCTAAAATTTCTATGAAACCAGAAAAGACCTCAAATAGCCAAAGGAATATTGAAAAAGAAAGCCAAAGTTGGTGGCATCACAATTCTGGACTTCAAGCTGTATTACAAAGCTGTCATCATCAAGACAGCATGGTACTGGCACAAAAACTGACACATAGATCAATGGAACAGAATAGAGAGCCCAGAAATAGACCCTCAACTCTATGGTCAACTAATCTTCGACAAAGCAGGAAAGAATGTATAATGGAAAAAAGACAACCTCTTCAATAATGGTGTTGCGACAATTGGACGGCCGCATGCAAAAAAATGAAATTGGATTATTTCCTTACACCACACACGAAAATAGACTCAAAATGGATGAAGGACCTCAATGTGCGAAAGGAATCCATCAAAATCCTTGAGAGAACACAGGCAGCAACCTCTTCGACCTCAGCCGCAGCAACATCTTCCTAGGAACAACGCCAAAGGCAAGGGAAACAAGGGCAAAAATGAACTATTGGGATTTCATCAAGATCAAAAGCTTTTGCACAGCAAAGGAAACAGTTAACAAAACCAAAAGACAACTGACAGAATGGGAGAAGATATTTTCAAACGACATATCAGATAAAGGACTAGTGTCCAGAATCTGTAAAGAACTTAGCAAGCTCAACACCCAAAGAACAAATAATCCAATCAAGAAATGGGCAGAGGAAATGAACAGACATTTCTGCAAAGAAGACATCCAGATGGCCAACAGACACATGAAAAAGTGCTCCATATCACTCAGCATCAGGGAAATACAAATCAAAACCACAATGAGATATCACCTCATACCAGTCAGAATGGCTAAAATCAACAAGTCAGGAAATGACAGATGCTGGCGAGGATGCGGAGAAAGGGAACCCTCCTACACTGTTGGTGGGAATGCAAGCTGGTGCAGCCACTCTGGAAAACAGCATGGAGGTTTCTCAAAATGTTGAAAATAGAACTGCCCTATGACCCAGCCAATTGCACTATTGGGTATTTACCCTAAAGATACAAACGTAGTGATCCAAAGGGGCACGTGCACCCGAATGTTTATAGCAGCAATGTCCACAATAGCCAAACTATGGAAAGAACCTAGATGTCCATCAAGAGATGATTGGATCAAGAAGATGTGGTATATATACACAATGGAATACTATGCAGCCATCAAAAGAAATGAAATCTTGCCATTTGCGACAACATGGATGGAACTAGAGTGTATCATGCTTAGTGAAATAAGTCAAGCAGAGAAAGACAACTATCATATGATCTCCCTGATATGAGGAAGTGGTGATGCAACATGGGGGCTTAAGTGGATAGAAGTAGAATCAATGAAACAAGATGGAATTGGGAGGGAGACAAACCATAAGTGACTCTTAATCTCACAAAACAAACTGAGGGTTGCTGGAGGGAGGGGGTTTGGGAGAAGGGGGTGGGATTATGGACATTGGGGAGGGTATGTGCTTTGGTGAGTGCTGTGAAGTGTGTAAACCTGGTGATTCACAGACCTGTACCCCTGGGGATAAAAATATATGTTTATAAAAAAATTAAACATTAAAAAAAAAGAAAAAAGAAAGTGAAAGGATGGAAAAAAATGTATCTGTCAAATATTAATTAAAAAAAAGAATGATTATATTAACATCTGATAAAGTAGACTTCAGAACAGAGAACATTCTTAGAGTCAAGGAGGAACATGATATAAGTATAGAACAATCAGTCCAACAGGAGCACATAACAAACTTTAATGTATATACACCAAACAACGAGGCTTCAAAAAAAAAAAAACAAAAACAAAAAAACAAAACCTGATGGAACCAAAAGGAGAAACAGACAAATCTGTAATTAAAGTACTTCCACATCCTCCTCTCAATATAACAACCCCTCAGAAAATCGGGAAGGATATAGAACTATGAACAAATGCATTTAGTCAACATAATCCAATTGATGTATATAGAACACTCCATCACTCAACAGCACCAAAATATATTTTCTTTTTTCAAGCACTCATGGAAAATTTACCAATATAAACTAAACTCAGGGCAATAAAAAAAATATCAACACACCAAAAAGATTGCTCCAACACTTGGAAATTAAACAATAAACTCCTATATAAAATATGAATCAATTAATGGGTCTCTGAGACAGCTTTTAAAACATATTTAACTGAATGGAAATGAAAATACAGTATACCAGAGCATGTGGGAAGCAATTGAAGCAGGACTGAGAAGTTAAAGTTTATATTAGAAACAAAAAAAAAGACTTTGAATTAATATTCTCATATTCATTAATTTGAATTAATATTCTCACCCCAAGAAAATAGAAAAAGAAGAGCAGAGGCACCTGGCTGGCTCAGTTGGTTAAGCATCCAACTCTTGATTTTGGCTCAGGTCATAATCTCACGATGGTGAGATTGATGCCCACATTGTGCTCTGTGCTGAGCATTAAGCTTGCTTAAGAGCTTGCTTAGGATTCTCTCCCTCCTTCTGCCCCTCTTACTCCCACTCATGCATGCTCTCTCATTCACTCTCTCAATTTCCCTCAACTTCCTTCTCCTCTCCATCTCCCCATGTCCTCCGTGTTATTTGTTATGCTCCACAAATAAGCGGAACCATATGACAATTTACTCTGTCTGCTTGACTTATTTCACTCAGCCTAATGTCTTCCTGTCCCTTCCATGTTGCTATAAAAATTTTTATATGCCTCCATCTTTTCTGATGGAGGCATAATACTCCATAGTGTATATGGACCACATCTTCCTTATCCATTTGTCCATTGAAGGGCATCTTGGTTCTTTCCACAGTTTGGCAACAGTGGCCATTGCTGCTATGAACATTGGGGTACAGATGGCCCTTCTTTTCACTACATCTGTATCTTTGGGGTAAATACCTAATAGTGCAATTGCAGGATGATAGGGACACTCTATTTTTAATTTCTTAAGGAATCTCCACACTGTTCTCCAAATTGGCTGAACCTACTTGCATTCCTACCAACAGTGTAAGAAGGTTCCCCTTTCTCCACATCCTCTCCAGCCCACATTGTTTCCTGTCTTGCTAATTTTGGCTAATTTAACTGGTGTAAGGTGATATCTCAATGTGGTTTGAATTTGAGTCTCTCTGATGGCTAGTGATGATGAACATTTTTTCATGTGTCTGATAGCCATTTGTATGTCTTTATTGGAGAAGTGTCTGTCCATATCTTCTGCCCATTTTTTGATATGATTGTCTGTTTTGTGTGTGTTGAGTTTGAGGAATTCATTATAGATCCTGGATATCAACCTTTTGTCTGTATTGTCATTTGCAAATATCTTCTCCCATTCCGTGGGTTGCCTCTTTGTTTTCTTGACTGTTTCCTTTGCTGTGCAGAAGCTTTTGATTTTGATGAAGTCCCAAAAGTTCATATTCGCTTTTGTTTCCTTTGCCTTTGGAGACATATCTTGAAAGAAGTTGCTGTGGCTGATATCGAAGAGATCACTGCCTATGTTCTCCTCTAGGATTCTGATGGATTCCTGTCTCACATTGAGGACTTTTATCCATTTTGAGTTTATCTTTGTGTACGGTTTAAGAGAATGGTCGAGTTTCATTCTTGTACATATAGCTGCCCAGTTTTCCCAGCACCATTTATTGAAGAGACTGTCTTTATTCCACTGTATATTTTTTCCTGTTTTGTCGAAGATTATTTGACCATAGATTTGAGGGTCCAACAAGAGCCCAGGACCTGATGGATTCCCTGGGGAATTCTACCAAACTTTCAAAGAAGAAATAACACCTATTCTCCTGAAGCTGTTTCAAAAAATTGAAGTGGAAGGAAAACTTCTAGATTCTTTCTATGAAGCCAGCATTACCCTGATTCCCAAACCAGGCAAAGACCCTACCAAAAAGGAGAATTTCAGACCAATATCACTGATGAATATGGATGCTAAGATTCTCAACAAGATCCTAGCCAACAGGATCCAACAGCACATTAAAAAGATTATCCACCATGACCAGGTAGGATTCATCCCTGGACCACAAGGATGGTTCAACATTCACAAATCAATCAATGTGATAGAACAAATCAATAAAAGAAGAGAGAAGAACCACATGGTCCTCTCAATTGATGCAGAAAAAGTATTTGACAAAATCCAGCATCCGTTTTTGATTAAAACACTTCAAAGTATAGGGATAGAGGGAACATTCCTGAACTTCATAAAATGTCTATGAAAGACCCAAAGCAAATATCATCCTCAATGGGAAAAAACTTGCAGCCTTCCCATTGAGATCAGGAACATGACAAGGATGCCCACTCTCACCACTCTTGTTCAACATAGTATTAGAAGTCCTAGCAACAGCAATCAGACAACAAAGAGAAATAAAAGGTATCCAAATTGACAATGAAGAAGTCAAACTCTCTTCGCAGATGACATGATTCTTTATATGGAAAACCCAAAAGACTCCACCCCCAATCTACTAGAACTCATACAGCAATTCAGCAACGTGGCAGGATACAAAGTCAATGTACAGAAATCAGTGGCTTTCTTATACACTAACAATGAAAATACAGAAAGGGATATTAGAGAATCGATTCCATTTACTATAGCACCAAGAACCATAAGATACCTGGGAATAAACCTAACCATAGAGGTAAAGGATCTGTACTCGAGGAACTACAGAACACTCATGAAAGAAACTCCCAGCTTTTTTTTTTTTTAATTTTTGGATTTATTGTTTCTTTCTTTTGTTTTTCTATTTTTTTTTTTTTAGTTAACATCTGACACATTTTATTTTTATTAACGTTTCATTCCTAAATACTTCATGCATAACCTAATAATGAGATTGTCTTAATTTTAATAGCATGGCATTAGAAAATTAAAAATAATTCCATAATTTCCCAAAGTATCTCAAAAACTGGCTTAGGGACGCCTGGGTAGCTCAGTCGGTTAACTTTCCGCCTTTTGTTCAGGTCATAATCCCAGGGTCCCAGAACCCAGTTCCACATTGGGCCCCCAGCTCAGTAGGTAGCCTGCCTCTCCCTCTGCCTGCTACTCCCCTTGCTTGTGCTCTCTCTCTCATTCTTTCTCTGACAAATGGATCTTTAGGAAAAAAAGATCCAGCAGGGGCCACTGTGCAGACCAGACTTTGCTCGCTTGTGCATCTTGCTCTACTTCTCTGCGGCCATGTCTAACAAACCCAATAATAGTGGAGATTGAGAAATTCAGGAAGCTGAAATTGGAAGAAGACAAAAATACAAGAGAATAATCCACTACCTTCAAAAGAAATGATTGAACCTATCTTCAGCTCCTTTTCAGATTGTTCCTTTATCTCTATTTTCTGAGATACTAATTTTTTTCCATCTGAGTTATAGCTCAGATTTGTGGTAGGGAATTCATCTTCAGCATATTTTCCCTGTGTCCCTGAGCTGTAGAAATGTTTCACTCTTTCTTCTGCTGGCTTCTTAGAGTTGTCACATGATCAAGACTAGTTTTTATGTTAAACTCCTACAAGATGAGTAGTATGAATTTAGTCTTCCAACTACATTTGATACAGAATTTCTAAAGTAAGTCTATTTATTTATTTATTTATTTATTTGACAGAGATTACAAGTAGGCAGAGGGGGGGTGGGGGAAGCAGGCTTCATCCTGAGCAGAGAGCCTGATATGGGGCTTGATCCCAGGTCCCTGAGATCATGACCTGAGCCGAAGACAGAGGCTTTAACCCACTGAGCCACTCACGTGCCCCATTGATACAGAATTTTTATTTCTTGCAGGAGACATTCCCCCACTTTTCCAGAGTGGATGACATGGTTTTCTTATATTTCCCCAGGCACATGGGAAGTGTTTTAAGTCTATTTCCCATAGACCATGCAGCCATTCAAGGCTCCCTGATTCATGAACATTCCATCATCTTTTCTTACACTTACCCTCGGCCTAACACCCCATTCCTTCTGCCTATTTGGGCTAATTCTACCCTACTGCAAAGGTCTATTCTGACTTAGAAGCCTTTTGTCTTCATCTCCCACTCAGCCCTCTGATGTGGAAACCCCACTTGGTTCCTGGCACTTGTTGCCTTCAACTTTCTTCCCCTAGAACTTATGCAGATTATCTAGAAGTTTGGGTTATTTTTTATTCAGGATGTTATTCTGAGTGGGAGAGCATTCATCCCATGCCCCCTCAGTTTCCTGGACTCTTTCTGTTGATTTTATTTCTTACAGTTGTCCCCTAAAGTAGATAATGTCAGCCAAAACCACATAATCCCAAACCTGCAATCTGTCCCTGAGCCAAGCAATTCACCCAGGAGCCAGGTGCTCAGGCCTAAAGTCTAAGGGAAAAAGCAGAAATCTGAGCCAAATCTCAAAGGACAGCTGTTCAAAGGCCAAGATATCCACAGGGAACAAAGCTCAATGAAAGGAATTGTTGGCTCTCTCTGGCTTATATTCAGCTCCTATGGTCTTGAGTAGGAGGTGTTTCCTGAACTGATGAGAATAGATACCCAAAATTTTAATTAGTACATAAGGCAACAAAATGCTCAGGGAGGGAGTGACTTTGTAAAACCCAAGTATGCTGGGTTTTACAAAATCAGTATCACTCCACTGATTCAGATTTTTTATTCATTCCCCATGGCTTTCAGGATCTGGTACAAATCCCTAGAATGACTGCTAACACCCTTTGTGTTTTGACCATATTTATCTCTCCCATCTTGGCATTTTCACTCCATTGGCATCTTGTCTCCCAGCTTCACAGGATGGCCGGTGCTCCTCAAATGCCTGTCCAGTGCCTTCTCCATGGTTTCCCGTCTACTGTCCTTTCTACTCTTCCCCGCTCACATCATCATGCAAGCCCCTCTTTCTCCAAGGCCAAGCTAAAATAAACATTTGTGACAGTTGTAAATGATTATAAACAACTTAAAACATGTGTGTATTACCCAGAAGGTTGGCTAAACACAGGACACAACTTGCAGTGTGGAATCCAACACAGCCATTAAAGATAGCCATGTGAACTCATATGAACATGAAGAGCTAGCAGGAATATCTGGCTAAGTAGTTGGCAAAACATGTGTAATATGATCCCACTTTCACATGAAACACAGAGAGAGCATGAAGCATGGGACAGTCTAACAAGAAAGATATAGTCATCATGGTTACAGAGCTTATCTCTAAATTATAGGATCCAGGTTACTGTTCACTCAATACTACACACTTTCCTATTTTCTAATTTTTTTTTTCACAGTGAACTTCTGTTACTTTAGAAATCAGGGTAAGGGGGTGGGATTATGGACATTGGGGAAGGTATGTGCTTTGGTGAGTGCTGTGAAGTGTGTAAACCTGGTGATTCACAGACCTGTACCCCTGGGGATAAAAATATATGTTTATAAAAAATACAAAATTAAAAAAAAAAAGAAAGGAAAAAAAAAATAAAATTAAATTAAAAAAAAAAAAAGAAATCAGGGTAAAGCCATTGAGCTGCACCCTTGTGAAGACTTAGCACAAAGATCAGCTATGCCCTGGAGCCTTCCCTGACCACCCCACCTGCCCCGAATGGTTGATGGTTTCCGGCCCATACCTCTATTTTAGCCCTTTATCCCATGAAATTGGTTCATGTAGCTCTTTTTCCACTGGACTACATGCTTTTAAAGGGTAGTGCCAGAATCAGTAAAGGTCAGAAAATGTTTGCTGATATGAATTGGTGTTCATTAAGGCAGTGGAGAAGGGAACCTCTCACTGGAGCAGGGTCCCCAGGGATCAATTCAGGCTCATGTATGTCATATACATCATCATGGAGTGTCTCAGACTTGGTTTGGACTTCCTCCAGGCAATGGTCCTAGCTGATGACAAGATCACATTCTGCCCTGCTTCCTAAGGCCCTGGCAGGTGTCCCAGCAGATGTGTACCCATCAGTTTCTCACTTCAGGTATCTATGAAATGTCAGCATCCTGTTGGAATGGTGTCGATATCCATCTTTTCAGAGAAGTACAGGTGATGTTCCACTTATTATTTCTAACACACAAGTACCTCAGAACTACCTCCAACCATTTGTGCAGAACCACCCAGCCTAGCCAGTCACCACATGATGAAGAGATAAGAGTGACCTCCTGATCACATGTCTTTGTATGGGATGGCTTAGTTCCTTTTCCAGGTAGTAAATAGATCATATAACATATATATCATATATATATATGATAATATATATATATAATATATCATATATCCATATGATATATTCACAGATTTTAGGAGCACTGTTCTACTTTGACCAATGAATTAGTTTGATCAGTTTTCATAAAGGTACCCATTTCTATCACCCGCAGATTTCTTTTTTTTTTTTTTAAGATTTTATTTATTTGACAGAGAGAGACACAGCAAGAGAGGGAACACAGCAGTGGGAGTAAGAGAGGGAGAAGCAGGCTTCCCACCAAGCAGAGAGCCCAATGCAGGGCTTGATCTCAAGACCCTGGGATCATGACCTGAGCCGAAGGCAGATGCTTAATGACTGAGCCACCCAGGTGCCCGCCCCCCCCCCATTTCTTCTGTGTACCTCCCTTGTCAACCCCCAGAATGGCTTTCCAGTAAACTGCTGTTTCTTATGTCTGCCACTATAGATTAGTTTTGCCTATTCCAGATTTTCATATGAGTAGAAAGATAGCACCTGGCTTTTTTCAAGCAGTGTTAATGTTTTTGAGATTCAAGCATATCAGTGTGTGTATCTATAATTCATTCTTTCCTGTTCTGTGTAGTGGTTCACTGTATGAAAATACCACACTTGATAGTCAGTTCTCCTGTTAATAAATATTTGGGCTACAGATAACATTCTTGTATAAGTCTTTTTGTGAACACATGCTTTTGTTTCTATTAGGTAAACACTCAGAAGTTGAATCACTGAGTTATAGTAGGTATATGGTCAACTTTGCAAGAAACTATCAAAGAGTTTTCCTGAGTTACAAAATTTCATGGCAGTTTAAGAGAGTTCTCATTGCTCCATATCTTTATTAATATTTGGAGTTGTCAGTCCTTTTTATTCTTGTCATTCTAGTCAATGTGCATTGGTATTTCTTTGTGGTTTTAATTTCCTTTCCTGTAGTGACTTACAATGCTGGGAAGTTTTTGTCTACTTACTAGATTTTATATATCTTCCTTTGTGAAATGCCTGGCTATGTATTTTACCTATTTCTAAAATTAGGGTGTTTAAAAAAAAAAACTGTTGCATTGTAAGAGTCCTTTCTAAATTCTTGGTGAAACTCCTTTGTTAGTTATATCTCTTGTGACTGTTTTATCCGAGCCTATGGCTTAGTTTTCATTTTCTTTACGGTATCGTTGGTGCATAAAATCTTGTTTGGACCAACTGCAGTTTACTGAGTGTTCTTGATGTCTGCTTTTTCCTGTCTCCTCTCCAAGAAGTTTTACCTACCCTAGATCACAAATGAGAGTCTTCTGTGCTTCTTCTATGTCATGGATTCAGCTCAGAGAACTCTTGTCTATCTTAAATTATCTTTTGTGTATGGTGTGAGGTAGTCATTGTTATTTCTTCTATCCCATGTGGACAACCAGTCCTAAAAGGAATTAGAAAATTTTTACCTTCTCCAATACCTTTCTCTCGTCCTTTGTTAGAATCTGAGGAATGATGGAAAACAGTCAGCTCAGTATTATGCCACCTGAGAAGTGAGAATGGTTGGGTGTTTATAGGACTTCTACAGGTAATCAAGGGTTGTTCCTAGGAAAATGTTAAATTCTTTGATTCTTCCAACCTACTGCATACATTGCCTTCTGTAAGTCCAGATCAATGTTCTTTGGGACAGAAATGTAGATACTGGCAATTAGAAGTACCTCAGAGTGGACTGAAATTGTTACTTCAAGGTTTACAGGCAGACATTGACACCTTTGCCATTGAGAACTGGTGGTACAAACATCATGAATCACAGCATGAATACTGAGATGCTTCTAAAATATTAAGAACTAGGAAAGTATTACTTTTATTTGTTACATTATTCTAACTTAAAATTCACCCTGCAGTCAAGCCTTTCTAGTTTTATAATTCTAAATTAACTGTTTTCACTTTTTTGCTTCTGGTCATTTCATTCTTTGTCCATACTGACCTATTTCTGTATAATGTAATTGTAGATTTTGTACTTCTTTTGTCCTCTTTTTTTCCACTTGGTATTATATCCCAAGTGTCTTCTCTGTAATTACATAGTGTTTATTTTAATAGGATAACTTTCTGTAATATGGATGTACCAAAATGTATTATCCATTCTCTTATTGTTAGGTAATGGGATCAGTCCAGTATTTGGTAATATATAAAATGGTGAGCATCTTTGTACATAAACCACTTTCCCCTTATTTTAACTTAGTTCCTTAAGATAACTTTCTGGGTCTTAGATTACCATGGGAAAAGGATGGGTGAATAGGTACTTTTAGGTATTTTAAGACTTGTATTCTGCTGATATACATGTAGTCTCCTGATAATACATGTGCTTTAAATAGGTTTGGAGTTCAAACCAAGAGAATGTCACAGTAAATGATGTAACAACTTTCCTATTTACCTAAAATTAATAATAACAAAACCACCAACAATATTTGGAGGTAATTTCTTATGTTTGGATTTTGACAAAACATATTCAGACCTGGCTCACAATCTGTCCCTGGAGAAATTAACTTTTCAAGATAGTATGCTTATACAACTCTTCTGCAAACTGAGCATATAATGTGGGGTTAAAATAAACAATTATCTTCAGAGCTGTATGAAAGTCTCTGGGGGATGGCTGAGGGTAAGGGGGTTAAGTCTGGTTTCAAAGAAGATTAATTAATGATCTGGAAGACCAGGGGAGCAGCTGCTTAATTAAATTCACAGATGGGACTCCACTGAGAGGTGGTGTGAACTTTGGGGAAAGGTGAAGAATTTAGATAAAGAACTCGGTTGTAATAACTGAGGGACACAGGTGAAAGTGAAAATTTTCAGTAGTCTGAATCAAAATAATTTGGTCTCCTATTAATCCAGTGTTCTACCTCAGTCACAGCTCCCTCCTCGTTTGGCTTGCTTAAAGGAGCATTGAATTTGGAACAGTGGTCTGAGTGTGACTGCTTTCCCTCCATCTTTGTGACCATCCACAATTACCCTTGACCTCTCTGAGACTCAGGCTCCTGTCAGTAGAATAGTAGACTGGAAGTAATAGTTATACTGACTTTGTAAAATGAAATACGAGGAAGAATATGAAAATGCTTGTTAAATCTAGTTATTTTCCTTTTTGAGTCATTATATTATATACCTAAAACTAATATAACACAGTATGTTATTTATACTGAAATAAAATTTTAAAAATAAAGTTACTTATAATTCTTTCAACCTCCAGCATCATTTGCCTGAATGTGGATCATATATATAATTTTTTGCACTTGTTTTTTTAACATCTTAATTTAATTTTATTTTTTTCAGTGTTCTAAGATTCACTGTTTATGCACCACACCCAGTACTCCATGAAATACATGCCATTCATAATACCCACCACCAGGCTTACCCAACCCCCCACCTATCTCCCCTCCAAAACCCTCAGTTTGTTTCTCAGAGTCCACAGTCTCTCATGGTTTGTCTCCCCCTCCAATTTCCCCCAATTCGCTTTTCCTTTCCTTCTTCTAATGTCCTCCATGTTATTCCTTATGCTCTACAAGTAAGTGAAACCATAAAATAATGTACTTTCTCTGCTTGACTTATTTCACTCAGCATAATCTCCAGTCCTGTCCATTGTTGATACAAAAGTTGGATATTCACCCTTTCTGGATGAATCCCATCACGGCTGTATAATATATATGTATAAATATATATATGTAAATATATATATATTTATAACCTTTATAAATATATATAAATATATATATAACTATTTTATTTTTTTAATTTTATTTTTTTTCAGTGTTACAAAATTCATTGTTTATGCACCACTCCCAGTGCTCTATGTGCAATATGTGCCCTCCTTAATACCCACCACCAGGCTAACCTCACCACCCCCCCCAAAATCCTCAGTTTGTCTCTCAGAGTTCACAGTCTCTTTCAAAAATTTATTTGAATTCAAGTTAGTTCACATCTAATGTAGTATTAGTTTCAGGGGTAGAGTTGAATGATTCATCATTTGCAAAAACACCCAGTGCTCATTCCATCACATGTCCTCCTTAATACCCATCACCCATTTACCCCATCCTTCCACTCACCTCTCCTCTGGCAACCCTCAGTTTGTTCCCTACAGTTAGGAGTTTCACATACTTTTATTTTTTTTTCTGTTTTTATTTTTTTATTTTTTATAAACATATATTTTTATCCCCAGGGGTACAGGTCTGTGAATCACCAGGTTTACACACTTCACAGCACTCACCCAAGCACATACCCTCCCCAATGTCCATAATCCCACCCCCCTCTCCCTACCCCTCCCCCCAGCAACCCTCAGTTTGTTTTGTGAGATTAAGAGTCACTTATGGTTTGTCTCCCTCCCAATCCCATCTTGTTTCATTGATTCTTCTCCTACCCACTTAAGCCCCCATGTTGCATCACCACTTCCTCATATCAGGGAGATCATATGATAGTTGTCCTTCTCTGCTTGACTTATTTCACTAAGCATGATACGCTCTAGTTCCATCCATGTTGTCGCAAATGGCAAGATTTCATTTCTTTTGATGGCTGCATAGTATTCCATTGTGTATATATACCACATCTTCTTGATCCATTCATCTGTTGATGGACATCTAGGTTCTTTCCATAGTTTGGCTATTGTGGACATTGCTGCTATAAACATTCGGGTGCACGTGCCCCTTTGGATCACTACGTTTGTATCTTTAGGGTAAATACCCAATAGTGCAATTGCTGGGTCATAGGGCAGTTCTATTTTCAACATTTTGAGGAACCTCCATGCTGTTTTCCAGAGTGGCTAACATACTTTTAAATATAATATAAATATAATTATATATATAAATTTATATATTTTTAAATTTAAATTAAATTGATATAAATTATATATAATTTATATGTAACTATATATGTAAATATGTATATATGTAAATATATACATAAATATATTTATATGTAAATATATATAAATTTATGTATTTATAAGTTTAAATATAATTTTGCCCACTTCAGGGCATATTAAATAAAGCCCAACTACAGGACTCCCCATCTCAGACACCCAAACTCCTCAGGGCTTAGATAGAACCCAGAGGATGGGCTCCCAAACCATGAAACAAGGCATGGAATGCTTGGGTGGAGGAATTTACCCAGAAAATATGTCTTGTTTGCAAAAGAACAAACCATATTTTCAATCATTTTGTTATAAACAGAGTGAGGAAAATCTGAAAGATTCCCGGGGAGCAGTGGGTGGTAAATGGGAAAGTATTGCTCAGTATCTGTTAAGGCTGAGTCAGCTGGTGCAGTGCCATTGATACACTCTTAAGTTCAGGTCAGTCTTTATCTTCTTAGAATTGAATGAAAGGAAAAATATGTATTACAGCCTGTGGCTTTGATTCCTTCCCTGTCCCCACTCTGTTGTCCTTAGTTTTCTCAGCTCAGCAACACATTATCTTATACAGAGGATTGTGTGTGACTAAGCCTTAAATCTGAGTAGGGAAGGACTCCTGTACCTCTAACATGGCTAATAACAGCTCCCCAGGGAGACGGTGGGAAGATGAGAGCATCCTCTTATCTCAGGGAAGGAAGAAAATTCTCAGATTAACTGACTTGTCCAAGGTCACAGAGTAAGTAAGTCACACAGCTGAGACTAAAATCAAGTTTATTCATATATTCTTGTTGTATAGTTCTTTTGATGTCTCATCCGTTTTCATAGCCAAAGTACAGAGAGAGAACAAATGACACCAGAGTGTAGGGAAAGGAAACCGGAAAGTGTTTCTGCTTGTTATTGTGAACAGCAGCCCGCTCTGAAAAGACGCTGTTTGTATCACTTTTCCTAATGAAAAAAGAACACTTGAATACTTAATCCACCCAAACTCCATCATCTTTGGAAGGAAATGTGGCATCTACCAAACAGCTTGCATCTCTGTCACTTCCCTCCTGGGAAGAAATATGAGAGTGGTGATAGGCTCCATGGGAACAGCTTGCAGCAATGCTTGGGATGCACGTTGGGAGGTTGCCTTGAGTGGGGTTCAAGACAGCAGTTGCTTTACAAGCTGATCTATCCTGACTGCCAGCAGTCCATGGGCTGAAAACGCTCTGCAGCCACAAGGAAGAGTAAGCCAACTTCTCTGCTGTCTGCTGTTCATCAGGGGGGGATATAAAGAAAGCTTCACTTTGATATTTCTCTGTGTTGGAGTACTCCACTCCACACCTCTCTTCTTGATGTGTAAGACTCCAGCTGATCTGGCCCCTGCCCGCCCCATCTCTCTCACTACATGCCAGCCCCTTCTGACCCTCATTCTGAACTACAACATGCTAAGCTTATTCCCCACCCAGGACTTTTGTACGGACAGACTCTCTGCCTGAAATTCTCTTCCCCAGGATGTCTGCATGGTCACATCCTCCTCAACACTTAGTTCAAGTCCCACCACCTCAGGAATGTATCACCTGACCAATATCTATGAGAGTATTTTCCTAATTACCTCCCAGCCCCTATCATAATCACTCTTCATTTGCCTAACACTTTCTGAAATTGTCTCATTCACATAATTATTTTTCCTTCATTTTGATTGGCTGTCATTTCCAACTAGACTGTAAGTCCCATGAGTATAGGAGTCTTTCTGTCCTCTTCATGGTAACTTCCTGACACCAAGAATATTCTATAGTTATTAAATCCATAAGCGTTTATTTTGGAAAGTAGGCTAAGGGCTCTGGCCAAAGTGCCCAGAGACCAGATTTACCCTCTTCCCTAAAATAATCAGGGATAGGAATAATTGTTTAAAGCATGGAAGAGCATAAAAAGTTATTATAACTGTATTCAATATGTGCAAAAAGTTAAGTGGAAACATGGAGGATGTAAAAACAACCTATTTCAAACTTCTAAAGAAGAAAACTTAAGTGTTTATGTGGAAAATACATTGGATAGAACAAATGAAAGATTAAACCTTGCAGGAAAAAAATTAGTGAACTTCAACACATGGCAGTAGAAAAGTACTCCCCAGTTCATTCTGCGTCCAACGTTACCCTGATATGAAAACCAGGAAATGACATTGCAAGAAGAAAAAAAAAAAAAAGAAAAGAAAAAAAAGAGAGACACTATATATATTTAGTTTTTTTAATTAATAGATTTGATTTCTAGAGAAGATTAGGTGTACAGAAAAAATGGGAGCAGAAATACAGAGTTGCCATACATTTGCTCCAACCTTCAGTTTCTCCTGTTAAGACCTTGCATTACTGGTAAGGCACATTTGTTATAATTGCTAAGGAAATGTTGAAAAAGAAAACAAAACTGGAGACGTCACATTGCCTGATTTCAAGCTTTACCACAAAGCTGTGATCACCAAGACAGCATAGTACTGGCACAAAAATGGACTCATAGACCACTGGAACAGAGGAGAGAGCCCAGGTATGGACCTGCAGCTCTATGGTCAAATAATCTTTGACAAATATACAATGGAAAAAAGACAGTCTCTTCAATAAATGGTGCTGAGGAAATTGGAAAACTATGTATAGAAGAAAGAAACTTGACATTCTCTTATACCGTACAAAAAGATAAATTCAAAGTGAATAAAAGACTTCAACGTGAGGCAGGAAGCTGTCAAAATCCTAGAGAACGTAGTCAGTAACCTCTTCGACATCAGCCACAGCAACTTCTTTCAAGACATGTCTCCAAAGACAAAGGAAACAAAAGCAAAAATGAACTTTTGGGACTCCATCAAGATCAAAAGCTTCTGCACAGCAAACAGTCAACAAAACAGAGACAACCCACGGAATGGGACAAGATATTTGCAAATGACACTACAGACAAAGGGCTGATATCCAAGATCTATAAAGAACTACTCAATCTCAACACTCAAAACACAGAATCAAGTCAAAAAATGGGCAGAAGACATGAACAGACACTTCTCCAAAGACATACAAATATGGCTAAGAGGCACATGAAAAAATGTTCATCATCATTAGCCATCAGGGAGATTCAAATCAACCACATTGAGATACCACCTTTCACCAGTTAGAATGGCCAAAATTAACAAGACAGTAAATAACAAGTGTTAGAGAGGATATGGAGAAAGGGGAACCCTCTTAACTATTGATGGGAATGCAAACTGGTGTAGCCACTTTGGAAAACAGCATGGAGATTCCTTAAGAAATTAAAAATAGAGCTCCCCTATGACCCTGCAATTGCACTACTGGGCATTTACCCCAAAGATACAGATGTAGTGAAAAGAAGGGCCATCTGTACCCTCAGTGTTCATAGCAGCAATGGCCGCAGTCGCCAAACTGTGGGAAGCGCCAAGATGCCCTTCAACAGACAAATGGATAAAGAAGATATGGTCCGTATATACAATGGAATATTACGCCTCCATCAGAAAAGATGAATACCCATCTTTTGTGTCAACATGGATGCATTTGTGGTAGGCGCATGGTGTCTGTTATTAAGGTGTGGTGTCCTAGGGGTGTCCTTTTGGTGTCTGTGGGCTTGTGTGTGGCATTTGTGTGTTTTCATGGTGCATGGGTGAGTGATATTGGAGGAGATTATGCTGAGTGAAATAAGTCAAGCAGAAAGAGTCATTTATTATATAGTTTCACTTACTTGTGGAGCATAACGAATAACATGGAGGACATTAGGAGAAGGAAAGGAAAAGTGAATTGGGGGAAATCAGAGGGGGAGATGAAAGCATGAGAGACTGTGGACTCTGATAAACAAACTGAGGGTTTTGGAGGGGAAGGAGGTGGGGGGTTGGGTGAGCCTGATGGTGGGTATTAAGGAGGGCATGTATTTCATGGAACACTGGGTGTGGTGCATAAACAATGAATCTTGGAACACTGAAAAAATTAAGTTAAATTTTTAAAAATTGATGAACCAATATTGATATACTATTTTTTAATGGAATAATACTCAGCCATTAGAAAGGATGACTACTTACCATTTACATCGACATGGATGGAACTCGAGAGTACTCTGCAAGCAAAATAGGTCAATCAGAGAAGGACAATTATCATATGGTTTCATTCATCTATGGAATATATGAAACAGTGCAAATGATCATAGGTGAAGGGAGGGAAAACTGAATGCGAAGTCATCAGAGAGGGATAAAAACCATTAGAGACTCTTAACTCTAGGAAACAAACTGAGGGTTGCTGGAAGGGTGGTGGTGGTGGTGGATGATGGACATTAAGGAGGGCATGTGATGTGATGAGCACTGGGTGTTATATGCAACTGATAAATTATTGAACACTACATCTGAAACTAATGATGTACTATATGTTGGCTAATAGAATTCAAATTAAAAAATAAAATGCAAAACTGTACATTAAACGATTTTGTAAATCACAAAATGGAAAAAAAAGACCATATATTGTCTTTTCTTCCCCTATGTGTGTGTGTATGTGGGTGTGTGGTCTTTTCACTTTTCACTTTGTGATTTACAATGTCCTTTAATATACAATTGTACATTTTACTTTATAAAATGCATATATATGTGTATATGTGTATATATATACATACATATATATGTGTGTGTATAAATACACATATATATGTGTGTATATATATACATATATGACATATATGTATATATATATTTAAAGCAGAGCAATATGCCCCAGGAACATAAATGTAAAAAATCCTCACAAAATTTTAGAAAATTAAATCCAATAATATATGAAAAGTATAGAACATTATTTCCAAGTGGTATTTATCCTAAGAATTCAAGACTGGTTTAACATTTGAAAACCATTCAGTGTACCTCGCCATATACACAGACTAAAAAAAAAAAAAAAAAGCGAGAGAGAGAGAGAGATCATCACCATGAATATAAAAGAAAAATTTGACAAAATCCAACATCCATTCCTTGTAGAACCTCCCGACAAACTTGGAATAAAAAGGAAGTTTGGCAACCCAATAAAAGGTCATCTACAGAAAATCTACAGACATCATATTTAATGGAGAATGACTAGATGTTTCCCTTTAAAATCTGGGACAAAGCAAGAAAATCCACTGTCCCTACTTCTATTAAACATTATGCTAGAGGTTTTAGCTAGTGCAATAAAGCAATAAAAAAATTTGAAAAACGTTCAGTTTGGAAAGGACAAATAAAACTCTCTTTTGTGCAAATGACATGATTATATCATTTACATAAAAAATCTGTTAGAATCTACAAAAAAAATCTAGGACTAGTAATTGAGCTTAGGGTTTCAGACAAATATATTAAAAGTAACTATTTCTGTATGCTAGCAATAAATAATCAAAAATGGAAATTAAAATTTTATAATGTCAAAAGTATGGAATACTTAGAGATGAATGTAAATAAACATGTAAAAACCCTGTAATACTGTATAATGCAAAACATTGTGAAGAGAAAAGAGAAGACTTAAATAAGTGGAAGGGTATACCTTGTTCATGGATCTTATGATTCAGTATTTCCAAGGTGTCAATTCTTTCCAAATTGATACATAGATAACACACAATCTCCATCAAAACCCCAGCAAACTCTTAGGTAGGAATCGACAAAATGCTTCTAAGATATATGTGGAAATGCAAAACACCTAGGATAGTGAAAATAACTTTAAAAATTGAGAACGTAGTTACAAAACTAATGCTACTTGATTTCAAGACTTATTATACATAAGTAGTAACCAAGACAGTGTTGGCATCAAGATTGACAAACAAATCAGTGAAATAGGACCAAGAGTCCAGAAGTATATCTGCAAATACATGGTTGATTGATTTATTTTTTTTTATTTTTTTTTGAATTTTTTATTTTTTATAAACATATATTTTTATCCCCAGGGTACAGGTCTGTGAATCACCAGGTTTACACATTTCACAGCACTCACCAAAGCACATACCCTCCCTGATGTCCATAATCCCACGCCCTTCTCCCAAACCTCCTCCCCCCAGCAACCCTCAGTTTGTTTTGTGAGATTAAGAGTCACTTATGGTTTGTCTTCCTCCCATTCCCATCTTGTTTCATTGATTCTTCTCCTACCCACTTAAGCCCCCATGTTGCATCACCACCTCCTCATATCAGGGAGATCATATGATAGTTGTCTTTCTCTGCTTGACTTATTTCGCTAAGCATGATATGCTCTAGTTCCATCCATGTTGTCGCAAATGGCAAGATTTCATTTCTTTTGATGGCTGCATAGTATTCCATTGTGTATATATACCACATCTTCTTGATCCATTCATCTGTTGATGGACATCTAGGTTCTTTCCATAGTTTGGCTATTGTGGACATTGCTGCTATAAACATTCGGGTGCACGTGCCCCTTTGGATCACTACGTTTGTATCTTTAGGGCAAATACCCAATAGTGCAATTGCTGGGTCATAGGGCAGTTCTATTTTCAACATTTTGAGAAACCTCCATGCTGTTTTCCAGAGTGGCTGCACCAGCTTGCATTCCCACCAACAGTGGAGGAGGGTTCCCCTTTCTCCGCATCCTTGCCAGCATCTGTCATTTCCTGACTTGTTGATTTTAGCCATTCTGACTGGTGTGATGTGATATCTCATTGTGGTTTTGATTTGTATTTCCCTGATGCCGAGTGATATGGAGCACTTTTTCATGTGTCTGTTGGCCATCTGGATGTCATCAGTTGATGGACATTTGGGCTCTTTCCGAATTTGGATATAGTTGATAATGCTGCTATAAACACCAGGTGCCCCTTCGAATCAGTATTTTTGGATCTTTTGGGTAAATATCTAGTAGTGCAATTGGTGGGTCATAGGGTAGCTCTATTTTCAACTTTCTGAGGAACCTTCATACTGTTTTTCAGACTGGCTCCACCAGTAATATCAACATGTACTGTTAGTAGTCACAAGTAATAATGAAAATATAGCATTCTTGAATTAATATATTAGCCATTATTTATACAATATTGATTTTTTCCCCATCTAAAGAAGGGGTGCCTGGTTGACTCAGTTAGCTAGGTGTCCGACTCTTGATTTTGGCTCAGGTCATGATCTCAGAGTCCTGAAATCAAACCCTGCATTGAGCCCTTCATCAGGAAGTCTGCTTGAGATTCTATTCTCTCTCTTCCTCTGCCCCTCCACTGTCCCCTTCTGTGCTCTCTTTCTGAAATAAACCTTTTAAAAAATAGAAAAATAAAAGGACAACTAAACATACTAGAAAGCTTGTGCTTTGATTATAATATTCAAATTACTAGAATAAGTTCCTATGTCCCAAGTTCAGATAGGGATTGATTTATTTTTTTTAAAGGCTCCTGCCCTCATGGAGCTAATTTTCAGTGGGTGGAGAGGGACAATATTCAGATAAAAAAACCAAACTATTTATGTGATATTAAGTGGGGATGTAGGTTCAGCTTAGTAACTTCCTACCTAGCCTTCATGTTCTTTCATGATTACAGAGTGATATAGTAGTTGATTCTGTTCCAATTTGTCAGACCATACTTTATGGTAGATAGTTGATTTCCAGTTATGATTTCAAAAGTCTGTTGTTTTCATTTTATTTAAGGAGGGCACTTGATGTAATGAGCACTGGGTGTTATATGCAACTGATGAATTACTAAACCTTACCTCTGAAACTAATAATACACTATACATTAATTAATTAAATTTTTAAAAACTGCCACTATTCAATTTTGATTCAAATATCTTCATACTGTAGGGGCACCTGGGTGGCTCAGTGGGTTAAAGCCTCTGCCTTCGGCTCAGGTCATGATCTCAGGGTCCTGAGATTGGGCTCTCTGCTTGGCAGGGAGCCTGCTTCCCTTCCTCTCTCTCTGCCTGCCTCTCTGCCTACTTGTGATCTCTGTCTGTGAAATAAATGAATAAAATCTTTTTTTAAAAAATCTTCATACTGTAAATACTTCTTACTTGGTGTCTGAGCTCTCTCTAACCCAACCTGTGGAGGGAAATGAGAAGACACCTTTTCAGAGGAGATGGATTCTCTTCCAGGATTGTTTTACTCTATCCTCACCTCCTGAACCCCCATGAATCCTTTGTTTGTTAACTCATGTTCATCCTTCAAATCTTAGCCCTGATGTTTCAGTGACTATCTTCATTGTTCCTCCATCCATTTCTATAGCAGCTGGTGCACAGTGGGTGCTTTGAAGACACTGGAAGATTGGATGGAGGAATAGATGGGGCTCCAGGGCTGAGCTGAAGCCTTTCCTTGTGGGAAGAACTATCATGTAAGCAGTTCACATTGAGGATAGCTGGGGCCCAGGCCACTGGTAGAGTGAGGACAGGAAGTTAGGGCCCTTCAAGAAGTCAAGGAGGGTCTTACAAAGGATTTCCAGCATTTTAAACAGTACCAGTTTTGGACCCATCTAATGGTCCCCCCACCTCTTCTAAATGCCCCAACACACCACATCTGTCATTTGTTGTGGTGGTCCCAAAGCATTTCTTTTCATCTAAGAACAAAGTAAGAACACACTCACCCTACATTTTAAAAGACTTTTTTATAATCTTTATCAAGTTTTGATGCCTTTTAAAAAATTGAACACACTTACTAAAATTCACATACTACCTGGGGGAGTTCAGCTAGGGACCCTCTCTTAGTATGCTGTGTTGTCATGCAAGGGTTTCATTTCAAGCACTTCCCTGGGACTACAGCTTAAAGATAGAGAATTTGATGCTTCCAGAGTGTCTCATGTCAAATCCTGGAGGAACTCAGTAAAAGGACTGTTATACAGCATGCTTCCTTGCTGAGAAGAAAACCAAAGGACTTAAAACAGTCACATTCTATTTTCTTCCATTTATTATTTTAATGGAATAGTAATTTCATCTATTTTTCAGTGCATCTTCTCATAGGTTTCTCATAGGTTTCTCATAATCACCAAACCGTGATTTGTTAATATTTTTTGCAATAATCATACTACAAAGAAGGGAAATGAAGCTCCAAGGCTTGATGTACTTGCCTAGAGAGGCACAACTGGCAAATGATAGGATGTGGTCTCCACCTCTGCTCTGTCCAGAAGCTCAACTTTTGTGGTTTTCTGCAGCACCAAATTACCTCACAGCAGGAACAGAAGCCTGTGGGGTTTTCCAATTTCCTTGTTAATTGACTCATATAGAGGACAGTCTATAAATACTTGTTTAATTGCCATGCATTTGGATTAGTTCCCACTGAATGTGAGTGCCAGACTTTGGAACTGGCATGGGTTTCTCCAGACAAATTTCTATCTTACTGAATTCCTTCTCTCCAAGTCCAAAGCCTTGTAATAAACGTGGAGCATTTGAAAGCCCACAGCTTAACTTGTTTTTGTTTTAAAAAAAAAAATAGGCTATAACATCTCAAATTCCTCATATCAGGCTAAGTGGGAGATTTGGGGGGGTAGGGAAGGAAAAAATAAAACAAGATGCGATTGCAAGGGAGACAAACCATAAGAGACTTAATCTCAGGAAACAAACTGAGGGTTGCCGGAGGTTTGGGGTGGGGGGGTAGGGATAGGTGGTTGGATTATGGACATTGGGGAGGGTATGTGCTATAGTGAGTGCTATGAAGTGTGTAAGCCTGACGATTCACAGACCTGTGCCCCTAGGGCAAATAATACATTATATGTTAATAAAAAGTAAATTATAACAAACATGTTCAGTTTTACATCGCAGGACGGTCATGTTGTGGAGATGCAGAGGGAAGAATCAGTGCACATTTTAGGACTGGCTTCCACCTGCTGACTTCACTTGAATTATTGTTTGTACCAGGATGTATCACAGTTTTGGTTTTTTTGTTTTGCTTTGTTTTGTTTTTCAGTATAGGACAGTGGAGGAACAACCAGGAAACAGGTCCATTTCCCAAGCAAAATACATACATACATACATACATACATACAACTGTCTGGAGATTTTAGTTTCAGTTTTACTTTTTTTCCCATTAGTTCATTCTTTTTAAATTGTCTTAGAAGCTTTAGGACATCACAATCAGACAGCAGCAAATTTGTGGCACACCAGTGGATTGACTAATACTGACATTAAGATGCTGATGTTTCATTCTTCATTTGCTTATAAGTGTATTCTCAGACTTCTTGTCTCCATTCGTTAACATGGGGATAAATCTCTTTCACCAGCCTGCCTGGCTGTGATGTGAAAATTAACATGAGGGGTTCTGCTCATGCAACAACAGCAACAACAAAAAATGTCATAAAGAGCCGATACGATTTTGTATTGTAGCAACAAACGCGTAAAATTTACCATCTGACCCATGTTTAAGTGTATGGTTCAGTGGCATTACATATACTCATAGTGTTGTACAACATTCATCAGTACTATCATCCATTTCCAGCACTTTTTAAAAAAAGATATTATTTATTTGACGGAGAGAGAGATCACAAGTAGGCAGAGAGAGGGGGGGAAGCAGGCTCCTGATGTGGGGCTCAATCCCAGGACCCTGAGACCATGACTTGAGCCTCGATCCCAGGACCCTGAGACAATGACCTGAGCCGAAGGCAGAGGCTTAACCCACTGAGCCACCCAGGTGCCTCCAGCACTCTTTCAACTTGCAGAACTGAAACTCTCTTCCCATTAAACACTAAATCTCCATCCCCCCAACCCCAGCCCCTAGATCTCAGCATCCTTTTCTGTCTCTACAAATTTGACTACTCTTAAGTATCTCCTATAAGTGGAATCCTACAGTATTTGCCTCTGTGTGACCGACTTATCTTACTTAGCATAATGCCCTAAATACCATTCAGCCTCTTTGTGGCATGTGTCAGTATTTCCTTCCATTTTGAGGCTGGTTGATAAGGTATTCATTCTGTCATTTTGGTATTTTTCATATGCCTTATAGTTTTTTGTCCCTCATTTCCTTCATTGCTGTCTTTTTTCATGTGTAATTTTTTGTAGTAAAACATTTAAGTACCTGTCTCATTGCCTTCTGTGGCTACCATAGGGACTGCATTTAATATCCTAAAGTCATAATGCTCCAGTTTGGATTCAGACCAGTTTGACTTCCAGTAGCACACAGTAACTCTGCACCTTTACATCTCCCTCCCTGCCCCTTTCAGTTGTTGATGTCCCAAAATCACATCTTTATATGTCATGTGCCCCCAAATTTAAACTAATATTTTTAAAGGGTTAGGTTAGTTCTAGTAGTTTGGGGGTAGAGTCTTTTGTGTTTTCCATATAAAGTATCATGTCATCTGTGAAGAGAGTTTGACTTCTTCTTTGTCATTTTGAATACCTTTTATTCTTTTTGTTGTCTGATTGCTGTTGCTAGGACTCCTAGTACTAGGTTGAACCACAGTGGCGAAAGTGGACATCCTTGTTGTGTTCCTGATCTCAAAGGGAAAGCTGTCAGCTTTTCCCCATTGAGAATGATACTCGCTGTGTGTTTTTCATAGAGAGATTTTATGAAGTTGAGGAATGTTCTCTCTTTGCCTGTACTTTGAATTGTTTTAATGAGAAATGGATGCTGTATCTTGTCAAATGTTTTTTCTGTATCAAATGAGAGGACCATGTCTCTCTTCTCTTATTGATTTGTTCTGGCACATTGATTGATTTGTGAATGTTGAACCACCCTTATAGCCCATGGATAAATCCCACCTGGTCATGGTGGATAATCTTTTTAATGTACTGTTGGATCCTATTAGCTAGGATCTTGCTGAGAATACTTGGCATCCATATTCATCAGAGATATTGATCTGAAATTCTCCTTTTTGATGAGATCTTTGCCTGGTTTGGGGATCTAGCAGAACTTACAAAGCAATTCAGTAATGTGGCAGGATACAAAATCAATGCACAGGAATCAGTTGCATTCTTATACAATAATGATGAAAATATAGAAAGGAAAATTAGAGAATCAGTTCCATTTACTATAGTACCAAGAACCATAAGATACCTGGGAATAAACCTAACCAAAGAGGTAAAGGATCTGTATCAAGGAACTACAGAACTCTCATGAAAATAATTGAAGAAGACACAAAAAGATGGAAAGACATCCCATGTTCGTGAATTGGAAGAATAAACATTGTTAAAATGTCTATACTGCCTAGAGCAATCTATACTTTCAGTGCCATCCCAATCAAAATTCCATCAGCACTTTTCAAAGTGCTGGAACAAACAATCCTAAAATTTGTATGGAACCAGAAAAGACCCCGAATCACTAAGGAAATGTTGAAAAAGAAAAGCAAAACTGGGGCATCATGTTGCCTGATGTCAAGCTTTACTACAAAGCTGTGATCACCAAGACAGCATAGTACTGGCACAAAAACAGACACATAGAGCATTGGAACAGAGTAGAGAGCCCAGATATGGACCCTTAACTCCATGGTCAAATAATCTTCGACAAAGCAGGAAAAAATATACAATGGAAAAAAGACAGTCTCTTCAATAAATGGTGCTGGGAAAATTAGACAGCTATGTATGGAAGAATGAAGCTTGACCATTCTCTTACACCACATAGAAGATAAATTTGAAATGGATGAAAGACCTCAATGTGAGGCAGGAATCTATCAAAATCCTAGAGGAGAAAATAGGCAGTAACCTCTTCGACATTGGCCACAGCAACTTCTTTCAAGACATGTCTCCAAAGACAAAGGAAACAAAAGCAAAAATGAACTTTTGGGACTTCATCAAGATCAAAAGCTTCTGCACAGCAAAGGAAACAGTCAACAAAACAAAGAGACAACCCATGGAATGGGAAAAGATATTTGCAAATGACACTACAGACAAAGGGCTGATATCCAAGATCTATAAAGAACTCCTCAAACTCAACACTCAAAAAACAGATAATCAAGTCAAAAAATGGGCAAAAGACATGAACAGACACTTCTCCAAAGAAGACATACAAATATGGCTAAGAGGCACATGAAAAAATGTTCATCATCATTAGCCATCAGGGAGATTCAAATCAAAGCCACATTGAGATACCACCTTACACCAGTTAGAATGGCCAAAATTAACGAGACAGTAAAACAACAAGTGTTGGAGAGGATATGGAGAACAGGGAACCCTCTTACACTGTTAGTGGCAATGCAAATTGGTGCAGCCACTTTGGAAAGCAGTGTGGAGATTCCTTAAGAAATCAAAAATAGAACTTCCCTATGACCCTGCAATTGCACTACTGGGTCTTTACCCCAAAGATACAGATGTAGTGAAAAGAAGGGACACCTGTATCCCAATGTTCATAGCAGCAATGGCCGCAGTCGCCAAACTGTGGAAGGAGCCAAGATGCCCTTCAACAAATGAATGGATAAAGAAGGTATGTTCCATATATACAATGCAATATTACTCAGCCATCAGAAAGGATGAATACCCAACTTCTGTATCAACATGGGTGGAATTAGAGGAGATTATGCTGAGTGAAGTAAGTCAAGCAGAGAGAGTTATTTACCAAATGTTTTTCACTTACTTGTAGAGCATGAGGAATAATACAGAGGGTACTGAATGGAGAAGAGAAGTGAGTTTGGGGAAATTGGAGGGGGAGATGAACCATGAGAGAATGTGGACTCTGAGAAACAAACTGAGGGTTTTGGAAGGGAAGGGGATGGGGTTGGGTGAGCCTGGTGGTGGGTATTAAGGAGGGTACGTATGCATGGAGCACTGGGTGTGGTGCATAAGCAATCTTGGAATACTAGAAAAAAATAAAATAAAATTACCAAAAAATTACAAGTTAAAGTTTTCTTTTTGAATTCAGCCCATGGCAGGAGTTTTGGCTTCATCTCATATGCCCACACAGTGAGCACTTGGCTGTCCATCCTCCTCTGTCCATTGCTGGTTTGCACTGGGATGGTCAGAGCTGCCATTCCATGCTCACAGTTTGTCCAGGTGAATGGTACATGTACTACTACATTATTCTACATTTTCCTGTCTTTTCCATCAGTCTTACTTTGTTAGCTGCTGCAAAACCTTTACAAGCATGCAGGATGCAAATTAAATAAAACTAATGTTTTTTTAAATAAAAATAGTTCTTTAAATAAAAAACTATTTTTTAAATAAAACTAATGGTCTCAAGAACAGTGCTCTACATTTGCAAAGATAGACACACTTTAGGGTCTGCAGAGGCCTGCTGCAAAGCAGCAGGTGATGGAAAAGCTGAGTTTGCAGTTCACCTTTGCCTGGTCCTTGGAGTGCTCCTGCCCCAAACTGGCTGGGCCTGGGGAGCCAGATGGTGTTTGAGAGTGTCCTCTTGCTGCCACTTGGCATGCAGGAGGCACATGGAAGCCAACCATCAACACTAACTTCTGGGAAGGTGACAAGGACAGAATTAGCCTGATGTGGAGAACAGTGAGGGCCAGGATGTATGAATGGCTTGAGCACTTCTGTGGCTCAATTCAATTTTTTTTTTTTTAAAAAAAGGTTATTATTGCGAATGTTATTAAAGACTTCTGTGTATCAAGCACACTTCAGGTTTGATAACCTCCTTGTTATTTGTACAATATGAGCTGACGGAAGGCCCCAGCATCCCATTATTGGATTTCTGAGCCCATGAGGATATTTTTAGCTGTTCTGTTGCTGCGTGTTCAATCTCAGAGAATCACTGGCAGTGAGCGTGGTCGGCAAGCCCTCCTCTCTGTCTGCTCCCCTTTGGAGATTGGAGATTGGAGGAAATGGTCTAAGCGATGCTCAGCTCCTTGTCCCAGCAGGTGCCACACAGTAAGGACACAGGAGGTGAATGTTGGAAACATGGGGCTTGTCGTGGCTTCTGGAGCTTCCAGAGGACTAACCCACAGGGTATCTCCTGGCTTGGATCCTTTTGCCCAGGGAAGAAAAGTGGAGAAAAGGCACATGTTTCAAATGGTTAAGTGGTGCCATGCTGCTGGAGCACTAAGAAGGGTTTGTGATTTCCTGCCCCAAATGTTTTTTTTTTTTTTTCTTCCCACGCCTTCCCTGCCACTGACAATCCATGGTTGGCTGACAGCTTCCTGGCAGCAGATGTGAGCAAGGTGAGATGAAGTAAGAAGGGAGCTGGGCCAGGTGTTCTGACTCGAGATTTCCCCCTGGACACAGTACCTCTATCATATGTGTTCATGTGTCTTCTCACACATGGTTAACATGGCTGGCCTTTAGTGTGCAAGCCTCCTGAGGCTGGTTCTAGAGGACGTGATGTGTTATTGAAAAAGAGGTCTCACCTGGTAACTGGGAACATCAGCCTATCTTGGCCTTGGTTTTCTTCATTGGAAAAATGAAAGGCATAGTGCTCAGCTCACATGATTAAATGGGATAAGTGCTGAGGGATGATGGGAGGTCTGTGGATAGCACCCATCCTTCCCAACTGAGTTTGGGACCACTCAAGAGATGCCATGGGACTCAGATGTGTGGGAGTGAAAGTATCAGCTGTGTTGCAGACACAGTTGATTAAAGAACTTGGCACTCTGCACTCAAAGGGCTTGCTAACACTTCGGCTTTGAAATGGAATCACCCTAAGGATATGGGCTCAGCTGCAAGCCTCCTCCCCACTGGCCAGGCTCCTGGCTATGGCAGGGAGTAGACTGAGTACAGGCCCTCTATGGGAAGATCCAGAAGCCTGGTGGGAGCCCAGAAGGGAATGAGAGGAGCACACTGGCAATTCCTTCCAAACAGCTCATCAGACAGGTCACTTCTGCATGGCAGTGAGGCTCTGGAGGGAGGCTGGGAGAATCACTTTCAGACCAAGAGATCCTGGTCTTAGCAAGGAGGGGAGGCCAGACAAAGAGGAGGGTATGGCAAGCAGTGAGATCAACAACAAGCATAGCTCAGTGCCCCACAGAGCTTTGCTTCCAATCAGTTCCTCACCAGCCCCCTCTCCTTCCACACTGCCTTCCCCCTCATCCCAGCCTCCTATAGAGAGGAACAGACCAATATGCCTTACAGGCCATGGGTACTTTGTGACCCTTTCATTCCTGAGTGTGGGATGCTATGGGCAATGTGGAAAATGCAGGAGGACAGTGCTAAATAAGACTGATCCCTGTGCACAGAGAGATGGCTGGCTGATGGGTTGAAGAGACCAGGAGAGAGAGGATTCCCATGACATGAAGAAAGTACCATGAGAGCCTCAGACAGGGATTCTGGCTTCTGGAAATGGGTTATCTTGGTTTAATTCCCAGCTCTGTCTGTGCCTGGGAAGTGTTCTTTAGCCTTGCTGAGTCCATGTGCAGATCTGTCCAAGACAGCTCCTATAAATACTTACCTCGAAGGGCTTTCAGGAGAATGAAATGAGTTAGCATAAATAAAGTGCTTAGAACAGTGCTTGGTGCATGGTAGGCATTTTATCAATGCTATTATAGGACACCAGAGACTAAAAAGAGTGTTACCCAACTCAGTCTTCCAGGGTTAGGGGGTGCTTCTAAGAGCAGGAGCATGAATCTAAACCAGGGTTTCTCAACCATGACAATGTGGACATTTGGGGCCAGGCCATTCTTTGTGTGGGGTCTATCCTGTGTCTTGGAAGAGACTTAGTTAGCATCATCCTTGGCCTCCAGATGCCAGTAGCATCTCTCCCAGTTGTGATAACCAAAAGTGTCTCCAGACACTTAAATGTCCCCAGGGGAGCAGTGCTGCCCCTGATTGGAAAGCATGTTCCACACTGAGAAGGGAAGGATGGACAAGAGCAGAGAGGTGGGAATAAGGGATGTTATAAGTGAACTGGTGACAATATTGAGCTCCTTGGGATGTAACGTCCACATCCAGGATGAAAAATGGATCTCCAGGGTGCTTGTCATGACACATGACATCAAACTCCAGCCCCCTTTTGATTGGTCCAAACTTAGGTGAACCATCTCAGATGACCTCTTCCACAGAATCCCAGCTTCTGGCATGGGGCAGATGTGTGGCCAGAGCCTACTGAGTATTGGTGGGTCAGCTCACATTGGTGACATGGTCCCTGACAGCGTTCAACCACTGTTCTCTCCATTTATCTTTTTGTTAAGAAAGTTCATACATGAGCAAGACCCCAGACCACTTTCCTTTCCCCCACATAGCACAGTTTTTAAAGGCTTGGACTTTGATGTCTTCAGTGGATGAAGAACATCATACCAAAAAATCCCTGTTAGATATGTTATTCTGTGTAGAGCTATTTTTTGTAAGTCATTGTTTTTCACATTACAAAATGCTATCTTTGTAAGAATCTAGTGGGAAGAATTTCCTTCTGGCTTCAGGACCAGGAGTAATCATGTTTTCCTAAACAATGGATTTTTTTCCCCCCAACATTGACCCTGAATCGTAAGGCTGATCATGTTTCTCACTTTGCTTTGGTTGCTGGGAAGGTTAGGCTTGCATTTATGGCCTGTTTCAGGCAAGCTATTTGAGCATGAGTTGGGGTGTTTTTGCCTGCTCACATTTTCTTAAACTCCCTCTTTATTCTTTGACCTAATAATCTATGGTTTATTTAATTTTAATTTTTTTAAGTTATATGTATTTTGCAAATAACTTTTAAAGCTTTTTGGAAAAAGATTGGAAATTAGTTTTTAAAAAAGTCTTTTTGATGGCTGCATTAGTATTCCATATATATCACATCTTCTTAATCCAGTCATCTGTTGATAGACATCTAGGTTCTTTCCATAGTTTGGCTATTGTGGACATTGCTGCTATAAACATTGGAGTGCAAGTGCCCCTCCAGATCACTACATTTATATCTTTAGAATAAATTCCCAGTAGTACAATTGCTGGGTCATAGGGTAGCTCTATTTTCAACTTTTTGAGGAACCTGCGTACTATTTTCCAAAGTGGCTGCACCAGCTTGCATTCCCACCAACAGTGTAGGAGGGTTCCCCTTTCTCCACATCCTCGCCAACATCGTCCTTTCCTGACTTGTTAATTTTAGCCATTCTGACTGGTGTGAGGTGATATCTCACTGTGGTTTTGATTTGTATTTCCCTGATGCCAAGTGATATGGAGCACTTTTTCATGTGTCTGTTGGCCATCTGGATGTCTTCTTTGCAGAAATGTCTGTTCATGTCCTCTGCCCATTTCTTGATTGGATTAGTTGTTCTTTGGGTGTTGAGTTTGATAAGGTCTTTATAGATCTTGGATTAAAAACTTTTAGTTTTATTGGTCTTTAATATTGTGCATTTGTTTCTATTTCACTGATTCTGTACTTTAAAAATTAGTTCTTTATAGATTTGGGGTACTAGCCCTTTGTCTTGCCATTTGTAATGATGTGGATGGAACTAGAGGTTATTATGCTAAACAAAATAAGTCAATCAGAGGAAGACAAATATATGTCTGGGAATGGAGATATTCCCAGACTTGCAGAACAGAATGAATTCTAAAGAAGAAACCCAAAATGCAAAGGGAACAATAATTTAAGCAATAAGTCAGGTTGCGGCTTTCTCTTGTTGTAGATCCTTCCCCCTCCTCCCGCCCCCCTGGGCCATGGACTCTACATTCCCAAGGAGACTCAATGCTGTTATCAGAGAACAGAGAATGGCCTTTCATTTATCTCTGCAGTTTTGCACTATTCCAAAGCATTGTGCCATTATTCCTTTTGCCTCTTCTTGGACTGGAATTATAAGTATGTTCTCATGATAATGTTACATATTGTCATGGAAATGATGAAGACCACAAGTGAGAAATCTACATTCTGTCATCATAACACCAACCCACAGAGAAATCTGGGCAATTAGGCGCTCCTTCCAACATCAAAGAAGTTCAGGAGTTTGCAAGTTATCAGTCCTGGCCAGGACATCAAAACAGACCAACACAAAGAACCCAATGTCTTGTTTTACGACAATTTTTTTTAATTGACATATAATGTATTATTTGTCCCAGGGGTGCAGGTCTGTGAATCATCAGGCTTACACATTTCACAGCACTCACCACAGCACCTATCCTCCTCAACGTCCATAACCCAGCCACCCTATCCCTACCATCCCACCCCCCAGGAACCCTCAGTTTGTTTCGTGAGATTAAGAGTCTCTAAATGGTTTGTCTCCCTCCCGATCCCATCTCATTTCATTTTTCCCTCCCTACCCCCCACAACTCCCCACCCTGCCTCTCAAATGGCATTTGAGAGGGGGCAGGAGGAGGGGGAAGGATCTACAACAAGAGAAAGCCGCAACCTGACTTATTGCTTAAATTATTGTTCCCTTTGCATTTTGGGTTTCCTCTTTAGAATTCATTCTGTTCTGCAAGTCTCTATCCTAAAAATTCATGTTGCTCCTCCAAAGAGTTCTGGTGGAATATTGAATGAGATACCCTTTGACAGTCTAGCTGTGAATGAGGGTGCAGAACTCACTGGTTGTTAATGTAATATTTCAATAGTCTTTCAACTATTAGAATACAAATTGGGCATCTGGAGGAGGCATTTATAGCTGATTCCTGTGGTTCCTTTTTGAGCATCTCAACCCTTCTCTCCAGTAGCAAATGCGTGGAAAGATGTATCATGGAAAGATATATCAGATGACTCTTTCTATTCCAAATGACAGAAACACTGTGTAAACTAGTGGAGGTCAGAAAGCAGAGTCTTTGCCCATGAATATACAAAGTTTAGGCTGTTGCCCAGGCTGGAGCCAGCACCTCCAACAGGGCCCCTCTCCGTGTGTGTTTAGCTCTCAACCTGCTTGACCCTCTGTAGCTTCATGCTGCAGATGGATTGTACCCCCATTTTTGCAAGAGGATTCCAGGAGGCTTTTCTTTCATCTACCCCCAGGGAGCACCCCCAAGGGGTCCTGACGAACCAACACCAGCAGCCAGGGGATATGTGTACACCTCCTAAGTCAGCCCAGGTCATTGATCTGCTCATCTCTTTATTGAATGGGAGGAGCAAGAAGGCAAGACAGTGCCAAAAGGAACACCTTACATGAATCACCAGTGTGGAAACAGAGGGCATTATGAGACCAGACTTTCTTCACACCAGTGATGCCTTTCATCAACTCTTCTTGAACGTAGAAACAAAAAGCCCACTTCATCATACGAGTCTGGTATTACCATGATACCAGATCTGGGCCAGGGAATTAGTAGGTAGGAAAATGTGGGCTAGTGTCCCTTGGAACAAGATATGAAAAATCCTATAAGAGATACTGGCAAGCTGTGAAGTGTGTAAATCTGGTGATTCACAGACCTGTACCCCTGGGGATAAAAATATATGTTTATAAAAAATAAAAAATTAATAAAAAAAAAGAGAGATACTGGCAAGCTGAGTCCAGGAAACACACCCAGCTTAAAGAAATACACAGTGTGTCCATCACAACAGCACCCAGTGGTGTGTGGTCATAGATATGCTGGAAGGAGGCAAGGTCTGGGTTCCTCCTGTTGACTCTCTGAGTCCCTTTGTCCCTCTGGGACTCAGTTGCCTCTAATGTCGAACCAAGGGGGCTGGCCTGGCTGACCCAGGTCTGATATCCAAGGGTCTGAGACAGAGGTCTAAGCCTCCATGGTAAATATCCACCATTCTGTGATTATTGCTCAGGCTTCCCTTATGATGACCTTCCATGATTCTGTATGGGGTGTGAAAACATTCTGCAATGCTGAGATTTTACTTGACAATTGTGTAACACCGTCCTGAGGTTCATATGTTGGCTCTTCAGTCCTTAGAAAGCCTTAAATGTGTTCTGTGAAAATGAATTATGTCCTAGTTCAGTTCTCTATGGCTGAAAGAAACAATAAAACAAAACATACAAAAAAAAAAATCCCCCAAATTAAAAACAACCCTCACAACCTCAGTGGCTTAAAATACAGCTATTTCATATCTTGTGTTCCATGTGCTGACTGGACTCAGATGGGCAAGTTTTCTGCTCCATGTGACACCAACAGGGGCTGTGGTCACTCCCGGTGCCTGAGGCAACTTACTCCCATGGCAGCCAGTTGTTGCCGGTTGTTCCTGGTGGCCAGCCAGGGCTGTTGACTGGAGCACCTTTGTTTTTCTTCTCATGGCCTCTCCACGGGGCTTGGGCTCTGGCTGGATCCTAGGAGGCCAGTTCCCTTGAGGCTTGGGTGTGAACTTGATCGAGCATCACAACATTCAGGGGGAGCAGAACCAAGCCCTGTGTTGGGAGTAGCATGTGGTGGGAAGGAACCAAGGAGTGTTGGCGTGGGTGGATGCAGCTTTGGAGACTACCTACTACAAGTCCCAAAAACACCCCATTAAAGCAGTTACTAAAGACAAAGTAATATATACAATGGAATATTACTCGGCCATCAAAAAGAATGAAATCTTGCCATTTACAATGACATGGATGAGGCTTGAGTGTATTATGCTAGCCAAATCCATCGGTCAGAGAAAGACAAATACCATATGATTTCATTCAGTTGTAGAATATAAGAAGCAAAACAAATGAGCAAAAGGGGGAGGGAAGGAGAGAGAAAAAAACCAAAAAACAGACTCTTAACTCTAGAGAACAAACTGATGGTTACCAGAGGGGTAGTGGGTGGGGGATGGGTGAAATAAATGATGGGGGCTTGTGATGAGCACCAGGTATTGTATGCAAGGGTTGCATTGCTATATTGTACCCTTGAAACTAATATGCCCCCATGTTAAGTTAAATACAATATAAATAAAAACTTTTAAAAATTTAAAAAATATATAAAAACAAAGTCAGGTGTTGGCGTCTGGTATTGGCTGAAATGCCTGTTGCCGGCCAGAGCCTCTTGAAGGCGTGCTGGGACTTCGGTGCATCTCTCTGAGCCTCAGGTTGCTTTTCTGTAGAATGGGGTCATCGGTCTTGAGGATGTCAGAGTGTCTCCATCCCTCACCTCCTCTGTCCCTCTGTGCCCACAGGTACTCCTTCCAGGACGAGGAGGACATGTTCATGGTGGTTGACCTGCTCCTAGGTGGGGACCTGCGTTACCATCTACAGCAGAACGTCCACTTCACGGAGGGGGCGGTGAAGCTGTACATCTGTGAGCTGGCGCTGGCCCTGGAGTACCTGCAAAGGTTCCACATCATCCACAGGTGACTGGGCTGCTGGTGGGGTGCCCGGGGACAGCGGCCCATGGGGCGGCAGCACATGGGGGGTGCCCAGTCCGCCAAGGTGCTGGACATTCTACTGTTGATGTTCCTTAGAAGGGACAGCACTCGGAGCTAAGGAATGACAGAACAATGCATTACTGCTCTTACGTTCTCAACAGACACCCCTCTCCCTTGTCACCTGCGTCTGAGGGGGAACACCCCACTGTGGAGAGATGGGGCTGGTGGTTGGCCTTGTCATCTCTATTCCAGCAGGACTTTGGAGGCTGGAATGTTCTGTCCCTCCAGTCTCAGGTTAGAAAGGTGACGTGGCATCAGTTGGGAGTATGAGGGAATCTTCTCTCTTCCTTTCCAAATTTGAAATTAGTGCTGTGCCTCGTGGAAGTGCTCTCCCTCTTGGGAAGCTTCACTTTTGGCCCTGGGCTTTGGTTATAAGTTCTGAATTTCTGCCTCTTCTTCGGGGCCTTTGCTTCTCCCCACCCGTGCACAGCCCTGCACACCAACAGGCAGGCAAAGTGAGTCTGTCTGCAGAGGCAGGAGACCAGGGAGAGGCTTTGGCAATGGTGGTATCATGAACAATGTCTTCTTGCTCTTCCCAGAGGAGGGGGCTGCATGAGTGGCTCCAGATTTGTTCATCTGGGGTCTCACACCATGCCTACCAGCTCTTCTAATTTAGACCATTTTGGAAGACATGGTAAAGAAAGTCTTGATTTCTATGTAAAGATGTACATTAGGCACACACGCATGCACACATCTCTACAGTTTGTCCCTCCTGAAGCCCCAGTAAAATGACAGCAAGAGTATTTGCAAAGTGACAAACTCCCAAGGATGGGGAAGACTAAAGAGGAGACTGCAGAAACATGTTGCAGGGGTTGGGGGGAGGGTGATCTGAAAGAAAAGGGAGAGTGGTGAATGATTAGTGCCCAAGAATGTAAATTCCAGGCTGTCACTGGAGTGAGTGTTGATGGAAGCCAGAGAATCCCCTAAAGGTGTAATCAGCATCTTTGGAGGGGGGACGAGAGATAAAAAGGTTAAAGTAAGGTGAATTGTTTGAAAGCCTTTTAGGAAGTCCTGAGAATTCCAGAGCGGCTTGTCCACTGTGAATAACTCTATGGCTGAATAATCATCTGAGTAACTTCACCCAACCAGAAGGCTAAGATGGTATATGAACCTACTTGTGTTGGGACACTGTATTGAAAATAGTATACGAACCAGACGCTAAAATACACAGCCTTCCCCCATTCCACCTGGGCTCTGAGAGTACACATTCAGGCCTTCCTCCAGGCAGGACACTGTGATTTCAGTGAGGATGTGACTTCAGTGTGAATGAGCCAAGAGTAAGAGACTGTGACCTCATAGCTTCACCACTCCCCCTTAGTGTATAGTTCATAGCCAACAAACCCCACTCACTTCCTGGAAGCTGCCACCTAGGTTACCAATGACCAAAGTTTATCAGACATCCCAGAAAATCTTCTGTCTCAAACAGTGAGATTCAAACAATAAAATGGACAGAAGGGGGAAAAAAATAAAACTTAGAATAAACAGATGCTATGCAAGGAGATGAAAATATCCAAATATTTATGATCAGTATTTCCATAGGGATAAAAAGATGTTTGCGATTATAAAATAGGGAACACCATGTTTCTTTAAAATTCAGATAACAAACATCAGAGATCTTATAAGTTAAAAATATGACAGTAGAAATGAAAAACTCAAAAGATGTGTTAGAAGACAAAGTTGACATCCCTCATACAGTAAAACAGAAAGACAAAGAAAATGTGAGAGAAGATACAAGAAAATGCAAGAACCAATCCAGTAATCCCAGCACCAGGAGAAAGAGAAAAGAAAGAAAACATGGCAGGAGAAATCACCAATGAAATAATTAGAGAATGTCTCTGGGACCTGAAACACATGGGTTTCCAGAGATACACTGAGGGCCATAAACAGATGTCCATCAACACAAACTTCAGATCCCATAAGCTTCCACAGAAGAGCAGCAGGCCATAAAGGCTAAGGAATCAGATTGTTTGGGGTTCATCAGACATTAAAAAGCAGTGGAGACATTCTAGCCAATCAAGTGTGTGGGTAACCGTTTTCACAAGTTCAAGGTCTCCAAAAAATGTACCTCATGTTCACCTTTTCTCAAGTAACTGTCAGAAAAAGAGGTGGACTCCACAAAAACGAAGGACTAAATCAAGAAGAAGGAGGAGACAGAAGGTGGAAGTGGGGCTCTCGCAGAGAAGAGAGCCATAGGGAATCTCCAGGATGGTGATGAAGGGAGGTTCAAGGATGTCGACTGTGTCTACGGCATAGACCCTGACCGGTGCTGTCTGAGTGGATCAGAACACCCTGGGACACACTTCTTCAGGAAACATGGTATGATGGCATTCCTGGTGCATCTGGGTGCCTTGAGAGGAAGTTCTTGAGCTGGTGAAAACTCTGAAGTTGAGTAACTGGAGAAGTTTAGGGAAAAGCTCAACAAAAAATAACACAGTTATTAACCCCAGGGAATGGTAGGGATGTACACGATGTCGTCTGTGTGTAGTAAAGCTTATGGTATGAACCAGGTCTGTATAGCATAATCATAATCATGGCAGCCCTGAAAGTTGATCTAATCAAAAATACAACATTCCATGTGGGAAAGGCAGAACGCGAGGATGAGCGTGTCTCCTGGGGGTTTCAGGGAAAAAGACCTCTACATCCTCATCTTTCCTAGTGGGAGGCCAGCGGATGGAGCCTGAAATGCTCGAGTTCTCTCTGTCATTGACAGAGAAGGAGCTAAACATACCAAAACTGTCAGGATGGGTGGAGAGGGAGAGATGGGGAGAAAGTGATAGGGCTTGTTGCTCCTTATAACAAAACTTGCAGAACTATTGATCCTTTGAAATACTTCCGTGCATAATTTTACTGCAAATAACAAACAACACAATGGATAAGAAAAAGAGGAAGAGGAAGTTGTGGTAGCAGATAGTAGCAGTATGTAGTAGAAGAGGGGTTGTTCTGTGCAATGAAGAGAGTGTTCACTGAGGACTCATTGTTCATTCACCAGCCTTCGTGTGCAGCCATTTGGCGTTGGACTCTGCAAAACTGTGTGATATTTGTTGAGGAAGTTCACCCATGCTAGGGTGGCCTCTGTGGGCCAGCTGGGCTCTTTTGAAGGTGCTTGAAGGAGCAAGTTCTTTCCTAATCGGTTATGTGAATGCCATTTGTGAATTATCACAGCTGTTTCTGCACTAGTGTGCAGTAGACGACCAACTTGCCTCATTTCCCCTAGACACTGAGTCATGTGGATGTCATGGTGAGGCAGAAGCCAACTTCTCAGAGCAGAGCCAGAGATGGACCAAGCAGACACTGAAAGTGTCCCATGAAAGTGTGATGGTTGGAACCACTTTTTTACTTCAGCAAATGTTTTTAAGTCACTCAGTGTGAAGTCATCTGTCCTC
Organism: Mustela nigripes; assembly: GCF_022355385.1. NCBI lineage: Eukaryota > Metazoa > Chordata > Mammalia > Carnivora > Mustelidae > Mustela > Mustela nigripes. The sequence continues at coordinate 207,582,124 of NC_081557.1, read as the reverse complement.
AGATTGCAGATCTACTCTGAAGAAAAGGAGTTAGCCAACCATTTAAAATTTTTAAAAATGCAATAAGTGGGATTGTCTTACCACTTCTAAAATGGTAGTCTTGGCAGAAATTTGCATCAGCTTTTTTCCCTCCCACATAGTTCAATAAATCCCTTTTTCAATGTGTTGATGTGTTCAGACTTCAAATTATGTGTCATACACATGGTGCATAAGGATATATGATAATGCTGCTCAATGTGTTGTGTTAATTCAACAGATGAATTTATAAATCCCCCACTCCTTATGTGCCCGGACTCCAATGCCATATTTTATACAGACAAATGAATGTTGCTTTTTTTCAAAGTAGCCACACTCAAGGGGTGTTGGGGTGATGCAGTCAGTTAAGGATCTGACTCCTGGTTTCAGCTGGGATCCTGATCTCAGGGTCATGAGATCGAGCCCTGTGTCAGGCTGAGTGCTCATCACTGGCTCTCTCTAAAACAAATAAATCTTTTAAAAAAAGAAGAAGTATTCTCTGCTGAGGCCCTAAGTTGTGTGCCACAGACATGAAGTTCCTTTGAAATCTCATGTTTGATGTGAAAAATGTCTTGACATTTTTCATTCCTCTCCATTATGTAGACATGATTCTTCTGATACATAAGATCATACTTTATCTTTCATTTAAAAAAAAAAGGAAATGAACAATAATGGCTTCTTGGAGTCTCCTTGGTCTGTGGCAGATGCTATCACATTATGTCCATCTATTTGGGGAAAATGAGCTGATCTGAAGGGAGCTCGCAGCTCAGGTGAGGCCAGGCCACTGGGAACCCTCCCCCCTCTTGCATTTTTAGATACAGATATGAGCCTATAAAGGGCGACCATTTATTCACGGTTTTGAACTGAGCAGTGATCTAAATGCTCATCAGAAAGGGCTTGGGGCAGCATTTTCAAGCTTCTCTTGGAAAAAATTTTCACCAGTGGGGTTACTTCTATCAGATTTTGCTCTGAAAATGTCTGAATCTGCCAGGACAGTGTCTTTCGCCCCCTTAGGAAGCGCTCTTGGTGACGTGTGACTGACTGGTTCTGCACGTTCCTGTGCTTCCAGCCCCGATTTTGCCTATATGCCGATTGATGCACAGTCTCAAAGCTTCCTGGTCCCTGTGATGCCTCAGCTCATCAGACCCACGGTCATCCCTCCTTTGGAGGCAGGAGTCCGATCAGGTGCATAAGAAACCTCTCCAGCTTTGCCTTGGAGTTATGGGCTATGAACATACTCAGCCTTGACAAAATATTTGCTTACTGTCAAATTTTTGTCAGGAATAATTTCTTTTGTTATCTTTTTACTTTGGGAAAACATGTTTTATCTTTAGGACCAGTAATAGTTTAATCCTGCTAGTTTAACACTAGCAAGCTCCTTTCTCTACTTAAACTAGCATTATCTGTGCAGCAAGCAATCCTTGTCTAAGAGTGTACAAACTCTGATTTGTATAGTTTATCATTTTTTGTCACTTTATTGAATACATTGAGAAAATAAAGAAAATAAAGAAGTAAATCCTTTATTTTTTATTTTATTTTTTGCTGTGGAATATAGAGTTAAATCCAGATCTTATTTGTAATTTTTTTAAAAGATTTTATTTACTTACTTGACAGAGATTACAAGTAGGCAGAGAGGCAGGCATTGAGAGGTGGGGGGAAGCAGGCTCCCTGCTGAGCAGAGCACCCAAGACCCCCGAGATCATGACCTGAGCCGAAGGCAGAGGCTTAACCCACTGAGCTACCCAGGCGCTCCTTATTTGTAATTTTTTAAAGATTTTATTTATTTATTTATTAGAGAGGCAAAGGGAGAGAGCACAAGCAGGGGGAGCTGCAGAGGGAGAAAGAGAAGCAGGCTCCTTGCTCAGCAGGGAGCCCGATGTGGGGCTCGATCTCAGGACCCTGGGATCACAACCTGGGCTGAAGGCAGACACTTAACCAACTGAGCCACCCAGTCACCCCAGATCTTATCTTTTAATAAATAATATGTGTATGTTATAAAGTTCAAAAGATTCAAAGGAACATGTGCGAAAAACAAAGTCCTCCCATTATTGTGAGCATTTTCACTGATTGAAAGCACAGGCTTCAGACGTCCTCTTTAAGTTCACCATTTGTGTTTGCCACACACAATTTTTTTTTCTGCTAAGTTTTTTTTTTTTTTAATTTTTAATTTTTTAAATTTCTTTTCAGTATACCAGAATTCATTGTTTATGCACCACACCCAGTGCTCCCTGTAATACGTGCCCTCCATAATACCCACCACCAGGCTCCCCCAACCTCCCACCCTCCACCCCTCCAAAACTCTCAGATTGTTTTTCAGAGTCCATAGTCTCTCATGGTTCACCTCCCCTTCCAGTTTCCCTCAACTCCCTTCTCTCCATCTCCCCATGTCCTCCGTGTTATTTTTTATGCTCCACAAATAAGTGAAACATACGATAATTGACTCTCTCTGCTTGACTTATTTCACTCAGCATAATCTCTTCCAGTCCCGTCCATGTTGATACAAACGTTGGGTATTCATCCTTTCTGATGGAAGCATAATACTCCATAGTGTATATGGACCACATCTTCCTTATCCATTTGTCCGTTGAAGGGCATCTTGGTTCTTTCCAGTTTGGCAACCGTGGCCATTGCTGCTATGAACACTGGGGTACAGATGGCCCTTCTTTTCACTACGTCTGTATCTTTGGGGTAAATACCCAGAAGGCCACAGTCAATTTTGTTTTGAAATGTTAATATGTAAAAAGGCACTTACCAATGAGATATTTGACATTTTGTGTCTTCGGGTGGGAATAAGATGAGAACAGGGGTCCTTTCCAGGGCAGGACTTGTAACTGAGCCTTGTTCTTACCTACCTGCAGTTAGCATTATAATGTAGTGGGTTGTCCCCATATTTGGAACATATAATAGGAAGTTACAAAACAAAAATCAGCGTGCTTGTAGGATGCTACACCCATGATGGTCATCAACATTTGCTGAGAACTTTGCATGTGCCTGGCTTTGTATTAAGTGCTTTGCAGGTGTGACTTCATCTGATCCCAAAAGGCGAACTGAAATGGTTCCTGTTATCAGCCCCATTTTACAGATGAGACTCATGGAGTCTCATGGAGCTCTCATGGAGTCTCATGGAGTCTCATGGAGTCTCATGGAGACCGCTGGGTCTCATGGAGAAAAGTAACTCCCCAGGAGCAAACAGTAGGTGGTCACTCCAAGTCACCAGCTCTCACTGTCTCTGTACTGGTGACCCATTGGAGCCTAGCCCCCCCATATTAATATGTAGAATCTGTCCATTACCAAAGCTTTCATGAAGGAAAAAATCGTCTGACTCTCCTGAAATAGCGAAACCCCTAGGCTTTTGTTTGCACATGCAAATAAAACTGTATTTTAAGTGACAATTTTCAACCTCCTCCCTCCTTGAAGTTCTTGAAATACCCTGACAAGTTGCTTATTTTCCTGTGGGGACAGCACCAGTTTCCAATTTGGCTTGCATGAAGTGATAGAGATAAAATTTATGTCCCTTTCTTGGAATGTTTGTGTGTTTGTAATTTAAAACAATTTTTTTTGTTGTTGTTGTAAATAGGTTCACTGTCTTATAATTATGCTTCCTGAATTCTGTACAGATAAACTGTCTTAACTCCTGATAATTTGGGGAAATTGCCTATGTGCCTTTCCCAGGAAATTGCTAACAGAATGAGGCTGGGATGATGCCTTTCAATGGCCAATCCCAGTTAATTGGGAAATCAAATTTGTCTAAGCAGTAGGAGTAGAGACTGCCAAGTGTCACAATATGGCTGGGCCGCTTATCTCATGTCTTTGGCAGTGGGGGTTTGTCACTCATGTAGGTAGGCAATGTAGGTAAAAGAAGGGAAGAGCCAAGATATTCCTAACAGTGGCTTTAGCTGGGGAAGGACAGTAAGTAACCTGCCCTCCTTGGCTCCCAGTTTGGGTCTCCTCTGATGACCAGTGGAATTTATGAACAAAGGAACCAAACCTCTGACGTCAACCTTCCAAGTGGTGGAACACAGCCAGCCTTGGCTCCTGACAGTAGTGGGAGGGGTCAAGGGTACCCTGTGGGTAGGCAGGGGCGTGGCCTACCACTCATTGCTGTGAAAGCTGGTGTTGAGAGTTCTCATACTGTGTTCCTGGTACAGAGGAACCTGTGTCAGGCTCCACACTCAGCCCAGAGTCGGTTTGTCCCTCTCCCTCCCCCTCTGTTCCTCCCCTCACTCTCACTTTGTCTCTCTCTGTCTCTCTCTCTCTCTCTAAAAATGAACAAGTAAAATTTAAAAAAAAAAAAAAGAAAGAAAGAAAGAAACCCTGATACACAAGTATGTGGTTTCTTACTTCAAAACCCAGATGCTTCATAAGTATGTATTGCTGTATGCTAGACACCTGACTCGGAGTTGGGTTAGGGAGGCAGACATATAATGACCATCTCAGCCAATGTGGGAAGTGCTTGGTGAGAGCATGTTCAAAGCAGTGCAGAACACAGAGAAGCCAGGATAAAATTTGTCTCTAAGGATCAGCCTGGCTTTGGGGTCATCAATGATGGTATCTAGGCTGGGCTTTGCTTTTGGGAGGAAACAGATATTTCCTAAAATGAAGTGTTCCGGAAAAATGTTCTCTGGGCAGTCTGAATCTTATTTGCTGGTGGCAGAAGCTGTTACAACCCTTTTGGAAAGATACTTGAGAATAGGAACCAAGTACTTTGTGAATATTCATAGTTTGACGCACTGACTTCACGTCTTGGAAAGTATGGTAAGGCTCCAGTATGGCCTGTGTAAGATGCTGTAAGTGTGAGAGTATTTAGTGTAGCACACTTTACGGTGACCAACCATCCTGAAAGATCTCAAAGAAAGTGGTTTTGTAAACTGTACACCTCCCTTTAAGAGACTTGAGACGATGAGACGCCTGTATGTTTAACTCTTCCTATGAAAACTCTGCACTATTGAAAGCAGTTATTAATATGATCTTGAGATAGATTTGGTGAGTGCTGTGAAGTGTGTAAACCTGGTGATTCACAGACCTGTACCCCTGGGGATAAAAATATATGTTTATAAAAAATAAAAAATTAAAAAAAAATTATAGCTTATAAAATTGCATGACCTGTAAACAAATGTCTGCTTATTGAGCAGAAAAGACTCGAAGGCAATTTCCCCATGTGCTGGCCTTAAAGGGGGATGCCACACAAATCCCTTTCCTTCTTTTCTTCATTTTGAAATTTCCTGTGATGAGCACTTCATCCTTTTTAATGAAGAAGATCAAAACAACAAGATGGGATTGGGAGGGAGACAAACCATAAGTGACTCTTAATCTCACAAAACAAACTGAGGGTTGCTGGGGGGAGGGGGATTAGGAGAAGGGAGGTGGGGTTATGGACATTGGGGAGGGTATGTGCTTTGGTGAGTGCTGTGAAGTGTGTAAACCTGGTGATTCACAGACCTGTACCCCTGGTGATAAAAATATATGTTTATAAAAAATAAAAAAATTTAAAAAATAAATTAATTAATAAATTAATTAATTAAAAAAAGAAGATCAAAACATAAACAAATTTCTTCCTAAAGGGAAGGTGTTTCTCAAACATGAACTTTATTTTTTCTATTTTTTTAAAGCAGGAGTGTTTTGTTTATGTATACATTAATAATTATATGTATATTCAAATGCACAACGTAATTTTTTTCTATAGATATTAGTGTATCTTCATGCTGATTAAAATCACTTGATGTTTCCCTTATATGTATATACATATTTTTCCTAGTTCTTTGTTGAAAACTACATAATTGGGGAGAGGGAGTAATTTAGAAGGAAAAAAGTATATTTGATAAAAATTCAGCACTACAAGAAATCACTTTAATATCATTCTAAATTTTGTCACTTTGCACTTGGACTCAGCTCTGTCCTGTGTCACATCTGTCAGACATGAGCATTAGATTGGACTTCCTGGTTTGGAGTCCTGATGCCACCACTTAGGCCAGCTGTGAAAGTTCAGAAATTTCATCTCATCGTGCCTCAGTTTCATCACCTTTAAAATGGGCTTATGTGGATGTGGAAAAAATGATTAGTGTTGAACTCCTGACACAATTCCTGCCTAGCATCCTCCAAACCTTTGGGGAAACCCATAATAAGACAATAATAATCAATACCTCTAGTATAAAGCTGAATAGGACCTATTTCTATAGGCCTCAATATCTTCCCAGTCCTTCTCTGCCTTCACTGTGCCAAGAGTAACCTGCTGGTTCTCATTAGATCCAAGAGGGACCACAGCAGTACCTCTTCATTACTGTGGTACTGGGGTCATAGCAACTAGGAAGAAATCTTCAGATGGGAAAAAAATGGGAGACACGCAGAAATGTCATTGAGTGTGGAAATTCCAATTCAGTTTCAAGAGTAATTTCATTATTTCCAGGCACAGAGCTTGGTTTCCCTTCTGTTACAGGCCAGCATTTTGAGAATTTATGGCTCCGAGATGATATAAAAGTGAGATGCAAGAGAATCCAATTTATGCCTTAAAGGGACTGTTCCATCTTCTAGATGTAAATTGCTCATGCAATTGAGGGGAGAGTGTTTACGTTAGATAATAAATTTTAGAAATAAGGACCCGGGTCTCAACTTAACGTCAGAGAAACTAGAATGAAATCTGGGAGCAGAATATGAAAGCAGAAAACAAACCTCCAAATGGGTCCAATAAATTAGAGGCTGTTCTACAGAAGATGTTCAAAACCAAGACGATGAATGCAGTGTCAGGAAATGGGGTCAGCATTTTTTGAAATGTCAGCATACAACAAAAGCACTAAGATTTCTGAAGCTTTGTTCCTGTGCTGTTCCCCACAGCTCTGAATCCCTTCCCTGACTCGTATCCTTCATTCAACAGTCAGTGAATAATACTGGGGAAGGGTCAAAGCTTGGGCATTAAGGACGGAAACGTTAAGAGACAACAAAACTCTACCCCCAAGAAGCCTCAGGCCTGTTACTAATTATTAGTTCCTATAGTAATAACCTGTAGCTATAGGTTATTAGTAATAATAGCATATTTGGGCCCTGACCACCATGTGCCAGGATATATGTATGTACGTATACAAACACACACATATATATACATACACATACATATAGTCACACAGTTGCCAGTGTATGTATCCTATTACAATTTAATGTAGTTGCCCCTCCTTTTGCAAGTGAGGAAAAGACAGGGCTGGGAGGGCTATGAATCATAAGAGAGCTAAGTGGGAACACAATACTCAGGGAGTTCTGAGAAGTGACAGATCACATATGCTTTATGCCTTGCTTATGGAGGAGATGGGCTTTGAAGTCTGAATGGCATTTTGACAACAGGGACAGATGGTAGAGAGCATGTTTCCAAGAAGACTTCATACAAGGAATGGGTTGGCTTACTCATGTCTCCTTGTGTAGGACCTTGAGTGTAAGATTATTAAATGTGAACTCTTATCTTGTGACAGTTGTCACAAGGATTGTTGAAAGAATTCCCTATGGTCACATGGGCGTTGAGATGAGGAAAGAGAAGAAGGTGGTGTAGAGTTTCCATATTTACAGGTTGGTGCTACCTACTGTGGTACTCTGCATTACTCCTTTGTGCTGGACCTAACAACCTGTGTAGTCTTCATACGTATTCATTCATTCATTCATTCATCTGTTCATCCTTCCATCTATCCATCCTCACGTCCATCCATCCATCCACGCATTCATCCACTCAGTAGTGACCTACCAAGTACGTACATCATGTTGGGCTATGGATGCAACAGTGAACAGTGCACCTGACCTGATAGAGTTCCTGCCTTCTTGTTGCATACTTTCTAATGGACAGAGGCTGAGAACAGACAAATATGTACGTAATATGTCAGAGGATGACAAGTACTGCCAAATTCTGTGGCAGCATGAGGTGAACCACAGATGGGGGTCTGGTTTGTGTCCGCTTTGTGGGGAGGGGTCAGAGAAAGATGGCTCTGATACAAGGACATGTGAGCAGGGAGCTGGAGGAAGTTAGGCGAGAGTTGTGGCAATGCTGTTGTACCCTCTCGAGGCAGCAACATGGAGACCCTGAGATGGGAGTATGCTTGGTGTGTCTCAGGAACAGCAAAGAGACCAACATGACTGGAGCAGTGTGAGCACCAGGGAGAGTGGTGGAGGTAAGGCCTGGGGGAGAGGTGAAACAGAGGGTAATGGAGATTTATTGGCTTCAGCTTTTATCCTGAGAGAGCAGAACGTTATTGCTGGGCTTTCGACAGAGCAGTGACATCATTTGATCTATGCTTTCAATAGAGGTGGGCACTGGCCACTCTGTTACAGGATCATTTTGGCTGCTATGTGGGAGATGGACTGGCGGGGGGCAGCATTCCATCCTATAGATGAAGAGAAGGCAAGGCTGGAGAATAGAAAAATATTTTGTTGGAGTCTCTGATAACCTGTCCTAATACCTCTGTTGGCCGAAACAACCACAGTTTAATTACTTGGAAAGAGACACTTAAAGAACACTTGTTGGACAAGTTCTTCTTCAAGATGCCTGACCCAGTCCTGTGTTCAAGGTGACAGAATGGGGCAGGACCACGCCAGTTCTCAAAGTACTTCATACCCAGTGCAGGGAAGATACATGTGCTCAGAAATTACAATAAGACAAGAGAGCTCCACGTGCTTTGCAAGATGAAATCCTAATGTGGGGGCGATGTCACTGTGAGCCGACCCTGGGGCGGGGTGTCAGGTGACGTCACACCAGCCTTTGTGCTATAGGAGTGCTATAGTGTGTGCTGACTGTCTTCTGATAATGGTGGCTGTCATGTGAGGGAGGGTGGTTAGTCCATGTTATAGCATATGTTGGAATTTCCTTTTTTTTTTTTTTTTTTGGCTGAATAGTATCCTATTATATGGGTAAACCATATTTTGTGTGGGTAAACCACATCCCCTTACATGTTTTAGGACATTTGGCTTGCATCCACCTTTTGGCCTTTGTGAATGATGCTGCTGTGAACAATTTGCAGGGGGGCAGGGAGTATACTTAGAATTGCTGGATCAAAGGGTAATTCCATTTTTAATCTTTTTAAAAAAAGATTTTGTTTATTTATTTGACAGAGATCACAAGTAGGCAGAGAGGCAGGCAGAGAGAGAGGGGGAAGCAGGCTTCCTGCTGAGCAGAGAGCCCAAGGTGGGGCTCGATCCCAGGACCCTGGGATCATGACCTGAGCCAAAGGCAGAGGCTTTAACTCACTGTGCCACTCAGGCGTCCCTATTTTTAATCTTTTGAGAAACCATGTGGGCTAGAGTTTGCTGATAAGGAGCTTCACTGCTGGACTAAAAGATTCAGGCTTTCTTCTGTAGCCCACAGGGAGTTGGATAGTATAATCGAGGATGGTGCGTTCAGCACATGCAGCAGATATTCAAGGGAACAGAGGTTTAGGTCAGGGAGGCCCATGGGGACATGGCTACAAATGTTAAAGTCAAGTGATACGGATTTTCAATCTCTTTTATTTTTTTTCCTCTTAACTTCTACTTTTTTTTTCTTATATTAGTCACCATACAATACATCATTTGTTTTTGCTGTAATGTTCCATGATTCATTGTTTGCATATAACACCCAGTGCTCCATGTAATACGTGCCCTCCTTAATACCCACTGCCAGGCTCACCCATGTCCCCATCCCCTCCTCTCTAAAACCCTATTTGTTTCCTGGAGTCCATGGTCTCTCATGGTTCATCTCCCCTTCTGATTACCCCTCCTTCGTTTCTCCCTTCCTTCTCCTAATGACCTCCATGCTATTCTTTATGTTCCGCAATCAAGTGAAAACTGCATCTTAGTGTATCATGGAGAAATGACCAAAAATTAAAAGAAAAAGGACATATCACCTTCAAATGAGCAATAATAAAATTGACTGTGGACTTACCAATAAAAATATAAAGGGCCAAATGTAAAAAAAAAAAAAAAAGAAAGAAAGAAAGAAAAGTCATGTCATACTTATGTAAAAGGAAAACATGAAACCAGTTTTTTCAGTTTGCAGTATACTAGTCACTAGAATGAAGCCCTGGTCCTCAACGCCAATGAGATTGCTTCCTTTCACCACCAAGGAAGGCATGTGTAAGTTGTTAAGTGTTTTGATGCAGGAACCAAATTTTTCTCTACAATAGTAAACAAATGTTCTTTTAACACGAGAGAGCTCCATCAAGCTATATGGAGCACTGTTATTATTTTTTGAAAGAGCAATAAAATGTATATTTCAATAAAAATATACATTTCAGGAGGAACTTTTCAAGCTGAAAGCAGAAGTTATACATGTGTTCCTTGACTTCAGGTTAGCATCGCACATATGAAGGCACAAGCAAATCCTAGGCCATCAGTGAAGCAAATGAATTTAAGCCCTGATGCGTTCATGATCTGTTTGCAATTTGGCTGATACTGTCATCATGGGAACCAGCCCCCCAAATTTCCTCTCTTACTCCCATGCTCACTGAGGTTCAAAATCCTGATTCACCTTTCTGCCTCAATCCATTATCATCATGTGCTTGGACTAATTCATTGACCTTTGTAAACAGGTCAGGAGGCAGGCAGAAAATAGAAACCACCTTGAGTATCTCACACAGAGGGAAATTAGTACAGGGAGTTGGTGACATGGGTGTTTTTCTTCTGTATTGAGGAGCAAACAGATGAGGCAAGACAATTAGCAGCAGCAAGAAACTGCTAGAGGGACACAGGAGCAGGGCAGTGGGGAGGGACACAGGAGCAGGGCACTGTCTTGGAGCTCTGGGGCCAGGTCTCTGCAGCAGCTGAAGACCTGCTTAGTGAGAGATGGAGCCGGAGCTGGGCAGTACCATAGAGGCAGGGATTCTGTGCCACAGGCTGGAATGACAACACAGAGAGAGGGAGCCCTGCCTGGGGCCCTGCCCAAAGAGATATCCTGGCTTCTCCCCAGTTCCCACTCTCCAGTCTTCCACACCACCTGGTAGATTTCCCAAAACATTGTTGTTATGACATCACTTCCAACTCAAGTGTTGGAAGTGTTGTAGCCATGGCAGCTACCATGACTTCAGAGGAAAGCACATTTGAGCTCCATGTTTCATCCTCTCTGCTACCAGAATACCTTGCACAGACCTCCACTACTACATGACCATCCTTGTAGTTGGTGGATTGGTGGATGTCTTTCTCCCACTTGGTTTCTGTCCCCACAAGTTTGGAACCTGTTCCTATTATTAGTGTAGCCCCTAACACAGTGCCTAACTATCAAGAATGTGTGACCAATGACCATGGAATGCCTTAGTAAGATTATACATGTTTTTCCACAAAAGAAGAAACAAAAAAACAAAACCACTAGAACTGATAAATGAACCCAGTAAAGTCACAAGATACAAAATTAATATGTAAAGGGACACCTGTGTGGCTCAATCAGTTAAACATCTGTCTTTGGCTTGGGTTATGATCCTGCAGTCAGGCTCCAGGTCAGGCTCCCTGCTCAGCACGGGATCCTGCTTCTCCCTCTCCCAATCCCCCTGCTTGTCCTTTCACACACATACACACTATGTCTCCTCTCTGCCAAATAAATAATAAAATCTTTTTTAAAAATTAACGTATAGAAATTACATTTCTATACATTAAACTAAGTTAGTAGCCAAAAGAAAAATTAAGAAAACAACCTCGTTTAAAATTATACCAAAAAGAACAAAATATAAAAATAATGAAATAAATGTAACCAAGGAAGTGAAAGACCTGTACTGTGATAGCAACAATTGCCACAATCACCAGACTGTGGAAAGAGCCAAGATGCCCTTCAACAGACGAATGGATAAGGAAGGTATGGTCCATATATACAATGTAGTATTACTCAGCCATCAGAAAGGATGAGTACCCAACTTTTGTATCAACATGGACGGGACTGGAGGAGATTATGCTGAATGAAATAAGTCAAGCAGAGAAAGTCAGTTATCATGGTTTCACTTACTTGTGGAGCGTTAGGAATAACATGGAGGACACTAGGAGAAGGAAAGGAAAAGTGAATTGGGGGAAATCAGAGGGGGAGATGAAAGCATGAGAAACTGTGGACTCTGAGAAACAAACTGAGGGTTTGGAGGAGGGGGTTGGGTGAGCCTGGTGGTGGGTATTAAGGAGGGCATGTATTTCATGGAGCACTGGGTGTGGTGCATAAACAATGAATCTTGGAACACTGAAAAAATAAAATAAAAATTAAGATGTTAAAAAAAAACACTGATAAAAGAAATTGAAGATGACACAAATGAATGGAACTTCCCTGCTCATGGATTGGAAGAACCAATTAATATTAAAATGTTTATACTACCCAAAGAAATCTACCGTTTTAATGCAGTTCCTATCAAAATACCATAGCATTTTTTCACAGAATTAGGACAAATAATCCTAAAATTTGTATAGACTACAAAGCTGTAGTCATTAAAACAGTAGGGTACCAGCACAAAAATAGATACATAGATCAATGGAAGAAGATAGAGAGCCCAGGAATAAATACAGTTATATGGTCAATCAGTCTGTGACAAAGGCAAGAATATACAGTGGGGCAAAGACAGTTTCTTTAACAAATGGTGCTGAGAAAGCTGGAGGCTACTTGCAAAAGAATGAAAGTGGACCACTTTCTTACACCATGAACAAAAATAAACTTAAAGTGGATTAAAGACCTAAATGTGAGACCTGAAACCATAAAAATTCTGGAAGAAAACATAAGCAATAATTTCTTTGACATCGGCCATAGAAATGTTTTCTAGATATGTCTCCCAAGGCAAGGGAAACAAAAGCAAAATTAACTACTGGTACTGCACCAAAATAAAAAAGCTTTTGCACAGTGAAGGAAACCATGAACAAAACAAAAGGTAATCTACTGAATGGGCGAAGATATTTGCAAGTGATATATCCAATAAGGGGTTAATATCCAAAATATATTCAGAACTTATAACTCAACACCAAAGCAAACATATAATTTGAATAAAAAATAGACAGAGGACCTGGATAGACATTTTTTCAAAGAAGACATACAAATGGCAACAGACACATGAAAAGATGCTTAGCATCAGTAATCATCAGGGAAATGCAAATTAAAACAACAGTGAGATCCACCTCACACCTGTCAGAATGGCTAAAATCAAAAACCAAGAATTAGCAAGTATTAGCAGGGATGTGGAGAAGAAGAAGCCTGGTGCACTGTTGGTGGGAATGTAAATTGGTGCAGCCACTGGGGAAAATATTATGGCGATTCCTCAAAAAATTAAAAATAGAATTACCATAATTACCAGTAATCTCACTACTGAGCTTATCCAAAGAAAATGAAGAAAGCACTAATTCAAAAAGATATAGGCACCTCTATGTCTACTGCAGCATTATTTACAATAACCAAGATATGGAGGAAGCCAAAGTGTTTATCAGTAGAGGAATGGATGAAGAAGATGTGGTGTATATATACAAGGGAATATTATTCAACCATAAAAACGAGTGAGAGCTTGCCATTTGTGGGAAGACTGGGTGGCTCAGTCAGTTAAGTATCTGCCTTGGGCTCAGGTCATGGTCTCAAGGTCCTGGGATTGAGCCCCGCATCATGCTCTCTGCTCAGAAGGGAGCCTGCTTCAATTCCTCTCTCTCTGCCTGCCTCTCTGCCTACTTGTGATCTTTTTCTGTCAAATAAATAAATAAATAAAATCTTTTGAAAAATCTTTAATTAAAAAAAAATCTTGAGAGACTATGGACTCTGAAAAACAAACTGAGGGTCTTGAAGGGGCGGGGGATGGGAGGTTGGGGGAACAAGGTGGTGGGTATTAGGGAGGGCATGTATTGCATGGAGCACTGGGTGTGGTGCAACAACAATGAATACTGTTACGCTGAAAAGAAATAAAAAAATAAAATAAAAAATTTTTAAAAATCTTGCCATTTGCTACAACATGGATGGATCTTGAGGTTATAATGAATAGTGAAATAAATTAAGTCAGAGAAAGACAAATACCATATGATTTCATGCGTATGTAGAACCTAAGAAACAAAACAAAGGAAAAAAAGAGACAAACAAACAAAAAACCTAACTCTTAAATACAAAGAATAAACTAGTGGTTACCAGAAGGGGGGGTGTGTAGGGGGATGGATGAAGAAGGTGAAGGGGATGAAAAGTACACTTACCACGATGAGCCCTGAGAAATGTATAGAACTGTTGAACTGTGGGCACCTGGGTGGCTCAGTGGGTTAAACCCTCTGCCTTCAGCTCAGGTCATGGTCCCAGGGTCCTGGGATCAAGTCCCGCATTGGGCTCTCTGCTCAGCAGGGAGCCTGCTTCCTTCTCTCTCTCTCTCTGCCTGCCTCTCCACCTACTTGAGATCTCTGTCTGTCAAATAAATAAGTAAAATCTTTAAAAAAAAAAAACCATTGAATTTTTATATTGTGCACCTGAAACTAATATGGACACTTTATGTTAATTGTACTTGGGTTTAAAAATATACATATTTTATATAAATACATACTTTACATAACTGTTTTGATAGTTTGAATTTTAGCTTTAGAGAGTCTTGTGTTATTTCATATAATTTAATCCATAATTCTTTAGCTTGGACTACTTTTTATGCTTCCACTTAATTTGCAGAAGTGGAAAACAGAGGTTCAGAGACAGGCTATTACTTGTCAAGGCTCTGAGGTTAGCCAGGACTGGAAGAAGGTCCTGCCACTGGTGTGTTGGCTCAGGGTCTAAGGCCTCAGCGATGTGTCTCCTGTGGGTTCTGTGCAGCCTTTGCACAAAAAAGATATACTCCAGCTTTGGTGCTAGCTCAGATTCTGTGCCTGGTATTACCTCTTGCCTCTTTTATAAATTATAAGGCTTATCAAACATTGAGGCTTTTAGGCCAATCCAGAGTGACTTCTAGTTCAGGGCTACAAAGAAGAAACCACCCAGAGCAAAGTTGTTGCAGTCAGCCAGTTAGATGGGCAGAAAAACACTGGGACAACCTCCCTCTTGTGACTGTTCCTTTGTTTCCTTTATTGATCAATGTGCTTACTAATTGTGACACATGTCCCATCACCTGTGAAGCTCTTGTGATATAAGAGATGTTCTTTTGAAGTGTTTACTCTATTACTTAATATAGAAAAATTTCGGTATTTATTGCTAATTAAATAATCTTAGTTACTAAAGAGGAAAACTGCTTTCTGACATATGTGAGAAACTATTGGTTTTGAAATATGCATCCTTCTCTCTCCACCCTCGCTGGGTAGGTGGGAGCTCTCACAATATTTGCATGCACGAATGAATGAGCGATACCCTGATTCATCACCCTGTGGGAGACGTCTTTTTAAAACAAAATAGGACTGTATCACTTTGCTTCTCAAAATCACTCGCCGACTCCCCATTGCCTTCAGAGTAAAAAACCTGAATGCCTTATTGCTGTCATTATGACTCGACCCTTGATTCTTATTTTGCCTGCTAGTCCTGTTATGCTGTTAAGATATGGCAATTTGTCAAAGCTCTTTTGATGAATTTGGAATAATAGAAGCCCAAACCCAACCAGTTTGAGAAAAAAGGAAATTTGATTTAAAAAATCTGGAAGTTCAACGTATCTGATGTTGTTGAGGCTCAGTCTCAGAGAGACAGAGAGAGAGAGCACTTGTTTTGTAGGTCTCTGCTAACTTCATTTGGCAAACTGGCTCTTTCCAGGGGGCCAGAACATGGCTTCCAGAACCCTACACTGCCATGTGCCCAGCTGGACCACCGCAGTGAAAGTGGGTCTTCTCTTTCACCAAATTCATATATCCATCCCAGAGATAGTTCCCGTTGAGTATTATGACTAACCCAGAAAAACCTCTGATTGGTTCTGCTCAAGTCACATGACTATCCCAGAAAAACCTTTGATTGGTTCTGTTAAGTCACATGAATATCTCTAAATAATTCCTGTAGTCAGAGGGATGGAATATTCTAACTTTGCCAACTTGAACCCTGTATCCACTCTTCTGAGTTCCATGGGCAGCCCCTCTGGGACCACAGTGAGAGGGAAGATGGTTCCCCAAAGGAACCAGAGAAGATGTTGGAAGATGTGCTAAGCAGAAAACACATGGTACTTTAGTCCATAACTACACACAAACTTTTAAGACTTCACATACCCACAGCATTCTCTCAGCCCAAGTGTCTCTCTTCTTTTTTTTTTTCTTAAAGTGTTCCAAGATTCATTGTTTATGCACCACACCCAGTGCTCCATGCAATACGAGCCCTCCACAATACCCACCACCAGGCCCCCCCCCTTCCCCCTACCTCCTTCCCCTCCAAAACCCTCAGTTTGTTTCTCAGAGTCCATAGTCTCTCATGGTTCATCTCCCCCTCCGATTTTCCCCAACTCACCTCTCCTCTCCTCCCAATGTCCTCTGTGTTATTCCTTATGCTCCACAAGTAAGTGAAACCATATGATAATTGACTCTCTCTGCTTGACTTATTTCACTCAGCACAATCTCTTCCAGTCCCGTCCATGTTGATACAAACGTTGGGTATTCATCCTTTCTGATAGAGGCATAATATTCCACTGTACCAAATCCCTCTCTTTTATGAGCTCTTCCTGGAAAAAATAAATAATAGGGCCTCCTCTGGGAAGCCTTCCCAAATTCTTCTGAACAACGTAGTTATTTCCCCCATCTGTGTTTATACCGAACTTTCGCATATTTCTATCATAGACATGACTTATTTACCTATCTGCCTCCTCCACCAGACTGTGGGTTTAGTTTGAACCCTTTTATGTAGCTTGCTCCCTTCAGGGTTTAACACAGTACCTGGCATGCAGTAGGTTCTAGATATATCTAGAGAGAGTGAATGAATTGAACAGTAAGAGCCTCTAAGATTTCTCTCAATTAAATCCTAAATATAACCTATTTTCATTCTTATTTTAAGATTCCTTATGTGTTTGCACCATTCATCTTGTTCATCTGCATTCTTAAAAAGCTGCATATGAAATAACATTCTGTTTTATACAGTGAAATTAGATGCTGGGCTGGAGAAGAGATCTTCATGTTTGAAAACCTTCCACCTCATCAATTGCATGAAAATACAGAGACTTCCTATTGAGGGTGCCAGTAGGTGGTATTGTTAATGTTTGAACACACATGTTCCTGGGGATTATTTGAAAGGTAACTTGGGAGCTTGTCTTCAGTGTTGATATTACTCATTTTTCAAAAGAGACTGATTAGTGAGTCACTGGGGAAGAGGAAGTTATTAAGAGTGAGGGAGTATGAGTGTGTGTGTGTGTGTGTGTGTGTGTGTGTGTGTGTGTGTGTGCCTGTATATGTGTGTGTGCTCGCTAAAAGATATGTTGCTACACATCAGCCCTCCAATGGTGTGGGATTTCCAAGGGCAGCATAACGTCTTGAGTTAGAGTTTGCAACCCTGCACTATTCATGCTCTTCCCTGTTTACCAATGTGTGTTAAGACTTTATGGGCAACTCACAGTTGTACCGACATGGATGCATTCTCCTGCTGTGTGTTTATTTCTGTAGGATGTAAGCATATCCTGGATCTTCTTCCAGAGGAGCCAGGGGGAATGATAAATGGAAAGAGAACATGAGAGGCCATGAGCAGGGGATCCAGCCTCGGGGCTGAACCCAGTGGTGCACTGCATGGAGAATTGCTTCAATTCTGAGCCTTGATCCAATTCTCTTCCTCAAAAATGGAGACAGCATTGGTAACTAAAGGGTTGCTGTGAGGATGAGAGAGAACGTTCAGAAGGGCCAAGCCTGGGGCCTGTCCTGCCAGTCACTTGGTCCAGTGGTTGAGTGTCCCCACCTCTGACCTTCCTGAAGGCTTTGACAGGCAGATAAAGTAGAGCAGAGTGAAATATTTCATAAATAAAACTGAGTCTGGAGGCTTTTCTTTGAGCCTCTCACGGAGTCGTAGGAACAAGTTCATCAGTCTCTTCAGCCCTCATTTCCCTCCACTTTAAAGTGGGGGTGAGTGGGGCACCTGGGTGGCTCAGTGGGTTAAGCCACTGCCTTCGGCTCAGGTCATGATCTCAGGGTCATGGGATCGAGTCCCGCATTGGGCTCTCTGCTCAGCAGGGAGCCTGCTTCCCTTCCTCTCTCTCTGCCTGCCTCTCCGTCTACTTGTGATTTCTCTCTGTCAAATAAATAAATAAAATCTTTAAAGTGGGGGATACGTCAGTCCCAGCTGGTGGTGGAAAGGAGGGGAAACAATGCATGAGAAGGTGCTCAGCACCTGGCAGGTGCCAAAGCAGTGTGTGTGGGGAAAGGCGACACACACATCAGTCCCACTAAAGGGGACAAGAGATGCGAATGGCCCTGTCCCGTGGTGCAGGTGACAAATCAAATGGCATCAGTCGTGCTTGATTTCCTGGTGGCCTCTTGTAGTGTTGTTGTGGGTGGTTTTTTTTTTTAAGACTTTATTTATTTGTCAGAGAGAGAGAACACAGTCGGGGGAATGGCAGAAGAGGGAGAAGCAGGGGTGAGCAGGGGTGGCTGGGGGAGGCAGGGATGAGGGGAGGCTTGATCCCAGGACCCTGGGATCATGACCTGAGCTGAAAGCAAATGCTTAACCAAATGAGCCACCCAGGCGTCCCCTCTTGTAGTGTTTGCATTGAGTAGAAGTCCCTGGCATTTTACACAGATGGACTTGGGTCCAGAATCTGCCCATGTCTTTGTTGGAATTGATGCCAAGTTCCCAGACTACTGAGTCTGGAAAGCAGATTTCAGTGAGCAATATGGAGAATGCTTCTGGTGCAACGCAGAGGTCGAATAGCCATGTCCCATGTGCCATCTTGTTAATCCTCATGCCCACCAGGTCTGTTGGGTGTTAGCAGCCACTCCTCTCCAATGAGGATCCATGAGCACGGAGGCTCAGGGAGTGTGAATAGCTTTTGGGAGGTCATGAGGCTAATTTAAATGGTGAAAGGAGTTTAAGCCCACATCTGTCGATTTCAGTGCAGGGACACCTTCACTCCACATTTAGATTGTAATTTCAGAAAAAAAATGAAAATACCCGTGTCACCTGGAAATTATTCGTGTTTCTCCCTAGAACTAAGCTAAAAGAGAAATGTAACACATGGGCTTCTTACAAGACATTGAAGATTTTTTTTGTCAGTGCCCACTGAAAGGCCCGTAACTCAGAAATGCTCCAAGGAAGCTCCAGGATAGCTCTTTATGCCGTTCCATTTGTCAAATGGAAGATGCTTACACTGTGGGTCCCAGAGACAAGAAGTGGAAGAAGAGGGTGAATATGGCAGGAGGCTGGTTGGATTTTCTATCACATAAAGGAGGATTTGGAGCTGTCCAGCCCTGTGTCAACAGCCTCACCAGGGACCCCATTTTAGTGAGGGCTGGAGGACCACTGAGTAGGATGGGGGAGAGAGGGTGCATACAGGGTTAGAGCACTGGGCTGGAGAGCTGGCAGCCCCCCTGTACCAACAGTGAGATGCCTGCTGACTTATCCATACCCACACACTTCAGCTGCCCATGGAGCTGCTGCATTTGGCCAAGTCCAATCTAGAGTTTAAAACACTAATCTCGTATAAGATTCAAAGCTTTCCCCTCTCCAGTCACTGCAGGTGTAGCTAAAGGACATCCAGATGGGAAGGGGCTTAGCTGTCCTTTATGTTCCCTCCCTTCCCTGCAATGTGAGTGTGGGGGGTATGCCTCTGACATACCCACCCTCAATCTCTCCTGGGTCTCCAGTGTGTTGGATCAAAGAAGATGAAAAGAGACTTATATAACCCACCATTTTTGTTCTTTTGCCGTTGACTGACTGGCCACTGACTTTCTATCTTCCTACCAATAATAACGTACTCACCACTGGTTGGTTCTGGTTTGACGAGCTTTGCATTTGATGGCTCACTTAATCTTCACAATCTCCCCGAGTAAGATCTATTATTATTCCCAGTTACAAATGAGGAACTCAGGCAAGAGGCCCAGCAACAGCCCAAAGTCGAATAGGGTGTGAACCCAGGCAGTCTTGGTGACAGGTGGCATCATCTCTCATGGGGCACAAGTGAGTTCTTAGGAGCACCTGGCAGGGATTCCGTGACATGGGAGTTTCAGAGCAGACCTTTCTGCTTCCACTGCTGCTCAGTCCCTGTCCTTACCCCAGAACTCACTGCTGGTATCCCCTTGCCTGGGGACATGCCACAGGAGATTCATACATGGTTACTGCACCAGTTGCTGGGGGGAGGGGAAGGAGAGAGCCCGACTGCAGTCCTCTTCCTCTTCCCTGCTGTAGCAAAGATGGTGAATGACCCATAGTATAGAGCGAAAGCTGGGCATGTGGCTACCCAAATAAACATGTCACCTGGCTCCTTGCTTTAGCTGTGATTACATGACAGGGCTGGCCAACCATAATACGTGAGCAGAAATATCAAAAGGCATCTTCTAGGATTCTTAAGATCCAGATGACACTCTTTGCCTGTTCTTGCACCTTTCCTCCCTCTTACTGCTTGGATAGAGACATGAGGCTTGGGGCTCCATCCTAGGGAGTGGAAATCCACACCCTAAGGATAACAGAGTGGGGAGCTGGAAGGAACCTGGTTCACCAAAGGATTCATGGTGCTCAGCTACTGTGCTAGCTCTGTATTGTCTACATCTGGATTTCTGCACGGGAGACAAATTTTGTTTTGCCATAATTATCTGCAGACCAAACCTAAATCTGGCTAATCTATGTCTCTTGCTGTTATTCTTTCTTCTCCTGCTTAGATCAGCACAGGGGCAGATGGCAGGCTAACTGCTGGGCAGATGTGCAGCCAGCAGACAGAAGGCCGTTCCTCAGTTCTTGCAGGCAGCTCTAGTCTCTACTTGTGACTCTCTCAGCCTCTCTCTTGGCTTCAGAGGTGGGGGTCCTAGCTCACTTCTCCACGCTAGCATGTTGTGCCCAATGACTCCTACTCTCTGCTCTCTCCAGTTGCTTTATGTGAAGGTTTGGTGAAAGACCAATGGCTATTGTTGATCAGACCAATTGTGCCAACACTTGGCAGTCCACCCCTTGGGCCCAGTGGCCAGTTCTCAGGCTGTGTGAAGATCTCAATCCAGATCCCATTAGGGGCATTCCCGGTATATGGACCAAGATTAATTGCCTTTGTAGCCATGAGCCAGCACATTAAGTAGGATTGTGTTAAGCAATTCACTGGCGGTGGTTCTTATGGGCACCTTCTCCCTCACTAGGGTACTCTCATGGCTGACTTGGTGCCTGCCACATTGGAGGCAAGCCATGTTTTCAGAGAAATGAACAAATGAATGAATGAACCTTTTGGAAACCTTTCAGAGAGAGTTAAATCCTAAAGACTCGCTGATGACATCTGTGGGTAACGACGGTGATGAAGAGAGTGAGTTGGAGATTTGTTTGTACTTCTGGGGTGACAAACAACTTTTATTCAAGCGAAGGGGACCCTGAAACTCAAGTCCAGAGTCCAGTGTGTGCAAACAATTTCTGAGCTTGGATTCCTACTTGGATTCCTACTAAGGCAGGTGCCACAGGGCAAAGTCACTGGGATGGCTGCCATAGGAGCCCTGGATAGGAGCCCGGGGAACACCACTTACAGGCCATGGGACCTCAGGAGAGGTGTTCACCTCAATGAAAGAATAGAGTATTCTGACGCTTGTTAAAATGGAAAGGAAGACTCAACTCAGATCTATTGCAAGGGGCTAAGGCTATTGCAGTAGAGAAGAAAGATTAGACTTAACTCCAAATACACCGAGGACAAGTGAGGATTTCTAGCCAAGGAGCAGAATGAAAGATCGGGGATGAAAATACACTAAGAGGAGGCCTTATGCATAGAGAGATTCTGTCTAAGCCAACTCAACAGGATTCTCTCTGAAAGCAGACAAGTGTGATTGGATATTAGAAGTGGGGGATAAGGAGTTTTCTCAGATACCAAGGATGAGGGTTCTTGATAAACGGGCTCAGTTTAGGACTCCTAGGAAATAATCCTAGGAAATAGGACTCCACAAGCCAAAGACAGGGCCCCAGGACAAGGTCTGGTCCAAAAGAGGGCTCAGAGGAAGAAGCCTGTCTAAAGTTTGCTCAAGATGAGAGTCTTTGTCACTCTTGGGCTGACTCTTGTCTTATGCCCTTCACATGGCTGCTGTGAAGATACCATTAGGTGGGGCAGCAGATGAGAAAGATTCCAGCCCTCAGGTCATAGGGACTTTGTTATAATGACTGAGGCCCACCCTTGTGCCATGAAAGCTGTAATAGACTGTATGTCAACTAGTGGAAGTGACTGCATTCCAATAAAACTTTATTTGCAAAACCAGGATTTTTGCTCCAAAATGTAGGTTGAGGACCCCTGTCTAGAGAGGAAGGGGAGCCTTTTAATTAATACAAAAGTGCTATATAGGCTAGTGGTGTAGTATTCACAGGGCTTTTATTCCCCTATGTTATCATTTCTATCAATATTTGTTTCATAATCCCGTGCTAATGTGTGTATAGTATCAGCCACTTTACAAACCCTTTTGGAATAAAAAGAACATAAATATTTTGGAACACATTTTCTGTGCGACCCTCCCAAGATTCTTTGATCTATGGAACCGGGACAGGGAGAGCAGAGAGGGTCAGAGAGCCTGCCCCTACTGATACCCATTGCCAACTGCTGGAGGTCCTGCTCTTGGCTCTTTCTTTGTTAAAGGATGCTTTGCAGGTGCCCAGTGTTAGTGTCCCAAGAGGTGACAGTACCCTATAGCAATGGGAGCACCTTCATGCAGAACACAGCCAGATGATGACAGAGATCTCCTCTTGGGGACACAAGTTACTTCTTCCTGTCCCTGCAAACAGAGATGGGCTGCACTTACTTTGACCCCACTTATCCCTGCAGACAGGGAAGCAGATAGAGCAGATGGGCCAGAATGAGAGTACAATAAAATCACTCTACAGTTGACTGGCCCCATTGAAGAGAGGTGAGCACTGGTTGTCAGAAGGGCTTACATTTGAGGATGGAAAACAAAGGACCAGGGGACCAGGGTAGCCAGCATGAGACAGGAATTGTGGAAGCAAAGGATGGGGGTGCCAATCCTGGTGCATTTCTGGCCAGTAAGCAAGGCAGGAACAGCAGCTTTTCGATACCACCACAGGCCTGGTCCCTCCCAACCCCATCCCACAGGTTTGGGCCACCTGCCTTTAGCCGGTTGTGCATGGACCTGGTTAATTTGCTGAAAACACCATGGTGCCATTCACTCTTTTTGCAGGAGCCTTGAAGCTTTAGCAGGCGAAGACTCAAGGCATCTCACTCCCCTGAGCTCTCGCTCACATTTGAGACATTGTCATTGCTATTCTCTATCGGCATCCTACGGAGGGAATTGTCATTAATCTAATGTTTCATCCTATGCTAGACCAAAAAATTCAGAATGTTTAAATGGGAGAGGATGACAGCTCTGCTCTCATCTTTTCTGGGTCAGTGGACTATTTAATAAGGTTTCAGCTTCATTCTTATCATTGCAATAATAACTGCATCTTGAGCTCAAGGCTCCAGCAGGAGAAAGGAGAGTCTATCTGACTAATATCCAGCTCTTCTCTGCCACATATCTGTATTTCATTCCTGGATTCAGGTTGATTTTTGCAGGGCATTTCATGCTCCAGAGCATGAAAGCTGAGTTTTCTGCAATGAGCCAAATAAAGCCGAAGGTTGGGTTCAACGCAGTTGAGCTCCTTCCAGGTATAAGACCCACAGTGAGTGTGGTGAATCCTTGTTTCATTTACCTGAGGTCAACAAAGGTGAGCTGAATGCTGACTAAGAGACCAGCCTCTCATTCGTGCCAACTGGGAGATGTGATTAGAACAGGGTCAGCCTGTGGGGCCAAGAAAGTCTTTCTGGGTGGGGAAGCTTTGGAGCTGTGACTTGAAACATCAGTAGGAGTCCCCTAGAAGATAGAGAAGCAAGATGAGGCCTCTGTTCTGTTTGTGAGTACTCCTGAGTATAGCTTATCCATCTGTCTCAGGCAGGGCTCCCAGAGAAACAGAGTATATATATATATATATATATATATATATATATATATAACATTTGAGATATATATATAACATTTATATATATATATATAACATTTGAGATATATATCTCAAATGTTACTGCCATCCAGAAGCATCATTATGCTCACACGCAAAGAATATTTTACCAGCTATCTGAGCATCCTGTGGCCCAGTGAAGTTGACCCATAAAATTACCCATCACACGCCCTAAGTCCAATGACTGGTGTCCTTATAAGAGACAGAACAGGACACACAGAGACATAGGGGAGCGCAGGCTGTGAAGACAGAGGCAGGGAGCGCAGTGATGCTGCCCATAAGCCAGCCATCAGAGGAGCCACTGGGAGCTGGAACAGTCAAGGAAGGGCCCTCCCCTACAGCCTCCAGAGGGAGCCTGCCCCTACTGATACCCATTGCCAGCTGCTGGGGGTCCTGCTCTTGGCTCTTTCTTTGTTAAAGGATGGTTTGCAGGTGCCCAATGTTAGAGAGATTCTAGATCCAACTGAGCAACACTTTTTACCTAATTAGAAAGACTGAATGAAGATTTTTTATTAAATAAGAGAGAATAATTTTCTCATTCTGTGATTCAGTGTGGCAGACTGAGGTCATGTGTGCTCCCTGAAGTCACCGCCCACAGCCTGTGGCCCCCATGGCCTTGCTTGGTGGACATCCAGGGGTTCCAGCCCAGTCTGTGCTCCCTGCCCCGTGCCGCCCCTCCCACCTCTTCCAGGCTCAGTGTGCACTGTGTGCCCATGGGCTGTCTGCCCTTGCAGACCATTTATCTGCAGGTGTCCTGCAAGCTACCTCCCTCACCACGAATGGGTGCAAACCCCTTTCCCCACGCTTCCTCCCCAGGAGGGAAGGACACCCTCCTGCTTCTGCTCCCTCTCTTTCTGAAACTCCTATTGTATGAGTGTTGGACTTGCTAGAATGATCCCCTGTGCTTCTCTTTTTGCCTTATTTTCCTTCTCCAGGGCATTTTACACTACTTTCTGGGACATGTCCTTGGGTTCATCTTCCGAACATGTCTATTGGTTCGTTTTGCAGATCTCCTACCAGAGTTCCTCTCACTCTCCAATTGTTCCTTTTCCATAGCTTCTTGTGTTTTATGGACGCAATATCTTCTCCATCTCTGAGGATATTTGTCACGGTTATTTCCAAGTTCCCTCTTCCCTGCACTCATTTCTGCAACCTCTGAGGGCCTTTGATCGGTTTATTTAGGTTTTTATCTTTCATTTTGAAGGTTTTCCTCAAATGGCTACTGGTTATTGGTGGGTGTTTACTGCTAATGAAGGACGTGAAAGGCTAGCAGCAGGGTCTGAGGGGGAGGACCCTAACGTGAAGCACAGACAGGCGCGTCCCTGGGATGTCAGGCAGTAGCAGACCATGTCTGTGTCTGCAGGTGTCCTTGGGGACCTTCACAGTCTCACAAATGACATTCACCTTGCCCTAAGTGCTGAGGATGTGGTTGCAGGCGGGGAGGAGGGAGTAGGGACTGGGGACACTATTTGTGATTCAGACCTTCTGTCCCCTTCCCTCCTTTCAGCCCTGTCCCCCCAGCACCCTTTTTTGTGTGTGGCCCTGCAGCACATGCTGTGGGTAGCTCTTGGGCTGACTCTGGATGCAAAGTCAAATACCCAGGCTTCAGGACCATCCATCCTCGTGCTCGCCGGTCCTCTGACGGCTGGAGATTCTCTCAGGTCCTGTGGGGTGACTGGCTTGCTGGACTCTGCTCTGGAAACCCTGACACCAGAGATTCTTCCACAACACCAGGTCAGCCCTCTGTCGGCTTTAGCTTCTTGAACATGGGATGACAGAGTTTGTCTTCTGGTATAAAATGTCCTGGCCTCCTTGTCCCAGTGGGCTTATACCATTTTTATTCCTTTACTCTCTGGCTAAGGGACTCATTCAGTCACTGAATAAATATGTACTGATCACTTGTGCTGTGCCAGGTGCTCTTCTATGGCAATGAGCAGAAACATGAGTCTCCTGTCCCCCTGGGTCTTGCATTCCAGTGCTCTCTGGTGTCTGGTCAGTCCCCCTGTTGTCAAACATCTTCCTGCAAATCGTACTGTGCCCCTCCCCTAGTGGAAACCCCTACAGAATCCTTATGCTGCAGCTGGATTGGACCCAAGCCCTGGCCTGGCCTGAGTGTCATGGGCAGACCCCTCCCAACCTCCGACTCTCCCCCATGTCCCCTCTCTCCTGACTCAGCGCCTTGCCTCCTGCCTCTCCCTTGGGCGCTAGGGGGACCAAGTCTGCTGTTGCCATGGTAGTCTTCACAGCACTCCATGGGGACAGGAATTTTACCCCCACTTTGCAGGTGAGCAAGTGGTGCCAGCTGGGTTCAAGCGAGGGCCCTTCAACTCCACAGTGCCCTTGGCTCCAAAACACCACCCTCCTCCTGCAGAAAAGGCCTGTATTGCTTAGGAAGATAGAGTGCCATTCTCCCTCTGCTTTCCCCCTTCTAGCTACCCACCCCCATTCCTCTCGTCTGCCATCTGACATAGAACAATCCATGCCTAGCTCTGGTAGGACCCAGGAGCCAGGGATCCTGCTTGCCTTAGGAAGGCCAGCACTTAGAGTTTTGCTCCTTTTCTCCTCCCTAAGGACACATAGATCCCTGAGAACTGTCACCAGTGTAGCCACTCATCAGCCTCAGGCTGATGAAATGAGGCTTAAGGAAGCATGGGCCACAGAGGATATGAATCCCCTTCTCAAGTTGTTGGTCAGGGTTTGCAGCCACACTTTCACCCACCACCCTCTACCTCCTACCCCTCCACTTTCCACTCCTTCACCCCTTCTTACTCCTCCATCCTCCACCTCCCACTTCACCCTCTACCCTGCACCCTCTTTCCCACCCCTCAGTGCCCCTCCCTCCTCACCATACTCAGTCCAAGAGGACTCACTGAAAGGCCTCCTAGTGCTTTCCCTTCCTTCTTCCTTTCCCCCTTTCTGCACCACATACTACCCAGCAAGGTCATTTTTTCAAATGCTAAACAGACCAGTCTGGACTGTGTTAGAAATTCTCCACTGTCTTCTTCTCAGGTCCAGACAAAGAGCCCTAGCTCCAGTGGTCCTGCACCTGCTGCAGCTGCCTCTTGATTTAGCCTGGTGGCCCCCCCAGCCCATCCCTCATCACCCCACCAACACACCTGCCTCCATCCTCTGCAACACCCACTGCTCTTGGGGCTCCAAGCACCTTCCAGTCTTCCCAGAGACCCCTGCCCCTCCCGTCTTCAATTTGCTGTGAGCTGCAGGAAGTCTCTGAGTTGTCCACCCTCCAAAGGGGCTGTGAGCCCCCATGCACACTCCGAGTCCCTCTGCCTCCTGCCAGCTGTCTGCACCTTCATGTTGGTGGTGCTGATTGGGCTGCTCTCCCTGCCCAGTCAAGCTTGATTCTAGGTGGTTGTTGGACTTCTGTATGGTGTGGTGTGTCCAGAAGTACTTTCAAATTTAAAAATATCTGACCCTCATGCCTAAAATTTCACCATTAAAATTCATATTTTTTAAATTTATTTTCAGTGTTCCAGAATTCATTGTTTATGCACCACACCCAGTGGTCCATGCAATACGTGCCCTCCTTAATAGCCATCACCAGGCTCAGTTAACCTTCCACCCACCTCCCCTCCAAAACCCTCACTTTGTTTCTCAGAGTTGACAGTCTCTCATGGTTTGTCTCCCCCTCCAGTTTCCCCCAACTCACTTCTCTCCATCTCCCCATGTCCTCTGTGTTATTCCTTATGCTCCACAAGTAAGTGAAACCATATGATAATTGACTCTCTCTGCTTGACTTATTTCATTCAGCATAATCTCCTCCAGTCCCACCCATGTTGATGCAAAAGTTGGGTATTCATCCTTTCTGATGGCTGAGTAGTATTCCATAGTATATATGGACCATATATTCTTTATCCATTCATATGTTGAAGGGCATCTTGGTTCTTTCCACAGTTAGGTGACTGTGGCCACTGCTGCTGTGAACATTGGGGTACAGGTGGCCCTTCTTTTCACTATGTCTGTATCTTTGGGGTAAAGACCCAGTAGTGCAATTGCTGGGTCATAGGGAAGCTCTATTTTTAATTTCTTGAGGAATCTCCACACTGTTTTCCAAAGTGGCTGCACCAACTTGCATTCCCACCAACAGTATAAGAGGGTTCGCCTTTCTCCACATCCTCTCCAACACTTGTTGTTTATTGTCTTGTTAATTTTGCCTTTCTATCTGGTGTAAGGTGTTACGTCAATGTGGTTTTGATTTGAATCTCCCTGATGGCTAATGATGATGAACATTTTTTCATGTCTCTGTTAGCCATTTGTATGTCTTCTTTGGAGAAGTGTCTGTTCATGTCTGCTGCCCATTTTTTTGATGTGATTATCTGTTTTGTGTGGGTTGAGCTTAAGGAATTCTTTATAGATCTTGGATATCAGCCCTTTGTAGTGTCATTTGCAAATATCTTCTCCCATTCTGTGGGTTGCCTCTTTGTTTGTTGACTGTTTCCTTTGCTGTGCAGAAGCTTTTGATAGTATGTTTTTATTGAAACAAACAGTTCTCAAATTTAAAACAGTGGTAAAGCATTGAGAGCTAACCTTCATGAGATGTTGCTTCTCAGACTGCATTCTGGGCTGGCAGAAGACTTAGAGAAGTGGTTCCCAACCTCGAACCCACAAACCACCTTTCCAGTATGTGTCCTATCACAATGCCAAACAACTGCCTCCTTTCTGTTTTTCTTTGTCTTTAACTTAATGTATTTATGTTTTAAAATACTTTATGTAAGTATCTTAAATAGCCAGTAATACTAGCTTTTAATATAAGTAACTTGGAAAGAAGAACCAATGAAAACAAAATAGAATTATAAAATTCAGGTTGGATCAGGAGTACACCAAAAGTCTGAGCTGAGTCCTGCTCTTTCTGTATTGAGAGGATGGGGGCATTAGCAAGTGCTTGAGAGATCTTAAAGGCTTCTGGGTACCAGGTTCAGTCTTGCTTCTTGACATGATCAGGAGAATCTGAAGATCTAGAATGTCTACCAGGATCCTGTCCATATAGCTCCCAAAATAATCAGGCTGGCCACTGGGAGTGGCACACACTTTGTGAAACACTGGCTGAGTGGAAAAGGAACACAGGCAAGGAAGAGGTTGGTGAGGAGGGTGGTAGAACCAGAGGTCATCGTGATTGACCAAACATGAGGGTCATATCTACACCAACAGAGCAGACCACCAGCCAGATCCCCAGAGCTTCAGACTCCCTGTGTCTGGGTTGGGGCCCCAGATGGTCCATGTGTAATCAGCATGCCTGCAGCTGGTGAGTGGGGGTATCTCTGAGAAACACTGGTCCAGCAGGTGGGGCTGTGACTGGGAGTTTGTGGAGACCCATCCCAAAGCCCCAAACTCCATCTCTCTGTCTCTGGCTCTCCCTCGCATGGGCCCTCAACACCTTAATGCCCTTGTCCAAGTGGAAGATGCTTCACCTGCAAAAGTGTGACAGTTGTGCCCTACTGCTATGAGATCTGGCAGAAGGCAGGTGATAGGCTCCGTGCAGCCAGATGAAACCACTGGGCAGCTCTGGGCTCTGCTAATAGACCTCAAAGAGATTGAGGGGTCAACGTCAGGGTCAGAGAAAAGGGAGCACCAAGGGGAAGAAACCTCTGGATTTAGCCCTGAACCAAGCTCCCCCATTCCCACCTTTGCTGGTCATTGATAACAATGAGGCTAACAGTAACCAGTTATTGGGATGCTATCAGGGGATATTCTGATATTCCTTATGAGGTAATTGGTGGGCCTGAATTCAAACCAGCCTATGGCTTTAGCTTCTCTGCTAGCCCTGGCTGCCTCCACCCTCTGTTCCCCACCTTGCCAGACATTTCACCAGGGCCACCTTGAACTCTGCAGTGTCCTCATCCTTAGGCCAACTGCATGCCCCCTTCCTGACTTCAGAGAGCCTGGCTTTTCCTGGATCCTTATTCTTCTCACTGTCCAGAATCAGCAGCTCATATCCTCCTTTTTGTACTCCAAGCTCCAGAGGGCTCCCTGCTCTTCACATAATTCCATGAGAGGGTGTTATGGGCTGAACTATATTCTGTTCCCTGACAAACTTCTTATGTGGAAGCTCTAACCTCCAGCACCTTGAAACGTAGCTATGTTTGGAGATCAGGGCTTGAAGAGCTAATTAAGGTAAAATGGCCTCAAGGGAAATCAATCTGTCGATACCTTGATCTTGGACTTCTAGCCTCCATGATCATGAGGACATAAATTTCTGTTGTTAAACCCCTTAGTCTGTGATGTTAGGTTGTGGTTGCCCAAACTGACTGATACAGAAAGCTCTGGTCCTCTGGTGCATCCTTGGGGTTTCAGGCAAATACAACCTTAGATCCCAGCCCAACCTAAGGCCACCTGCCCAAGGTAATTTCCTCCAAGAAGTCAGGGCACATGAGGAAACTTTTCAGGCATCTTGGAGATGAGTCTGATGCTGGGAACAACTCTGTGCACATTCCAGGGGCTGACAGCATTAGCACTGCTGGGAATACAGCTGGAGACACGGTCGTTACAGCTGTGTGTCACAAAACTGTTCACTGTGAGGCTGCCTGAGTCAGAGGTCCACATTCCTGTGCCCAGAACATCTACCAAGCCCATTTCTCATTTTTAAGGACGATTTGGATATGTTTATTATTCTGGTGAAGCCACACTAGACCAGACATGTCCTCCAGTTGGCCATGAGCTATTTCATTGTCTCTTCCCTCAGCAAACAAGACAGAAAATGGATGAGGTGGGCTGCGTCTGAGCCCTGATCCTGTGGCCATCCACTACCCACCTATGTGTCTAATCTAGGCCTTCCTGGTCCCTTACCAAAACTCTCCAGTACTACCCCAAAAAACACAAAAGGCCAAACTTCTGCATTGAAAACATACTATGAAATAGAAGGATGTTGCTCTGAAGACATATGGTGATTGTACTGATGTTTCGTCTAATTGTGTAAACAGATATTGTAGAAAAAGCCTCATATCTAAGGTGAGGGCAGCTTACGCAAGAAGCCTCTTCCAACCACCCAACTTCTCCCTTTGTGCCAACTTCTCACCAAGCCTCATTACCAGTGGGAAGCAGGAAGTGCAATTCCTATCTCACAGTGGGACCAGCATTGACTGTGAACCTATGATGTGTAGGTGCCTTTATCCAAGGATGGTTGAGTCACATGGGGCACCACACTCAGTAGTGACTGTGCTTGGTTTAATACTCTGCTATAGCCACCTTGAAATTCTTGCTAAGATTTGAGCAAGGGAACTCGCGTGTTGATTTTGCACTGGACCCCACCAATTATGTAGCTAGTCCTGTTTTACTCTAATCCTTATAACATCTTGTAAGGTAGAACTCAAGATCTTCATGGTAAAGAACTTGAAACTTAGGAGAAGTTCAGAAGCCTGGTCAGTGGTCCACAGCATGTTGGCAGCATCACTATCACCATCATTATCTCTGGTAGCCTGCTTATGGTCCATAGCTCATCATCATCACCATTACCATCATAACCATCATCATCATTACCATCATCACCATGAGCATCATCATCATCACCATCAATGTCATCACCATCATCACCACCACCAACATTATCACTATGGGCATCATCATCACCATCATCATCATCATCATCATCACCACCATCATCATCACCATCATCTCTGATAGCCCACCCTTCCCCCAGTTCTCTATCCCATTGCCTAGGACACATCTTGAACTGCAGTGACACAATGCAAATGACTATGTTTATCATCTATTTTCATTTCTCTTTTCTCCCTACTGGCATGTAACTTCCATGAGAGCAAAAACTTACTTGAGTTTTGTCCATTCTAGTCCAAGCAGAGTACAGCACCTGGCAGTCAGCTCTGAACACATTGTGCAATAAGTATGAAGAATCAGTGATTTATCAAGACTCCATCACCAGGAACTGTGCTGTTACTTTAGGTCCTTTATTGAGGGAGGACAAATGTCCCCATCTGATGGATGAGGAAACTAAGACTTGAAGAGGTTAAGCCCCCAAGTCACTCTGCTTATTAGTGGCAGGCTGGGCTTTGAAACCACATCTCTCTGGTGCTATTGGAGGGAGCAGTTGTCCATGGTTTCCCACTCCAATGGGATCACAGCAAGCAACAGCCTTGTCACCTGTACCATGAGCTCAATAACAATCCCCACACTCCCATGGGGTTTTAGACTAAATGAGATGAGTGTGTGGGTGCAGCATCTTGTTTGGTGTAGCAAGTAAAAAGTGGTCAATACATGTTAGATACTGCCCACCCTTGACTCCTGCACCCTTCACACCACCCTATACAGGATTCTTACTTGCCCTGCCCAGAGGTGTAGTTTTCAGGAAACGGCATGTGGATTATTTGTAATATTATTCTGTTTCTGAATGTTGTTCTGCCCCTGCCTGCCACTACCTCATGCCTTCCCCATATCCATGGGACCTTGTTAATATGGTTAATGGCACAGGTCCTAGGAGCAGGTGCCTAGAGTTGGATCAGGGGGCTAATAGGCAGAAAGATGATAGATAGGTAGATGGATAATAGGTGGATAGATAGACAGATAGATAGATAATAATAGACAGATAGAAGAATGATAGATGATAGATAGATACTAATAGATAGATGACAGATAAATAGATGATAGATAGGTAGATACATAGATAGATGATAGATAGATAGATAGATAGATATGTATTTTAAGGAATTGGTTCACACAATTGTAGAAGTACAAGTCCAAAATCAACAGGATGGAGACCCAGTGAAGAGTTATAATTCAAGTCTGAAAACTGCCTTATTGTGGATTATTTTTTTCCCCTGGGGGAAGTCAGACTGTTCTATTCAGACCTCTAACTGATTGGATGATTTTCTTATTTCTAAATTAAGCATTTAAAATCTTTTGATATATTGATATGTCAGTGTATCAGATATATATTGATAGCCCTCACCTTGGTGCCCAGCTTAGGCTAATTCTTTTTTATACATTGTGGCGGTTTTAATCCTCACAATAATCCCAAGAGGGTCGTGTGATAACTGCCCCACTCTGCAGAAAAGGACACTGAGTCTCAGAAAGGTTAAGAGCCCCAGAGCCAGAGTTTGTTTCAGGTTAATGCAAGGTACCTTACGGTGCTGGCAGGCTAGGACTCTGTGACTCTTACACATTTTGGCAGCATGCCCCCTTGGACAAAATACTCAGAGAGACTGGGCCTAAAAATAGCAACTCTTAAAATATTAATTCCCTATAATGCTCCATAAATATGCTGCTTTCTATCTAACCAGAGCTCCCACAGTCCTAATAGAATCAGGGAAGGGAACTCTGTCCTTCTTTGTTTCTACCCTTTTCTGGACTGTTCCTGTTTGCATGCCCTTTCCTGTGGTTGGATGGGTGGGTGGGTGTCAGTGGTGTTTGCTTGTTTCCCTTGCCAGTGGATCCGCACCTGCCTGGCTGGTTGCTTTAGAGCCCCCGGGGAACTCAGCCCACTGTCACTCCTGCATCCATGCCCTGAGCCCAGACAATCCTCGCCAGCCCCCACCCCATCAATCAAACTGAACATGCCTGCTCTGAGGGAGCCCACAGGGCTCAGCAGCTGTAACACCAGCATCCTAACTGGTTCCCAGAGGAATCAGAGCCCACTGCTGGGGCCTGTATTTTAATGAAGCTACACCTACACACCAGGAGTTTTAAGACTGAGAATTCCCCCCAAATCCTCCCCTGAACAGAGCCTCCCCCTTGTGAGCCAACTCAGATATCTGGGCTGTTCCTGTAGCAGAGCAGGACTTTCAAACCCCAGGAGACCTCAGAATCCCACTGGGGCTTGTCCCCAACAACGCAGGCTCCCAGGCCTCACCCTCAGAGGCTGAGGCTCTGACTGGTCTGGAGTGGGGGTGGGATGCTGTGTCCTAAGGATCCTAGTTCCCAAAGTTGTGAGACTGAGGACCAACCCTAAGAGACAATGAAGAGGCATCCACAGAGGCGGGCCATCGGGAGTGGTAGTTCATCCACTCAACTACCCAAACAGCTATTAACCAAATGGGTTTGTACAGCAGAGGCTGTGCTAGGTGCTGGTGACATACCAGCGTGGGCTAAAACGACCCTGTCGTCCTGGGGTTTACATCTGAATCAGGAAAGACAAAGAGCCACATGGAAAGAAAAATGTCGATTGGTGGCTAAATGGAGAGGAATAAAGAGGGTGAGCAGTAGGGGGGATCTGGGGATCTACAGAGGGAGGGGGAGTCACAAGCTATGGCTCACAGCAAGACCAAGGTCCACTGGGACCTGGCCGCCTGGCCACGCACAGGGAGCAAAGGGAAGGGGGAGGAGCAGCAGGAGGCTGGGGAGTCCAGAGAGGACCTGTGAGCCGAGAGCATTCCCTCTTACTGTCATGATGAGAAGCACGGAGAGGGCCGGGGACACTGGGGTTTCCAGAGCCATGAGATGCACTCATGTTGGCAGTGGGTATGAGAAACAGCGGAGTAAGTGGTGGCTGCAGTGCAGGGAGTGTTGGGGTTTGAAGAGAGACCATATAACATGGTCCCCAAAGAACAAGAGGGACCAGACGGGGAAGATGTCATCAGGAGACAAGCAGCCGCACTAAGAGGATTCTAAGCCAAACTCAGCTCCTGGTTGTACGTTTCTGCAGCTGTGTTCAGCTGGGTGGTGCAAGAGTGTGCCGTCAGAGAGCAGAATGTAACCAGGGTCAAG
The DNA here is from genome assembly GCF_022355385.1 of Mustela nigripes. Lineage (NCBI taxonomy): Eukaryota > Metazoa > Chordata > Mammalia > Carnivora > Mustelidae > Mustela > Mustela nigripes. Next base: position 207,547,482 of record NC_081557.1, on the reverse strand, counting down.
ATTTGTCCTGAAGCATTGGGATCAGGAGCTGAGGGCTGGGGGGAAGGGGCAATGCTGTTGAGGACAGTGGACTTTAGGGAGTGAGAGCTAGGGACACTGAGCCTGGCAGGTAGATGGCGAGGAGGCAGTGGGGCCATTGGGTTGTGGAGGTGTCAGGCACAAGAGCTGTAGGAGGCAGGAACAGGGGATGGGTGCGCTGCTAGAAGGTGGCCGTGGAGTGCACTGCCTGAGAGGTCAGAAGATAAGGCCTGGGATGTGACTGTGGGGTGAGTGGTGAAGGCAGAGTGAGCACTGAGATCTTCACAAGAGAGGAGGTCAGGGACTGGAGAGGCGAGGTGCCCAGCCACATGGCTATTGTATCACCAAGACTCACACATGGGATGTGCAGAGGCAGGGAACCAGGGACTAAGTCCTGTTGTCTTGATGTGACCCTCCCAGGTGTCTGTAGGAGCCTAAAGCAAGGAAGGGAGAAGGCAGTGTAATCCGATGGTCCCATCTTCAAAGGTGGTGGAGTTGAGGGGGAAGGCAGGACAAGGGCAATGAGGAAAAAGGGGACATCTGCCCTCCTCTGGGCTAGAGCTCCAAGGGGTGATGGGACATCATCCACTAGAGATAGTTGGGATGGTATAGTGTCCTTTGTGGTTAGCCCATGGGGTTACAGCAAGCAGTGAAGGAAATGTTCAAAGGAGGAGCTGAGCTATGAGTTCCAGAAGGGATTGTGGAGGAGCTGAGAGCAGGGCAGGTGAGGGAAGAGGGGAGGGCTGGGGATGTGTTGCCGGGAGGGATCCAACTCCAGGGGATGAGATGTGGCTGTGATCTTGTGCCCAACATAAAAGGAAGAGAGGGCCAGTAGATTAGACCCTATGGTCCCAAGGCAGGACACTATGATGAGTTGTCAGTGCTAAGAGTGTAAGGACGGCATTTTTCTTGGGGCTCTGGGGCTCCCTCTCCACTCCTACAGATGGACTGATTCCGTCAGGGAAGGGGGACTTTTCCAGAGGCCAGCCATGTTCTGGACAAGTTATGAAACGTTACTAGGTTCAAGATTCTTCAGCTGGAATCTGAAAATAATGACCCTGAGCCCAGGGCTATTGTGGAGACAATTGGTGAGGTGCAGTCATTCTCAAGGATCCCCAGGTCTTTTTGTCACACTTAAAGTAAAGAAAAAAGCTTCTGGTCCCGAGCCCCCCACCGTCAAATGCTTTGTCCACAGCATTCTCCAGGAACCCCCTCCCAACTGTCTCTCTCAAGCAGTCCCCTCCACAGCTCTTCTGTGATCTTCCCCCAGGGCATGGAGTGCATGTCTGTCTCTGCCTGTGTACCTCCTTCCTGCTAGAATGTAAGCCTTGTTTATTGACTCCAGATATCCTGTTTTATTCACTGCCGTACCCACAGGCACCTGGACCATTGTAAGCAGAGGAGGTGTCAGTAAATGTGCCTTGAATGCCCAAAAGATGTCAGTGGAGCCCAGAGCCCTGCCCACTGCGTGGTGGTGAACTGGTCTGGAGGGATGAGTTAATAGGAAGAGCAGTGGACACAGGAGAAGCAAGTTCTCAGCAGCACAGAGAGCACTGGCCGTGGAGATGGATCAACCCTGACCTGAGTCCAGTTGAAAGGCACATATTTGTGATTTAGAGCAAGTAGTTGCACCTCTCAGTTATTTGTAGTAAACACAATTATGTCTTAGGTCTGTTTTAGCTCTAAAATACCTTTGTCTTTATCAGTGACTCAGATAAAATCCACGCTATTGAGTTTATGACAGTAGGGAAAGCAAAGTTCAAATCCCAGTCCTGGTGCCTCTTTACGGGGTTGCCCCAGGAAGTTACTTGCTCTTCTGAATGTTAGTGTCTTCATCTGGAAGACAATGGGACCATTCCTGGTGGTGGCCAGGCCTCACCCTACCTCCGCACTGCTGTATTCCAGTAGCAACCCTACGGATGTATGATTAGGTCCTAATATGGTCATGAACTCTCCCCAGCGTTTGCCTCAGAAAGGAATTCTGGGATTATGAATGTAAGGCCCGTAGTCTGAACATTGTAACAGAAAAGGAAAGAATTGGGTGCCATGGGGGAGCAGAGCACCACTCAGGCCCAGCCACTCAGAACCCAGCAGGATTACTGAATCCGGGAGGAGAGCACAAAACCAAATCATTGTGATGATTTATAAGCTGCCCAAAGTGAAATAAAATGAGCTCTGGTCTTTGGGAAAGCTGAGTCCTGGAGGATCCCTGCCTGGACCAGGGCCCTGAGCCCCAGGCTGGGACCTGACCCTCACTGGGCCTATGCCTCTGGGACCCCTAGGAACCCCTGCACTCAAATATTAGAGTTCTGACCAATGTTCACCCAGCGCCTCCTGACGAGTTTATAGATTTAGTAACTTAATCAATAGTGGTTGAACACTTAACATGTGCTTAGTACCGTGCCAGGGCTGTGAATCTAGGTATGGGTCTTGCTTTGATGGGATTCAGAGCCCACTGAGAGACAAAGGCCTCAATAGATCATCACACACATGGATGCTGACCGTGGTCACCGCTGTGACAGTGACATGAAGGAACGAGATGATTCTGGACTGGAACCTGGTCCAAGGAGGCCTTCTTTATGGGAGTGACAGTGAGCAAGACCAGACAGAAACTGAGGAGTGCTCCAAGTACACAGACATGAAGACTGTGATGGAGGAGATGCCTGCCCAGGTTGGCCAACATCTCCACCCCAACATCTCCACCCCACCCTGAACAGGGATGAGAAAGAGCTCAAGATGGGAATCAGAGGAGCTGGGTTCAAATCCCCCTGCTACTCTTTCATTATAACTAAGCAGGAGTCACTTTGCTGCTCTAGGCTTCTGTTCCCTTGCTCATGAAAGGAAGATGAAGCTGGTTCTCAGGACTGTCAGGGGGATTACAGGAATTGCAGGTGGGAAGGGGTTTTGTGAACTGTAAAATTGTGCATATGGCAGAGGTGGTCCTAATCACGTCGCCCAGCTCTTCTGTCTTCCTGTCTATCACATCCTGTTTCCTCTAAATTCCTCTTAAGTAGGAGTGGGTCGGGCTGGGAGAAATAATCACCATTTATTGAGCACATACTGTATGCTAGGAACTGAGCCAGTTCTTTACGTACATGATTTCATTTTCTCCCCATTTTACAGATAGGGAAAACTGAGACTCCAGTAGTCATAGAGTAAGGATTTAAACCAGCATCCATGTGGGAAGGGCTCAGAGTTTTATGCAGCATCCCAGGATGTCTGTGCTAGCATCATGTTCTTCCATACACTCTTCTTGTTCTCCATACGCCATGGAAGGCTCTCACCTTGAATTTGCAGTCTGGTGGAGAAGGCTGACTCATGGACACATAACAGCAGTTCAGGCTTCTAGGAGCAACTAAAAGTGGTAATGCTGAGTTGGGTGGATCTCCAAGGGCTTCATGGACCCCTCCTGGCCTGATTGGTGACCCCCACACTGCATCTCAGACTATGTGTTGGGTATGTCATCAGGCTCACCCGTCCATGAGTGAATTAATTGAGCCCAGTGCATCCTTGAGCATGTTTGTGAATCCTGAAAGCTTCAGTCTCCATGAGATATACTTGGGAATAATTAACCGAATGCAATTGCCTTACACCCCGACCCGTGGAGAGGCAGAGCCCTTGAACTGGATTAATCAGTGTCAACCATGCTGATGTTTGTTCTTTGCAGGATTAAAGGAAAATGAACCATCCCCAAGCATGGCTTAACCAGCTGCTCTCTCTCTTCCAAATAATAGAGAGAGAGGAAAAGGACTTGGCTGGAGGCAAAGCATGGGGCTTAGCCAGATGTAAGACAAAACTACCTTCCTAGGTTGTGTGTACCTAGGAATGCTTTCATGCTTTTAGACCAAGACGTGGGTCTCTAACCAATATGTCCTGCCTCTACCATGGGCTACTCTGTGGCCTCATTGCACTCAGCCTCGGTTTTACTGACCAATGACAGGGATAATAATATTGCTTACCTATTGAGCTTTGAGGGAATGCCACTGCAAAATACCACAGACTGGGTGGCTTTAAAAAGATAAAGTTACTTCCTCACAATCCTGGAGGCTGGATTTTGAGATCAAGGTTTCAGAAGGGTGGGTTCTTCTGAGGCCTCTCTCAGTGACCTGTGGACGGTCGTCTTCTCCCTGTGTCCTCATAGGGTCGTTCCGCTGTGCCTCTCTGTGTCTTAATCTCTCCCTCTTATAAAGACTCCAGTTAAGATGGATGAGGGCCCGCCCTGATGGCCTCATTTTACCTTGATTACTTCTTTACAGACCCCATCTCCAAATACAGTCACCTTCTGAGTCCCGGGGGGTGAGGACCCCAATGCATGAATTTGCAGGGGGACATGATACAGACTAGATCATGGCCCCCCAACAATGCCACGTCCTAATCCCCCAAACCCTGTGAATGGATATTTTTATACAGCAAAAGGGACTTGCATGCATGATTAAGCTAAGGATCATGAGATGGGAAAATTATTGCAGATCATCTGGGTGGGTCCAGTGTGACCACAAGTGTCCTTATAAGAAGGAGGCAAGAGGGTGGGAGTTCAGAGTAGATGTGCAGACAGAACCAAGAGACTGAGGGGAGCCAAGGCAGGACCACCAGTAGAGGAGCGTGGTGCCTCTAGAAGCCGAAAGGCAGGGAAACAGATTCCCAACCCTAGAGCTTCCAGAAGGAACACACCTTGTTGACACTTGATTTTAAGCTCCAAAGACTCATTTTGGGGTTCTGACTTTAGAACTATATGAGAAAAAAAAAAATCTGTTTTGTTTTAGGTCACTAGGTTTGCAGTTAACTCGTTACAGCAGCCCCAGGAAGCGAATGCAGGTTTATGAGGATGAATGAAGCATCACAGGCTAGTGCCTGGAAACTTCAGGGTGAGGGCCAGAGTCATGCTGGGCTGTGGCAGCAGGCTGGGATAGGGGTACGCAGGGAGGGGCCGTGAGCCAAGGAGATGCTACATCCCGCAAACTGGGTGGCCTGAGACAATATGAATGTATTCTCCTGCAGTTCAGAAGTCCAAAACCAAGACGTTGACATGCTTGTCTTCCCTTGGGACTCTGAGGAAGAACCCATCCCACACCTCTCTCCCGTTGCCTGGCGGCACCAGGTGACCTTGGTTGTGGCTGCCCAACCCCGGGCTTTCCTGTCTTCACAGAGCCTTCTCTGTTTGCCTCTGTGCCTTTTCTTCTCCTTACAGGGACACCAGTTGTTGGTGTGAGGGCTGACCTAAACCAGTACAACTTCCTCTTAATTACCCCTGCAAAAACACTATTTCTAAATGACATGGGTCCACAGGTACTCAGTAGACACAAATTTGAGGGACACTGTTTGAGCCGCTCCTACTCCAAGAGGTTGCTGTTGAACCGTGTCCTAAAACCTACAGCTTGGGGGGCCGGTGGTAGTGGGGAGGGCATGCCACGGAGCGCCAAGGTTTGGCTGGGCTTTCTAAACATGCATCTGCGGATGGTCCTGGGCCTGTGAGCACCACGCCCCACTCTGCGTGGCACCCTTACGACTTTTTGGGGGTGGAATGTCTCCTCCTGCTGTTGTACAAGGATGAGGGGGTCCTTGGCTGTTTAATGCCTCCAGCTGATGGATTTACAAGTTGACAACCACATCCAGTGTTCCCTTTTTATTTTTGAGACGATGTTAGAACTGGCCAGAGGCGCTGTAGGTATCAGAGGGCCATTAAGGGGATTTATGTAAGAAAGGACAGAGTCAGATTTATGTTTTGTAAAGCCGTTCAGGTCATATTAAAAAAAGAAATACAACCTTGTGTGGGGGTGTTGTAATAAAGAAACGTATCCTGAAACACAAATTATGTAATCATATTTATCGAACTGGGTACTTAGAGGCGCACACTCCTCCAGCTCTGACTGCCTACTTTAGATTCCAGGAACTCATGCATTTTCTTCTTGAGATTTTTTTTTTTTCTCCCAGGCAGAGAACATTGATCTAGAAACTGGGCGCCATGCGAATTGGGTCTTGTCTGCCAAGAGCTGAACTCTGACCCCCTGTAATTGTTCTTTGTTGTAAAATGGGAGCAGTGTCAGAACTAAGGGAGGTGACGTAGGAAGGTCTGTGTTCGTACCTAGCACAGAGCAGCCACGGTCTGTGTAATATCCACGTAATGTAAAATAAATTGCCTCTGGCTCGTGGTGAGTGCTTGGTACAGGTTGTCTGTTAATATGTCCTGTACTACTGTTAACATGAGTGCATCGTGTAGGGGTCTGGGGTTTGTCCATGGTCCCTGCCTTCTGCAGGAAGCAGGAGAGAGAGGAGAGAAAGAAGTAAGATTTGAGTAGCCACAATGAACAGTTTCATTATAGTTTCCCAGTTTCTAGAACAGTCCATGCCAGTATGGTGAGATCCAAAATAGGAGAACCATGGTCCTTGGCTTCCTGTCCCACGTCTGCTTGCTGGTGGATGAGTGCAAGGCCCTGCTCAAGCTGGCTAAGACAGAGGTCAGCAGCGAAGATGACTCCTCCCAGTCCCTGCACAGCCCCACAAACGTCTCCGCACCTTTCCCTGGGGTTCCTCGTGTTAGCCCGGCTCACATGGATGTGTATGTCTCTCCCTCTGTTAGCAGTGAGCCTGGCTCCCGTGGGCCCGGCCCCATGCTGATTGCTCCCCTAAATCCTCACCGAAATCAAGCAGGGTCCCTGGTGTTCAGCCAGACCAGAAGGAAAACCTAGGATTCCCTCTGAGGGAATCCTCTGACCCCCTGAAGTTGCCTTCCCCATCAAATAATGCTCCTCACAACTAGCCTCAACCCACCTCTCTAAACTCACCTCTCTTCATCACAGCCTCTTCCCACCACTCCGGCAAGCCTGTCTTCCCTCTGCCCAGAGCTGCGCTAATGCCCTCAGGCCTTTTCTTATCGACAGCAGACAACAGAAGTTTCTGGATCAGACGACTGGCTCACTGAATTTGTGTATTAAAATACACCATGACACCTGGGTGGCTCAGTTGGTTAAGCATCTGCCTTCCGCTTGCCTCATGATCTCAGGGTCCTGGCATCAACACTGCGCCCAGATGGAGCTGAGCACTGAGTGGGGAGTCTGCTTCTCCCTCTCCCTCTGCCCCTGCCCCTTGTTCTCTCTCACTCTCCCTCGCACTCAAAAGAAAAAAAAAAAATGAAAATAAAACATGATAAAGGTAAATTCCTGTAACAGGACGTACAACAGGTGCTTTAACAACAACATGCAGAATAAACACCACCGGCGCCAGACAATCCTTGCCTTAACTGTGTCTAGTGCATACCCTCCAGCTAGGAGTGCAGAACCCAGCAGACCCGATTGTGGATTGCACGTGTAGGGCCAGAGCAAGCAAGAGGCGGGAGGCGTTCCGGGGATGCCCCTTTTCCCACCTCCACCTGCTACCTCCCTGCATGCCAGCCATGCATTTCTCCACCCACCCCCCACCCACGCTGTCCCCTTGGTAAAATAGCCACAGATTTCTTTTCACAGTTATGGCTTTTCTCCAGTTTTTGTCTTCTTTGCTGCTCATGATTGCTGACTGAGGATGCTCCGAGGTGCCTGCAGAAATGTCCTCACCGCCCTCCCTCGCCCTGGGGATCAGAGCCACTCCTGTGCTGTTTTTTTTGTTTTTGTTTTTGTTTTTAATAGTCCAGCTGACATTTTATGGTCTGTTTTATTTGGGGGCTGGAGAATAATTCAAGGGCAAGAACTGGGTTTTATAGCCTTGCCTGCATACTTTCCATCAAAGTGCCAGTTTGCCCAGCTCTGAAATTATGAGCCTGTCCTCAGAAAATGTCGTCACAGCCTTCCATCCACACAAAGCTCCTAACGCGCCTTCCGAACGCACAAGCCCATTTGGAAGGAGATGACGCACCAGTGCTGAGATACCATCAATGAGAAAAATAGAGCTGGAGGGAATGGCCCTGAAGCCCGCGACCCTGTGGCTCTGATAAGATGCTCTGCACCTAAAATGCTGTTCTTATTAAATCCCAAGTGACTCAGGCTCTCTGGCTGGTTTGTCTGTGTACCTTTGCTGGAGTCTGCCTGGTGAGTCTCCCATGAAAGAGATCTTTTTAAAAATGTATTTATTTATTTAAGAGAGAGAGAGAGAGAAGCAAACTCCGCACTGAACACAGAGCCCAATGCTGTCTCGGGACCCTGGAGATCATGACCTGAGCTGAAATCAAGAGTCGGACGCTTCGCCAACTGAGCCTCCCAAGTGCCTCAAAGGAGATCTAACTCCCATTCCCAAAAGCCCATTTCCCAAGTGCTCCTCAGGTCCACGGAAACAGCAGTGATGGTGACCCATCTTTTTCTGCACTCCTTTGGCTTGGGGGCCAGGTGAGGCTCGTTGTCGGCAGTCTCTCATTATCTTTACCCTGCAAGAGTCAGAGACGGGCTGTTTCCATTTTCCAGATGAGGGAACGGGGCTCAAACTGCCTGAGATCATACAGCTAGTGCAGCTCTATTCTGTAGCTGCATAACAAACAGCCACGAATATAGCACCTTACACCAACTCTCGTTGACTCTCTCAGCTTCCATGGGCTGGGGTCTGGGCCCAGCTTCACTGGCTCCTCTGCTCAGCCCCAAAGCTGTGGTCCAGGGGCTGCACTCATTTCTGGACCTCTCCCAAGCTCCCATGGCTGTGGGCAGATGGCAGGCCCTTATGGCTACAGGACCAAGCTTCCCGTCTTCTCGCTGGCTCTCAGTGGCTAGAGGCACCTGCAGCTCCCACTGTGTGTCCTGCTCACACAACAGTGCCCATCTTCAAAGCCAGCAAGGAAGGACCCCTCACTCTGGCCTGCAGAGACCAAGTCTGATATGATGTCATCTTGCGGGGGAGGGGCAGACACACCTGTCACCTTCATCACATTCCCTTGGTTGGAAGCACATCACAGGTCAAATGACCCATCCAGGTGTCAACCCGATGTCACATCTTCGGAAAGTCCTTCTCTGACCTCCTCCCCAAAACAGGACCTCTTTTGATTTCTTTCCTAGATCTTCAGAGCCCTTGTCCTGACCTGGGATGTGTCATTTTTATTCACATGCACCCTGGCCTATCTCCCCTCCTGGAGCTCAAGCCTCATTCAGCTGTGTCTGTCTTGTTCACTGGTATGTCCCCAGTGACCATAGATAGGACATGCCATAAATGCTGGGGAACCGTTGGTTCACCTCCATGCTAAGAGTCGATACCAAAGGAGCTCATGCAGGCATCAGATTTAACCCACACCAGGAAGGAAGCTGGGGCAGGGGTCACCCTGGTAGCCACGGAGGGCAGGCCTGGAAGCCCTGGCAGCCTGTTCCTGAGCAGGACTCACCTGGATGGACAGCCTCTCTCCCTGGAGCCTCTGTGTCTGGTTTACCAAGCTGCTCACAACTGTGCTCTGTTTGGTCCTCATGATATGCGATATGGTGGACGGCACTTTTCAGATGTGACCGTAGGCTCCGTGAATGGTGGACCTGTCCAAGGTCATGCTGTGGTCTGTGGGGGACCCTGGCTGCCCTCTTGAGACGGGCCAGCCTCCTCCATTGGCTCCCCTTCTCACAGCTGGCTGTATTTGATTCCTGTGACTGTTACAGCAAATCACTACAAAATCCGGGTATAAAATGACAGATTTATTCTCTCACTTCTGGCCCAAAGATTGAAATTGAGGTGTCAGCCAGGCCATGCTTCTCCGAAACTTCCAGGAAGAATCCCTTCCTGCTACTCACAGCTCCTGGTGCCTCGTGGCCCTCCTGGACTTCCAGCCACAGCTCTCCTATTGCTGCCTCTGTCTTCAGGAGCTCTTCTTCTGTCCTTCATGTCTGTGTGTCCAACTCTCCCTCTCCTTTCTCTTATAAAGATGGAAGCCGTGTACTGTCATTTGCAAATATCTTCTCCCATTCTGTGGGTTGCCTCTTTGTTTTGTTGACTGTTTCCTTTGCTGTGCAGAAGCTTTTGATCTTGGTGAAGTCCCAAAAGTTCATCTTCGCTTTTGTTTCCTTTGCCTTTGGAGACATATCTTGAAAGAAGTTGCTGTGGCTGATATCGAAGAGATTACTGCCTATGTTCTCCTCTAGGATTCTGATGGATTCCTGTCTCATGTTGAGGTCTTTTATCCATTTGGGGTTTATCTTTGGGTATGGTGTAAAAGAATGGTTGAGTTTCATTCTTCTACATATAGCTGTCCAGTTTTCCCAGCACCATTTATTGAAGAGACTGTCTTTATTCGACTGTATATTTTTTCCTGTTTTGTCAAAGATTATTTGACCAAGAGTTGAGGGTCCATATCTGGGCTCTGTACTCTGTTCCACTGGTCTGTATATCTGTTTTTTTTGGTTTTTTTTGTTTTTTTTTTTTTTTTACAGTATCATGATTTAATAATCCTTCCTCACTCATCGGGTCATATTTCAGTTTTTTTTTATGGATATATTTTTTTATTAAGTTATTTATTTTTAGCATAACAGTATTCATTATTTTTTCACCACACCCAGTGCTCCATGCAATCCGTGCCCTCTATAATACCCACCACCTGGTACCCCAACCTCCCACCCCCCCGCCACTTCAAACCCTTCAGATTGTTTTTCAGAGTCCATAGTCTCTTACTGGCATAAAAAAAGACACATAGACCAGTGGAACAGAGTATAATCTCTTCCAGTCCCGTCCATGTTGCTACAAAAGTTGAGTATTCATCCTTTCTAATGGAGGCATAATACTCCATAGTGTATATGGACCACATCTTCCTTATCCATTCATCCGTTGAAGTGCATCTTGGTTCTTTCCACAATTTGGTGACTGTGGCCATTGCTGCTATAAACACTGGGGTACAGATGGCCCTTCTTTTCACTACATCTGTACCTTTGGGTTAAGTACCCAGTAGTGCAACTGCAGGGTCAAAGGGACGCTCTATTTTTAATTTCTTGAGGAATCTCCACACTGTTCTCCAAAGTGGCTACACCAACTTGCATTCCCACCAACAGTATAAGAAGGTTCCCCTTTCTCCACAGGGGTGGGAGCTTGGGGGAGCCAGGTGGTGGGTATTATAGAAGGCACGGATTGTATGGAGCAGTGGGTGTGGTGCAAAAACAAGGAATACCGTTATGCTGAAAATAAAAAAATAAATAAACAATGACTCTTGAAACAATGAAAAAATAAAATTAAATTTTAAAAAAATAAATAAATAAAAAGAAGAGCATCCAGCTCTTGATCTCAGGGTCATGAGTTTCAGCTCCATGATAAGTGTAGAGATTATTTAAGTAAATAAACTTAAAAAAAAAAAGATAAAAAAAAGAATATTCAGGAAGATTTTATCAGATGCTTTTTCTGCATCAATTGAGAGGACCATGTGGTTCTTCTCTCTTCTCTCATTGACTCATGCTATGACATTCATTGATTTGTGAATGTTGAGCCACCTTGCATCCCATGGATAAATCCCACGTGGTCATGGTGGATAATCTTTTTTTTATTATTAATTTATTTATTTTCAGCATAACAGTATTCCTTATTTTTTCACCACACCCAGTGCTCCATGCAATCCGTGCCCTCTATAATACCCACCACCTGGTACCCCAACTGCCCACCCACCCCCACCACTTCAAACCCCTCAGATTGTTTTTCAGAGTCCATAGTCTCTCATGATTCACCTCCCCTTCCAATTTACCCCAACTCCCTTCTCCTCTGTTGGATCCTATTAGCTAGAATCTTGTTGAGAATCTTGACATTCATATTCATCAGGAGTATTGGTCTGAAATTCTTTTTGATGGGGTATTTGCCTGGTTTGGGTATCAGGGTAATGCTGGCTTCATAGAAAGAATCTGTGAGTTTTCCTTCTGTTTCTATTTTTTTGAAACAGTTTCAGGAAAATAGGTGTTATTTCTTCTTTGACTGTTTGGTAGAATTCCCCAGGAAATCCATCAGGTCCTGGGCTTTTTTTTTTTTTTTTTTTTTGGAAAAACCTTTAAAACCTTTTTGGAAGGTTTTTAATCACTGCTTCAATATCATTACTAGATATTGGTCTATTCATATTGTCAATTTCTTCCTGTTTCAGGCTTGGAAGTTTATAGGTTTCCAGAAATGCATCCATTTCTTCTAGGTTGCTTAACTTATTGGCATATAGCTGTTGATAATAATTTCTGATGATTGTTTCTATTTCCTTGTTGTTAGTCATGGTCTCTCCCTTTTCATTCACAATTTTATTAATTTAGGTCCTTTCTCTTTTCTTTTGGATTAATTTGGCCAGTGGTTTATCGATCTTATTGATTCTTTCAAAGAACCAGCTTCTAGATTCATTGATATGTTCTAGTGTATCTCTAATTTCCATCTCATTGATCTCTGCTCTACTCTTGATTATTTCCCTTCTTATGTGTGGGGTTGGCTTAATTCGTTGTCAATTTTCCAGTTATTTAAGGTGTAAAGAACGCTGGTGTGTTTGGGATTTTTCCATTTTTTTTGAGTGAGGCTTGGATGGCTATGTATTTCCCCCCTTAGGACCGCCTTTGCTGTATCCCATAGGTTTTGGACCAATGTGTCTTCATTCTCATTGGTTTCCATTAATTATTTAAGTTCTTCTTTGATTTCTTGGTTGATCCAAACACTCTTGAGCAGGGGTATCTTTAGCTTCCAAGTGTTTGAATTCCTTCCAAACTTTTTCTTGTGGTTGAGTTCCAGTTTCAAAGCATTATGGTCTGAGAATACGCAGGGAATAATCTCAGTCTTTTGGTATCAGTTGAGCCCTGATTTGTGACCCAGTATGCGGTCTATTCTGGAGAAAGTCCCATGGGCATTCGAGAAGAATGAATATTCTGTTGTTTTAGGGTGGAATGTTCTGTACATATATCTATGAGGTCCATCTGGTCCAATGTGTCATTCAAAGCTGTTGTTTATTGATTTTCTGCTTGGATGATCTGTCTATTACTGATATTGGTGTGTTAAGATCTTTTACAATTAATGTATTCATTTCAATATGACTATATTTTGATTAATGGTAGGCTTATGTAGTTGGCTACTCCCATATTGGGGACCTAAATACTTAAATTGTTTTATCTTCTTGGTGGATAGAACCTTTAAGAATGATATAGTGTCCTTCTGTATCTCTGACTATAGTCTTTAGCTTAAAATCTAATTTATCTCATATAAGAATCGCTACCCCAACTTTCTTTTGAAGCTCATTGACAGGGAAGTTAGTTCTCCATCCCTTCACTTTCAGTCTGGATGTATCTTCAGGTTCCAATTGTGTCTCTTGTAGACAGCATATGGACAGGTCCTGTCTTTTTATACAGTCTGCAACCTTGTATCATTTTATGGAAGCATTTAGGCTATTCACATTGAGAGTGATTATTGAAAGATTAGTTTTTATTGGCATCATATTGCCTGTGAAGTCCTTGTTTCTACAGATTGTCTCTAAAGTTCTATGAGACAGATAGATGGTGGGACAGAGTAGAGAGTCCAGATATGGACCTGCAACTCTATGGCAAATAATCTTCAACAAAGCAGGAAAAAAAAATCCAGTGGAAAAAGACAGTCTCTTCAATAAATGGTGCTGGGAAAATTGGACAGCTATGTATGGAAGAATAAAGCTTGACCATTCTCCCACACCACACGCAAAGATAAACGTGAAATGGATAAAAGACCTCAACGTGAGGCAGAAGTCTATCAAAATCCTAGAGGAGAACATAGGCAGTAACCTCTTCAACATCAACCACAGCAACTTCTTTCAAGACATGTCTCCAAAGACAAAGGAAACAAAAAGGAAAATGAACTTTGGGGACTTCATCAAGATCAAAAGCTTCTGCACAGCAAAGAAAACAGCCAGCAAAACAAAGAGACAACCCACAGAATGGGAGAAGATATTTGCAAATGACACTACAGACAAAGGGCTGATATCCAAGATCTATAAAGAACTCCTCACACTCAACACACCCAAAACAGATAATCATGTCAAAAAATGGGCAGAAGACATGAACAGACACTTCACCAAAGAAGACATACAAATGGCTAATAGATACATGAAAAACGTTCATCATTATTAACCATCAGGGAGATTCAAATCAAAACCACATTGAGATTCAAATCAAAACCTTACACCAGTTAGAATGGCCAAAATTAATGAGACAGTAAACAACAATTGCTGGAGAGGATGTGGAAAAAGGGGAACCCTCTTACACTGTTGGTGGCAATGCAAATTGGTGCAGCCACTTTGGAAAGCAGTATGGATATTCCTTAAGAAATTAAAAATAGAGCTACCCTATGACCCAGCAATTGCACTACTGGCTTTTTACCCCTAAGATACAGATGTTGTGAAAAGAAGGACCATCTGTACCCCAGGGTTCATAGCAGCAATGGCTACAATCGCCAAACTATGGAAATAGCCAAGATGTCCTTCAATGGATGAATGGATAACGAATATATGGTCCACATATACAAGGGAATATTGCACCTCCAGATAGGATGAATACCCAACCTTTGTATCAGCATGGGCGGGACTGGAGGAGATCATGCTTAGTGAAATAAGTCAAGCAGAGAAAGTCAACTATTATATGATTTCACTTACTTGTGGAGCATAAGGAATAACATGGAGGACATTAGGAGAAGGAAAGGAAAACTGAATTGGGGGAAATCGGAGGGGGAGATGAAAGCATAAGAGACTGTGGACTCTGAGAAACAAACTAAGGGTTTTGGAAGGGAAGGGGGTGGGGGGATGGGTGACTCTGGTGGTGGGTATTAAGGAGGGCATGTATTGTATGGAGCACTGGATGTGGTGCATAAACAATGAATCTTGGAACACTGAAAAAAATAAAATTAAATCTAAAAAAATAGAAAGAATATTGAGGAAGAAAATATTCACACAGTTGACTTGCAATTGTGCAAAACAAGAAGGGAGAATACAAGCCCTCTGTTATCCTAATTACTTCCCAGCTCCCTGTCTGGGCCTCATGCTGAGGGAGAGACAGGCACTCTGATGTTGTCAGGCATTTGTCCCCAAGCATCATGTTTGTTGTGTGCTCATCAATAGAAATCACGTTGTCAGCCTATTTGTTTTCTCTTCCAGAGACATCAAGCCAGACAACATCTTGCTGGATGAACACGGTAAGCCTGTTATGTATGCTTTACAGAGACTCTTCCAGTGGGAAGTTTGAGGCTCTGGGACTGAGGTCCTGGGGAGTTGGATTTGAGGGCTGACTAGAAAGCCTTTTTTGTTTAATTCTGGTGGAGAAACATCTGTGTAATTTCTGGTCTGTGTCCTGCACAGTGAGTTAAGCCCAGTGTATTGGAAGATCTCATGTCCTGGTGGGAGGATGATGGGGGCAGAAGTGGGTATGAGATGTAGGGCGGGAAATTTCCCCCACCTGTGGAAAAGTCACTTCCCTCTCTGAGCCTCAGTGTCATCTGTGAAGCAAAATGGTGTCCACCTTCCAGATTATCATGGGTATCAAAGGGCATCCTTTCTGCCTGGCAAGCCAGGAATCAGGAATCAATAACCCACGAAGCCTTCCCTCCTCCTGGCTTCTCAAGCCTTCATGTGCATATAGGCCCTGATTCAGTTGGTCTGAGGTAGGGCCAAGAATCTGCCTCTCTAATGGCTCCCAGGTGAAGCTAATGCCGCTGAACAATGGACCACACTTTGAGAAGCAAGACTCCATGCCCCATTTTGATCTCATTGGAATCTCTTGGGGGAACTTAGGAAGAATCAAAAGCCCATCCCTGCCTCGCTTCAGTGAGTCTGGGCCTCTGTGTTTGGCTCACTCCCAGGGCTGTGATGCCCATCACAGTCAGGACCATAGGTCTAGGGCATGACCCAATAATGCACGTCTCAGCTGATCTGACAGCCTATGGCGACCTTGCAGCCAACTGTCACAGCAGCCTTGAACACTAAATTCAGTGACATTGCTGTGGGGGCCTCATCCCCAAGGGCTTTCTGGAGGATGGGATGGAGTGAACAGCTGGGAAGTTTCCTAGGGGTGCTGCTGCCTCATGCAGGGGTGAGTCTGCAGCCTCTTCTACACCCTCCTCTGAGCCTCCCTCCCTGACCCCAGCAGGTACAGGTTTTGGCTCCTTCTAGAAGCCCCTCTAGGACACCATATGTGTGCCCAGTGTATCATGGGGAATCTTACCGCACTGTGTAAGCTCCTTGATACTGGGAGGTGGATTGGGAGTGGTTGAATTTGGGCTCAAATCTTCTGCCAGAAGACGAAACCAGCCTGGGTGCTTTGGGGCAGGGAGTTGAAATTCCTGTGCTTCAGAATGAATGGTCAGTGGTGACCTTAAGATGCCAGGGAACCTGAGTAAAGTTGAGGATGCAAATCAAGGCCCTCATTTGCATATATAGGTCAAGATCCCCAGATGTGGTGCTCAGCTGACCCCCCAACTATCCATGTGTCTTTGGGCAAGTCACTTCACCCTTCTGAGTTTGGGTCTTCACAGCAGTAAACGAGAAGCAGTAGGGCCTTGCAGGGATAAGACAAAACAGTGAAGGGTCAGCTGCCAGCATGGCATCAGGGTATAAAAGGTGTTCAGAAACAGGTGAGTCATGGTAACAAGGGGCCCTGGCTGTGTTATTCAGGACAGATAACAGGGATATCCTGGAAGTCAGGGGTTTGGACTCAGGGTCCTGTCCCAACAATTGACAGAGACCTTTGGGTAAAGACCTTTCAGGGCCCTGAATATCTTCCAGAAGCAAAATGAAGGTGAGAACACAATTCAATAGGAATAATTCAGCCATATCATCTACAAAGAAATGAGCCCCAGGCCTACGTGACTTCCCAGTTCATGCCTGATCCTCCCAACCCCTGGCCCCTGTGTTCCTGCAGCCAGTGCACACAAGGACACAGGCAGGCAGCCATCCTTTGTGTTTCCTCATTCTTGAGCCCTGGATGTCCATCCATCCCTCCCCTACTCCCCTTCCACACTTATTCTTACCTCTCCACTCAGCCCCTTTCCACTTTCCTTCCAGACCTCCCCTCAACTCTCTGAAAGCCCCATCCTCCACCCTTCCCACGTGACTTTCGTGGTGTTCCAATCCCACCTCTGGCTTTGCAGCATCCCACATACTCCCCAAGGGTCTGTGGACCCAGCCTCCTTAATCTTATTAAGTTCCTATTTCACTGGGACATCTCTTCTCAGTGTTAGGACACGGCACTGAAACACTATTTCACACTGAAGAGTGAAGGACTCATTCACCGTCTCCATCTTTAACATTTATTGAGTGCCTTTTCAGGCAGTGCAGAAGGGAAATTTTGGAGCATGGAATTCTCCATAGAACACAAGTTTTCTCCCCTAAGAGACTGTGGCCATGGTCCTCCTTTTCCTGATTTATCTCAGGAGCCATTCATCTGCTTTTTTCTTTCTTAGTCATTTTCGCCTTTTTTACTGTGGGCTCTTTTGAGGTGTGTTTAACAAATTTAAAAAATTGTATATTGTAGGTTGCACAATGTGATATTTTAAAGGTGTACAACATAATGATTTGATGTATGTATGTATATATTTTGAAATGATTACCTCAATCACATTAATTAGCTATCCACCACCTCACACAGGTACCTTTTCACATTGCGTATTGTGAGAACACTTAAGATTGACCTTCTTGGCAAGTTTCAAAAATGTAATACAGCATTACTAACTATAGTCTCCATAAAAAACATCAGATCCTCTTGACCTTTTCTTAATTGCATTACAAAAAAGTACAGAACAGATGCTACGTGTTGCTATTTAAAGAGGGGTTGTTTTTTTTTTTTAAGATTTTATGTATTTATTTGAGAGAATGAAAGAGAAAGATCACAGGGAGTGTTGCAGGGGGAGAGAGGGAGAAGCAGACTCCCCACTGAGCAGGGAACCCAATGTGGGACTTGATCCCAGGACCCTGAGATCATGACCTGAGTTGAAGGCAGATGCTTAACCCACTGAGCCACCCAGGTGGCCTGCTATTTTTTTTTTTTTTAAGATTTTATTTATTTATTTGACAGAGAGAGATCACAAGTAGGCAGAAAGGCAGGCTGAGAGAGAGAGGAGAAAGCAGGCTCCCCACTGAGCAGAGAGCCCAATGCAGGGCTTGATCCCAGGACCCTGGAATCACAACTTGAGCCGAAGGCAGAGGCTTTAACCCACTGAGCCACCCAGGCACCCCTGCCCTGCTACTTAAAGAGTTTAATCGTGGATCTCATTGTCTATATTCTCTGAGAGCAAGTTTGTCGGCTGTGTTTATAATGAAATATAAACATAGTTAAATAAATGCATTAATATCTTAGTAATAACATTCCCGTTCTGCTGTTTACACAAAATCCAATGCTCTCCGATAAGCTTTTCTGCTCCCCCTGTGTCTGCTGTCCTTTCTGATCCTTCAGACTGCATTTTGTCTTCTCTAACAGGCACTGTAATTCTCTTCTGAGCTGTGGGGTATTCTTGGTCAGCAGCTAAAGCAGAGAGAGACCATACCTGGAGTAAAATGAAGTTGAAGGAAGAAAGACCATCTTAGGGAAGCATGGGGAAGGGGGTTGAGTATAGGTTAGGGCTGAGGGCACACAGCTCAAGGAGATGGGGATTTAAAGCAGCAAAGGGAAGGGGTAGGGTTATCTCCTTTTTCTATTGGGACAATAAGGCTTCCATAATGAATAACCATATGACTTTAATGCATAAACAAGGACATCTAGTACGCTCACAGATCTATGAGTTAAGCTTTTGTAGGCAATTCTTGCTCCTAAGACTGAGGTCAGGTGGGGTCAGCTGTGCTGCTCTGGTAGTGTTGGCTGTGCTCACGTCTGAGGGTTGTCTGCTTCCGGCTGGTACATGTTTGGCCTTGGCCGGGCAGCTCAGCCCTGCTCTAATGGCTCATCTTGCAGGTGGCCAGGCCCATATGGCCTCACAAGGCCACAATAGCAACAGAAGCATAGAAAGCCCATCCCCTCAAGCCTGTGTCACATTTGCTCCCATCCTAGAGGGCAAAGCAAGTCCTGAGCTGACCTAGAGTGGGGTTGGGGGGATAGCACAGTAACCCAGCTAGATGTCTGAGACCAAGCAGGGAAAGAGGGGGAGAGCTGCAGCAGTTAACACATCTGGAAGAGACAAGTGGAAATGGAAGAGTTTCCTGCACAGATGGGCCCGTGGGTCTTTTCCATCTTGGGAGCTCCACTCCTGCAAAGATGAACAAAGAGTCAAGAGTCGGAAAAGCCTGCATTTCTGGCCTGGGTGTCCCTAAGGGCCCTTGTTCGAAGTACGCTGATTCTCTAGCCCTTGACATCTGAATTTCGGGAAACTGATCCTTTGATTTTTGTAGACCTGTCATAGGCCACCCATTGTGCCAGGTGACCCAAAGGACAGGGTCTAGGGTGGCTGTTATTATGTCACATGGGAACTGTAAAAAGTACTGGGGCAGAGCCCCACCCACAGAAGTGATTTATTTTGCAGGAGAGAGTGCTGGGTGGGGGAGTTTTTAAGGTCTGTGGTGGTTCTAAGGTATAGCCAGGGCCGAGGGAGGGACAGAGAGCAAACCCACAGGGTCAGTGCTGGGACAGGGCAGGGATGGGATTGGGTGAAAATAGAAGGACCGGGAAGGGGGGCTTCCTGGGTCTTGCAGTGTGAGTGGGGTCAACAGAACATTTGGGGGCACATGAGAGCAGGAGGCCATGAAGAGCCTGCACAGTTTAGACTTTTCACAGCTGGTTGTGAAATGTGTAACTCACTTGGGCATCAGAAAACTGACCTGAATCTTAAGCACAGGTAACAGAGCAGCTACCCCAGCAGAGGGAATTCGTTGTCTCATTTTATTAACCATGTCCTTTTTTTCCCCTGAATTCTGATGCCTGACTTCTTCACATCAGGGCCACAATCCACCTTTCCCAGTCACCCTAAGTCCAGGCACTAGACAACTAGGGACAGCCCCTGTGCCCCAGACCCCTTAAAATTATTTCTATCAGCCAGTCCTAAACCTGCTTTCCCTGCTTCACCCATTCCTTCCCACAGCAACCAACAACAGAAAGACCCCTGCCCATGTTGGTACCCTTCTCCCTCAGCTTTGTGGTTGATCCCACATTTCCTCATGTGGGCCCCCATGGCATGGCATGTCCGATTTTCTTAGGAATGATGAGAAACAAACTATCTTTTCTCCTTCCTTTCTTCTTTTTTTCTTTCTTTCTTTAGATTTTATTCATTTATTTGTCAGAGAGAGAGCGTACGCCCAAGCAGAGGGAGAAGCAGGCTCCCCACTAAGCAAGGAGCCTGATGTGGGACTTGATCCCAGGACCCTTGGGATCATGACCTGAGCCGAAGGCAGACTATCTTTTCAATGGCAGTCCTGTCCTGATCTGTTGGCCTTACTCTTCCTCGAATTTCCTATTAATTGATGTGTTTTAGAGCACTCCATAACTGCTTCAAAGACTTGATCCTTTGTCGCTAACATATTTGTGGGTAAATGTGATGAGTCTTCCCCAAAACATCAATGGCCAGCAATAGCAACACTCCCTTGTCCCTTTGTCCAAACTTTTTTTTTTTTCAAAAATATATGTTTATAAAAAATAAAAAATTAAAAAAAAAAAAAAAAAAATGAGACCAAAATAAACACACTCATGGATAGCAGGACTCAGAAAAAAAAAAAAAAAAAAAAAAAAAAAAAAAAAAAAAAAAAACATAATACAGACTGTTTCCTTCATGCCTGGAGGGAGCAATAGGACCCTTGGACATTAACAGAGTGGGCATGTGTTGTTTCTGATGTCTCAGATGCAAGGATTGGAGCAGCTGAGAAGGAAGTGGGGGACAGCCACCCAGGCATAGCGGGGGCGGGGGGCAGGGCTGTTTCTAAGCCTGAAGAAACAACAGCAGTGTCATTATTTAGCGGGGGTTCTAAGAGTTTAAGGACAGAGTGCAGGAGTGAGGTTTAATTTCTGGGCGTCCTAGGGAGGTTTATAGTGTGGTTCTTTTCAGAAGACTGCAGGGAAGAGAAATTTCTGCTGCTTTAAATCCCCATCTCCTTGAGCTGTGTGCCAGCTCTCCCCCTCTTTCCCTGCCAGTGGGGATCTTAAATCCCTAATGACTCAAGTCTGGGAGTCCCTAACTCCAAGAAATAGCCCCCGTCTCAGTTTCCCAGGGCTGCTGTAACAAGTCCCACAGGTTGTTGAGAGGCTCAAACAACAGAAATGTATTGTCTCTTGTTGGAGGCTGAAAATCTGAGGTCAAGGTCTTGGTGGGCAGAAACATGACCCCTCAGAGGTGCCAGGGGTGGATCTGTTCCAGTCCTCTCTGCTAGCTTAGGGCAGTCCCTCGGCAGGGGCAGGATAATTTCAGACTCCACATGGTGTTTCCCCAAGTGCACGTCTGTGTTTTAAAGTCCCCTTTACATAAGAACACCAGTCTTACTGGCTTAGGGGCCCACCGCACCTAGTAGGAGCTCATCTTAACCAATTACAGCTGCAGTGACCCTACCCATATGAAGTCACATTCTGAGGTCATGGGAGTTAGGACTTCAACATATGAATGGGACACGGAGGCAGGGAACACAGTTCAACCCATCACAGCCCCATCTTACCCATATGGGATTTTAACAAATAAAAAATAAAACAAGGAGGTGGCAGATAAGGGCCAACATATCACCTGCATTGCTGATAAAAGCTTGCATTTGTGTGAGTCAAAAGGGGCTTCCTGCTCCAAGACCCCAGAGAGAGAAGGATTCACCTCCTACATCCAACCCAAGCTGCTCATATATGACCAAGAGCTCAGAAGACCCGATAAGACCGAGAGCTTGGAAGACCAGGTAAGACCAAGATCTTGGAAGACCAGGGGTCCCGTGCCTGCCCAGGCAGAACTCAACTCTGTAAGGCTAGTTTTTGCATCCCAAAATGACCCTTCACATAATCTCTCCTCCTCCCTTGGGGGAGTGAGAAAGGGGTGGAGAAGGGCTAAGAGTCTACGGAGGCGAAATCCTTCCTTGTGAAATTGTGAGTCTCTATGTCTCTGCTGACACCAGGTCCAAATTCCTGCTCTGCCTGAAAATGATCATCTTAATCACTTTTTGTTTCCAGAACAGTGTTTAATACCAGGCTGGAGGCACAGGGAGCCTGGCCCCTGGCTTCAGGGTGCACGTTTGTATGGAGGAGAGGCTTACATCCTGGACTGACCATGAGGGTGAGCTGTATGTAGGGAAAGCAGTGACCTGGACTCCCCCCAGGCTGGAGTGGAGGCAGCTCCACGTCCCTTATGTGCATAGCAGTCTGGGCTGCAGGGCCCTCAAGAGAAAGCAGCTTGATGATGAAGGGAGGTGGTGGGACTTGAGGTCAAACCTGCCTGGGGCTTGGATTCTGGCTCAGGGACCTTGGGTTGGACAGTCACTTCCTAGCTGTTCACACCAGTGATGAGGCCACCTTGACAAATGTCCAGCCTCAGCAAAGACCCCCATTGACCCAGCTTGTCCATCCTTTGGCTCAGTCCCAAATAGGCAGACTCTGTTTTCCTTCCACCCTGCAAACCTCTCCTGAGTGTACATTGTTGGCAGACCGTAAATCTTACTGAGAACCATAGTTGCAAGAGAGCCAGAAAATGTTCTCCCTCCCCCATTCTGGCCCTGTGATACAGGAAGTAGCAAAGAGAGGTGTGGAATGCAGTGAACATAGCACAGTGTATAAGCTTGTTGAATCACTGAAAGGCTAGAAAGGGAAAGAGAAGAAAGAGGAAGGAAAGACAGGAAAGAAGGAGGAGAGAGGGAGGAAAGGAAGGAAGGAAGAAAGAGAGAGAGAGAACAAGAGAGAGAAAAGAAAGAGAGTCAAGGATGCTAAGTGTCAGGAGATCATCTCCAGCCTGAGTCGTTCAGAGCAGATCACAGCTGGGAAAGCGCTTTGAAAACCTACAAATGGTATTCATTGTGATTAATCCATGCAATTGCATAAAATTACATGTGCAACACAGAGTGTGGGAGGAGAGGGGACTGGTCAGGCGGCCTTGGCCATAAGGCAGGGACTAATTTGTTGTCCTCCGATGTCCATGAAGATTAGTGGGAGGAGAGAGTGCCCAGGGTGTGTGATGCCGAGTGGAAGATCAGGGCCAGTGTGACATCACACTGACGTCTCAGAAGTACAGTAATTACCAGCGGGAGCCCGGAGCCTGCTGTAGGTCTCATCAACCCTGATTTTTCCCCAAGGGGCTTCCAGCTGCTTCTCTTGGGCAGCGCCACTCTGACCTCCGCTTAGGAATGACGTAGTCCCTGTAAACCAGAGAAGGTGGGGATAGAGGTTCACGAGAGACTTTACTCCAAATTCAAGTCTAATGAAAGGGAAACCCGCCGGGAATAATGTGGGAGGTGAATTCCTCTTGTAGACTGCCTTCCATCCGCACCCCCGGTCTAGTGCCCCCTAGTGGTACTACCCCAGCAGGAGTTCACGGAGAGGCATGTGGCATCCGGAGGACAGATCCAGAGAGAATTCACTCTGCTCTAGTACTCCGAGCAAACCGCTCCTTCTCCCAGGTGTGGGCTTGTAGGTCTCAGGGAGATGAGTGCACTTGCACTCACACCTCGGAGGGGGGACTTCATTACAGGAACTGAGAGGGGAGAAAGGAAGGCAAAGAGCATGGAGGACAGGAAATTGGTATTTCTGCAATGTAGCTGCGGAGGAAGAAAATGAAAATACAGCAAAATTCAAGAAGGCTTTGGTGACTTCTCTAGGAACATGTCCAGGAGGTGCCAGAGCCAGCCTGTGAAGCAGTAGTCACTGGTGACACTGAGGTGACTGGGTGGTGGCAAGGCAACTATAGCCCCAAGGAGGGACTGTGGATGGGTCTTCAGCACCTTGTAATTCCCACCATCCCCGCTCCCTTAGTCCATGACACAGATCCCTGGCATTGTGGTTTCAGCCCTTCCTTCCCCTGATACTGCAGACAGGACCCGCTCCATAAATAGTCCCTGCATGAAGAAATAGGCCAGAGTCCTTGAAAGTCATATGGCTGTCAAGTATTTTTATTCTCAGAGAATAGCCCCAGTTACAATTCCCCATAGTGCCAATGCTGCCATGAGCGCCTGTGAGCACAAAACTCATGGAGAGGGTGGCTGGTCCCACCCTCTGAGTTCAAGTGGGGAAGGTGACATTGCTGAAGTCTTCACAGTCAAAAGTTGATAAGGAATGTCATCAACTCCTGTAAATATTGTGATGGCTCTAAGCAGTAGGGAATGAAGAAAAGTGACAGGATTTGCTCACCATATCTCTTTCATTCAGTCTCTTATTTGGTCAATCAGTCACTCAACAAACATTGATGAATACTTTTCCCAGGCCAGGCCAGGCCATTGCTAAGGTACTGGAGACAGAAATGAGCAAGGCAAGATTCCCAGCTTCAAGGAGACAGACAAGGTGACAGATACAATATGGTGGATGCTAAGATGGGAATGACATTGGAAAACAGTGGAGGGCCCAGGGAAGAGGACTAAATCAGTCTGCTATGGCTGGTATGCTCGTGTGTCCCCCTTTATAATTCCCATGTTGAAGCCTTAACCCTCAATGTGATGATACTTGGAGCTAGGGCCTTTGGGAGGTAACTGGGTTTGGATGAGGTCATGGGGTTGGAGCCTCCACGATGGGATTGATGCCCTTAGAAGAAGAGGAAAAGGACAGAGCCCTCTCCACCATGTGAGGATATAGCAAGAAACCTGCCATACAAACCAGGAAGAGAGCTGTCACCAAGAATCCATCCATGCTGGCACCCAGACCTCAGATTCCCAGCCTCCGGGACTGTGGGAAATAAATGTTTGATGTTTAAGTCCCCCTCCCTAGCTATGGTATCCTGTTATAGCAACCTGAGCCAACTAAGACAACAGTCAGATAACCCCCTCTGTGGTAGTGAGTTTCCTGTTGGTAGAGGTATGCAAGCAAAGGGTAGATGTACATCCACCAATACTATAACTCTAGGGCCAGGTTTTGAAGAATGAATGGAAGTCTACTAGGCAGAGGAGAGAGATGAGAATTCCAAGTACTGCCAAAGGCTTGGAGGTGAGATGAGTTTCCATGAATTCAGAGAAAGGAGAGAAGCATTTCTGGGGTATACCAGGGTTGGCGCTATGATTACTGATTATTGATACCAATAGTAAAACTTGAACTAACAGGTCTCACACAACATCCTGAGCTCCTTCTCTTGCTGAGTTTTGATGAATGTTTTCAACCTGTGGAAAGCAAATAGCCTAAAACTCAGTTCATATTTGCAAATTTTGTAGTAAATTTCCATTCTCCTGAGAAGGAACCCGTAGGAAGCTTTGTATGGCACTAATTTTCATGCTCCCACATCTTCACTCAATTGTTAAAGGAAGCTCACTGGGAGGTTACAGCTCATCAATTAGCACAGTTCACAGAAACTAGAAGTGGAACTTGCTGTCTGTCACACCTGCTGGGCATGAATTCCTAGGGGAGCCCCCAGCAGGTCTGCTTCAGAGCAGTCCATCAGAGCCCTCACCTCCCTGAGGACAAGGACAGGGCTGTCCAGTCAGCTCTGCAGGGGACAGCACGGGGATGGGGGAGGACCGTTCACACTGGGATGAGGCTGAAGACACAATGCAGCTTCTCTACAGATCCACCGTGTGACCATGAGCAGCAGCCTAGTCTTTGCAACTTGAAGTTACTCTCAGGTAACAATGCAGGTTGTTACATGAGACCCTCCTGATAAGAGTACTGCGAGGATTAACATGAGATTTGGCACCAATTCTATACATAACAGAGGCCAAAACTAGACAGGGGGCTGTGTTTCTTCTCCCTGTTTGTCAGCCTCCCCACTTTGGCCCTTGGCTCTATATCCATTCACAGCAGTCAAAGGGATATTCAGCCGGCCCTGGGGGCCTGGCACATCTGCCCCTCCATTCTCTGTCTGAGCTCCCACTTTCTCTCTCTGGCCTCCTTGCAGTCCCCTCCCATGGCCTATGTGCTGGCAGAAGCACAGTCCTCCCTGGTGATCTAATGGCCTTCTCCACCCCATCCCCCCACCCATCTTATAGTCTTGTTCAAACGTCACCATCAGAGTCCCTGACTGCTCTGTTTAACACTTACAACTACCTCATTATGTACTTATTAATATACTACAGATGAGGAACTGGAAGTTTACAGAGTGAAATAACCTGTCCAAATCTCATAGTAAGTGGCAATATCAACCACAGTGCCAGTGTTTTTCAGCTTCTATAGCTGAAGTCCAGTAGATGCAGCTTCAGGCAGGGTTTGATCAGGCTCTGGCACCATTTTCCTTCTATGCTTGCAGCTCTACCTTCTCCGTGGCTAGGCTTCAGCTTTAGACTGTCTTTCTTTACGTTAATGAAAAACTTTCAGAGTTCTAGGCTCATATTCCCACCTCACACTGGCCAAAGACAGATTACTTTAGGTACCTCCTGGGGAAAAAAAAAAAAGACAGAAAAGTCTTTATTTTTTGAGCCCTCTGGAAAATCATCTCCCTAATATTCATTTGCACCAGTTAGGTCATATGCTTATGCTGAGTCAAATGCCAGAACAGAGGGGTAAGGTTAGCTTGACTGTTTCCAGATGAAGCCACATGCCCCACTCTCAAAGCCAGCTGTACAGGGACAAGTAATTGCTAAGACAGGAGATATGAGTGACCACAAACAGCTTATGTCCACCAAAGCAGCACACCATTTGTTCTTGGGCAGTACAACTCCTCATCTGTGTTCTTAACCACTCTGCTCTGAGCCCCCTAACAAGGGAAAGAGAACCATCAATGTGCAAATAACATGCTTCTATGCCTAGAAACACCAGAAGGATCCACTAAAAAAGCTAACAAAATTAATAAGGGGTTGTACAAATTAAGACAATGTACATTGTCTTTGTACATTTATATTAAATATAAATCAATGTACAAATTAAGACACATAATAATTAAGACGAACTGGTCTTCAAAGACTAAAAAATAAAAATAAAGTCCAATCTCTTCTCTGTGGATGTTCAGAAGGGTCCAGGCTCCTTCTATCTTATTCCTCAACTGTGTGGCAGAAAGTGTTCTGCCAAACCCACAGAAGAGGCAACAGAATGGTAGGAAGCAGGGAATGAGAATTCTTTTAAAGGAAATATCCTGGGCGGTGCAAATATCTGCCTGCTCACATCCCATTGGCCAGACTTGGTCATGTGACCACAGCCGGCTGCAGTCGGGGGAGGAAGGGAAGTGGACCCTTTAGCATGGTACCCCTGAACCCAGCTCCAGATTCTATTGCTGGCTGAGAAAGGGAAATGGGATTTTGAGAGATAATAAATAGCTTTTGCCCTGAAAGATTGATAGAGTAGCCAAATAAGAGATAAATAAGCATAACTCAGTAGCTTTTTATTATACTAAAAATAGCTAGGTAGAAAAAAAAAATGGAAAATACTGTCATTTGAAAGAGTGACCAAAACTATGTAATATCTAGGAGTAAATGTGCCCCCAAATTTACAAGCCCTAAATGAAAGGAACACTAAATGTATTTTGAAGGAATCAAGTAAGATGAATGAAAATGAAAAGTCAGGCATTACACTGGAAGGAAAAATTACATGTTCATGCTTCTCAAATCAATGCATAAATTAATATAATCCCCACCAAAATCTTAATGGAGTTATTTCCTAGAACTGGACACAACTCCTTTCAGAAGAATAAATGTCTGAGAGTGAAAGTGAACCACACCTATCAGATATTATAATATCTTGACAAACAGGGGTCTCATGACAAGTTATTGGGAAAGTCTAAATACTGTTGAGATAGCTGGCTATCTATCCATTTGGAAGAAATAAAATTAGAATGCTATATTATATTATAACAAAAATATATTCTATTTTTATATGAAAGATTTAAATATAAAAGATAAATAAGTATTATAAGAAAATATAGAAGAATATATAAAATCTTGGTGGTGGAATAGCGTTCTGGAAAATTATGAGGAAAATAGATTATAAAATTAATATTACCATTTAAGTTCTTAAGATTTTTGTATGACAAGAGATACTGTGAACAGAGTCCAAAGACAAACAATAAGCTAGAAGGAGATCTTTGCAATACACAGAGCAAAGTGTAAATATATCTCATAGACAAAGCTCTGATTGAAAATTGATCAAGATTCTAGACAGTTCCCTGGGAGAGTTGGGTCTCATTATGTGGAAAATGTGCAGCCTTATCTGCAGTGAGATAATCATTCCTCACTGTGCAATTCGCAACAAGTGAAATCATTGATTACAGTGCTAGTAACAATTTGGAGAAATATCCGCTCTCATATCCTGTTTACCATAAATTGGGCACCTGGATGGCTCAGTTGGTTAAGTGTCTGCCTTAGGTTCAGGTCATGATCCCAGGGTCCTGGGATCAAGCTCTGCATGGGGCTCCCTGCTCAGCAGGGTGTCTGCTTATCGCTCTGCCTCTGCCTGCCACTCCCCCTGCTTGTGCTGTCTCGCTCTCTTGCTCTCTCTCTCTAATAAATAAAAATTTTTAAATTAAAAAATAGTAATAAAGTACCGTAAATTATAACTCTTTGGAACATAGTATGCAAACCCTCTGACTCTGCAATACCACTTCTGGGATTTATTCAGTTAAAATGGAAGTACCAGTATGTAGCAATGTGCTCAAGAATGCTATCACTGATCCAATAACAAGACAAACACATAGGCAAACAAAACTGGAAACAACCCGAATGCCAAATAGGATCATTGTTGAATAAAATGTGATATAACTATACTATGGAATACTTTGTAGCTATGGAGCCACAGTTTCTTATTTGAAACTCTAATTTCTTGGATTTAAAAACATTTTTTTAAAGATTTTATTTATTTATTTATTTGGCAGACAAAGATCACAAGTAGGCAGAGAGGCAGGCAGATAGAAAGGGGGAGGCAGGCTCCCCGCTGAGCCCGATGCGGGGCTCAATCCCAGGACCCTGGGACCATGACCTGAGCTGAAGGCAGAGCCTTTAACCCACTGAGCCACCCAGGTGCCCCTAAAAACATTTTTTTAATTTTATTTTGTCAGTGTTTCATTGTTTTTGTGCTACACCCAGTGCTCCATGCAATATGTGCCCTCCTTAATACCCACTCCCAGGCTCTCCTACCCCCCCACCCTTATATTAAATAATATATGTCTTAGCAAAATGAAAATAATATGTCTAATAGATAATAATATTTAAAACAACATATATTATATATTATGTAATACCTCCATAGAGGTTAAATGAATCACCAATGGGATCTATATATTAATATATAGATATTAATATATTAATATTTTTCTATCAAAACATGAATATTCCCCCTAAGTGGAATAAATAGACCAATAAAGAGAAGTTACAGGTCAAGTTTTATCACCAAATAAATTACCAAAATAATTGGATTTCTTTAGCATGGAGGACAAAGGATTATGGTTCCTATAGGTAGACCAATGTATACTGATGTGGGAAGATGTCATGATACATGGCTAAATGCAAAAGTAACTTCTGGAACGACCCATAGAGGATGATCTCATTATTGGAAGGACAAACCGCATGCCAACACATGTAGGCATAAGTAAGGGGAAAAACGACAGAGAACCAAGTTACTTAGTCATGTTATGAATGGGAGTGGGGGAACCATCAAGGTTTGAAAGGAGTGACCCAAATACACATTTGTAGTCTTCGACTTATTATAATCAGCTGGCATTACTTTGATAATGCAAAAACTAATTTTTTTTAAAGACAGTGAGAAATGAAGGAAAACCGAATAAAAGCCATATTGGAGGGTTTCAGGGTCCTCTCAGTATGGTGGGGGCATACAGGTGTGAGTGTAGAGGTGACTGAGACCCTCCCTTGCCTTGTAGTCAACAGCAGGACTGAGGATTTGTTTGTTAGTATTAGAAGTGGGGACTGGGAGGGTGTCAGGGGCAGACTGGCGCTGGCTGGAGACGATGGGATCTGGGCCAAACCTTGGCAGGATAACAGTGCTAGGAACTGTTCTTTAGGAACACTAGATAACACTTCACAAGAAGCTTCACAAGAAGCTACTTCTTGTATGCCAGTCACTCTAACCATTTTATGTATATAAATTCTTGGTTCCTCCCAAACGCTATCTCAGGTCGGTACTTTGTTAACCTCACCCCCACTTTACAGATGAAGAAAATAAGTTATTTGCCCAAGAGCAGACAGCTAATCCCAACAAAGCTGAGACCCAAACCACGTCAGTGTGGCTCAGAGTCTCTGTCCCCAATTGCTATGCCACACAGCCTCTTGGGGTAGGGCTGTGTATGGATGCTAGTTCTGGCTCTGGAGGCTGCAGTAGGTGTGTCTGCTCTAGGGATGCTCCCTGGGTGGGCACACTCTTCATCTAGCCAGAAAGTTTGCCAGCAAGGGTCTGGCTAGATGACTTAGGCTTCACCCACAAGCACCCTAAAGGGATCACAGATCATCACTAACTGAGTACCTCACTACTGCCTCCCACCCAGGGGCCCTGGACAGAGTGCCTCCAGAAGCTTGCCCACATGTCAATGCTGGCAGCCAAGCCTGAGATTTGGATTTATGTGAAACTGCTGGTGCTTTTGCTGTCTACTGTGGCTAGTCCTATCAGGCGTGCCTCTACCGTGGGCCTCACTGTACCTGCTCTAGCAGGTGTCTGTCCATCTCATGGAGGTGCCCTCCAGGCCCTCCCAATGTCAGTTTTGGGTATGCAACCCATCTGTGTATTTAAGTCCCAACCTCTCAAACACAGCTTTCAGATGTGAAAATCCAACCATTTCCCCATGATGTGAGGACAAAGAGGGAAAGTGATTGTATTTATAACTAGTTTTCAAGGGTCTCAGGGTTGGCTTCTTTTAAGTACCAAGTTCCCCAGAAGGCTAGTACCAACTGTCAGGATGTTCCTTCCTCCCTCCCTTCCACCCATCTTCTTTCCCTGCTTCTCTTTATCTCTTGTCGCCTTCCTTCTCTGTCCCTCTTACTTCCTTCTCAGGTTTCTTGAACACTTATGTGCAGGGGCACCTAGGCTATCCATGTCCCATCTGTTGCCATTACTTTAAGCTGGATGGAAAGTGATCTCAATCCCCAGTCCCCTGCTCCCAGGATGTACAGAACTAAGACCCCCCCCCACTAACTATAGCAGGAAAACAGTGGAACAAGAGTGTCCTCTGGCCATGAAAATTTCCTCTCCATTCTTCTTCCTCCAACCGTAGCCACTCAGCTTCCTCAGCAAGGGAGTATGGACTCACCCCTCTCATCTCTCTACCATGAGCTTTTACTCTCTGAGCCACTGCCTCCAAAATTTAATCCATAAAATTTTTTACCATGCCCTCAGTATTTTTGTCCACTTATAAGTAATATGCATGTGCCATCAGAAAATTCACTTTATAAAAACTTGCACATAACGTAGACTTTTTTAGCATAGGTGTGTTTGTGTATATATATTCAAGTTCTACTCTCTGCAAATTTCAGTTATCCAATATAATGCTGTCAACTGTGTCTCCATGTTAAATTCTCAAACCTTATTCAGTTTGTACCCTTGACCAAACTCTTCTGGTTCCTCCCACCCCTCAGCCTGTGGCTAGCACTTTCCTAATCTCTGCTTTTATGAGTTTTTTTTTTTTTTAAGATTCCATATATAAGTGATACATGCAGTATCTACATTTCTCCATCTGGCTTATTTCACTTAGCATGATATTCTCAAGGTCCATCCATGTTGTCAAAAGGTGGCAGGAGGTCCTTCTCTCTCGTGGCTGAATAAAATTCCATTGTATATACAGACCACACCTTCTTTATTCATTCATCTACTGATGGACACTTATGTTGTCTTAGGTTTGTCCTAAGTTTGGCTACTATGAATGATGCTGCCAAAACTAGACATTTTCAAAGTATTAGATAAAATACTCTTATAAGTAGAGGTTCTCCAATGTTCTTCTTGTACCTACCATAGAGCCCACAGCTTTAAATCAACAAAGGAGCTAGCCCAGCTGCCTGCAGCTCTTGCTAACTGGGATTTCTGTTTCTCTATCTCTAGGACATGTTCACATCACAGACTTCAACATAGCGACGATCGTGAAAGGAGCAGAAAAGGCTTCCTCCATGGCCGGGACCAAGCCCTACATGGGTGAGTGTTCCAGGCCCCTTTGAGGAGTCAGAGACCCAGTGCCTGACTTCAGCATTCCAGTCCTTCCCCACACCAGTACCTGGCTGTCCCTAGTACGTGCTGGGCTCTCTCACACTTTATCCTTGTTGTCCTCTCTGCCAGAAAGACCTTCTCCTCCCATGATTTCCAGAGAACTCCTACACAGCCAGAAGTCCTAGCTTCAGGCTTGGGGGAAAACACACAAAAACAGACAAAAAAACTATATTTTCTTTTTTAATAATGTCCAGTAGTGCAGCCAGAATATAACTTTGTTACTGGTCATTTGGGGTCTATATTCCTAGGAACACAGTGCCTTTCTAATGTGTATTTTCAAGTTGGATTTTCTTTAGAACCTTTGATGGAAATATCATTTTTTTCCTACTTTCTTTTTTTTCTTTTTAAAAACTCTTTATTTTTTTAGTATTTATTTATTCTAAGTGAATTTTACTTTTTCAGTGTTTCAAGATTCATTGTTTATGCACCACACCCAGTGCTCCATGCAATATGGGAAGTATCATTTTTAGAAGCATTCCATTCCTGTACTTTGGTTTTCTCTAAGGACAACTATTATCTGAATGTGGAGTCTTTACAGATTTTCAGTATTTGTTATTTTCAAATCTTTTGCATCTCTTCCTTTATCTTTTTAAAATATTTCCCATTTTTCTCTTCCTTCTTTTAAAGATTACCTGTTGTGTTTATTTGCTTTGTATGCTTTCTAGTGAAATATTTATTACTAAAATAATTTCCCCTCTAATTTTTTCCCTGAGTTTTCTTGCCTGATTTTTTAGTTTCTCAATTCCACTTTGTGCTGTTCTTTCATGTCTTATATAGTTTTCTTAATGTCTATATTAATTATTGATTACTGTATAAAAAGGCAAGTCAAAACCTATTGGCTTATGCCATGTTCACAGATGGGGAGAATTGACATTGTTCAAATGTCTGTACTATCCAAAACAATCCACAGGTTCAGTACAATCCCTATCAAAATACCAGTCACATTTTTCACAGCAAAAGAAATAATTCTAAAGTTTGCATAGAATCACAAAAGACTCCTGAATAACCAAAGCAATCTTGGAAAAGAAGAAGAAAACTGGAGATACCACATTTCCAGATTTCAAGATTTAATTCAAAGCTGTAGTGATCAAAAGCATATGGGATGGCACAAAAACAGACACAGAGGTCAGTGGGAAAGAATAGAGAACCTGAAAATAAACCCATGCATATATGGTCAGTTCATCTATGACAAAGGAGGCAAGAATATGTAATGGGAAAATGTTAGTCTCATTAACAAATGGTGCTGGGAAATCTGTATAGCCACATATAGCAAAAGAATGAAAAGGCACCACTTTCTTACAGCATACACAAAAATAAACTCAAAACGTATTAAGACCCTAAATGTGCGACCTAAAAACCACAGAAACCCTGAAAGAGAGCACAGGCAGAGAGATATCAGCTGTAGCAACATTTTTTCTAGATCTGTCTCCTCTGGCAAGGGAAACAAAAGCTAAATTAAACTACCGGAAATACATCAAAATAAAAAGCTGCTGCACAGTGAAGAAAACAATGAACAAAACAAAAGGACAATCTACTGAATGGAAGACATTTGCAAGTGACATATCCAATAAAGCATTTTAGTATCGGGGGCACCTGGGTGGCTTAGTTAGTTCAGTAACTGCCTTAGGCTCAGGTCATAATCCTGGAGTCCTGGGATTGAGTCCCACATCGGACTCCCTGCTCTGCAAAGAATCTGCTTCTCCCTCTTACCCTGCCCCTTCTCATGCTTTCTCTCTCTTTTAAGTATATTAAATTCTTTTTAAAAAAAGCATTAATATCCAAAATATTAAAGAACTTATATAACTCAACACCAAAATACAAACACCAATAATAATAATAATACAATTTAAAAATGGGCAGAGGATCTAAATAGATGTTTCTCCAAAGAAGACATACAGATGGCCAACAGGTACATGAAAAGACTCTCAACATCACTCAGGTGTGTGGGGTTCCAGCAGTCCCAGGTTTGAATCTGAGGCATCCCTGGGAGGTGCTGTCCAGGCTTCTGGAATGATGTGGACAGCATCTGTGGACTGGGGAGTTACCAGCACTGATATGCAGCAAAGCCAACACAGGCAGGATCCCCCAGGGAGGATGCAGGAGAGAAGAGCACCAAGCACCTGGCGGCCCAGGGGACACTGTCCCAGAGAAGCAGACAGAATGGAAGGAGCCATCTTTTCCAGAAGGGGCAGTGAGGAGAGGAGAATGGCATGGAGAGAAGAAGCTCCCCTTTGGAGCCACCTCCATAACCCTATAAAGTTAGTTCTGACATCCTTTAGGAACAGCCTAAAGCTGTTCAATCCATCTCTGGGAATACAGAGCCCAGACCACTGGAGAAGTGAGCCCAGACCACTGGAGTAGTATTGTACCAACCCTTTCTTTTCTGCCCCTGCTCCACCACCAGGCATAGCACACTCTCCCAGCACCTCCTCTGAGACTCCCCCTGGCCCTTCCCCATTCTCATTCCCTGACTTCCCACTGCTGTCCTGGCTCTCAGCCTCTGGAAAAGAAGACCAGTGGTGACAACAGCTGACCACTCTGTCTCCATAGTGGCCCCACCACCAAGAGAGAGAAGAAAACCAACATATACTGTGACTCTGCTGTGTGTCTATCATTGCCTGTAATCCTCGGAAGACCCATAGGCAGCTTTCCCTTCTCTCCAGTTTATCGATGAGGAAGCTGAGGCCTGGGGAGGTTCATTACCTGCCCAGAGTTATGCAGTAGGCAAGTGAGAGAGCCAGAATCTGAAGCCATGTCTACATGGGTCCAAAGCCCATGCTTTTGCCACTATACCAAGCTGCCTCTTGACACTGAGTTCCTGTGCCAGAAAGCCATATTTCTCTGACAAGAAAAAAGTTTGTTGTCCCAAGTGTGTGTAGGATTTGGGGCTCCTGGTGTCCTTCTGTTTAGAGGAGCCTTAGTCCTGAATTAATAAACAGGTGCACAGGATAGATATTTCTGTGATTTAGCGGGCACCAAATATTTTTTTCAGACACCATAGGGGTTGACAGGACCAGGCGGTGGGAGTTTGTTGGGGAAGACAGGATGAAGTAGGGCTCTTTTAGTAAATTCAAGTCCTACAGCTCCCAGGGCTATAAACTCCTGAGGACAAGTGGCAGGTTTGTCGATTTTTTCCACTTGTACTGTTCAGTTCAAAGGCCCAATTACAAGCTCCCAGAGTGTTCCAAACACAGATTCAGAGAACAGACTGATGAGTAAACTCCCAGAGGTTGCTCATGAAGGATGATCCTGGAAGAAACATTTGCATAAAACTGAATTTTCATTAATTAAAAGAGCAGATGGAATTCACAGTCAGAGAAAAAAGAAATCTCTCTGCAATGTGCCAGATTAGAAGTCAGAAATGTACCAGCAGCCACCGGGGCTTCAGAGTTTATGCATCAGCAGTGGAATAAAGAGCTGAGCAATCACTCAGCAAATATTTATGGAATGTTTAGGAGATAAATGGAGTGAGGGCTGGGGGGCTCAGAGGAAACTGATGCTCTCTGGGGCCTGGGGGCTCACCATCTAGTGGGGCAGACAGATGCATAGGCACAGGTGTAAACAGGACACTATCAAGACAGATTCCTGGAGAAGGTAGCCATCTGAGTTAGACTCTGAGGGCATGCTCAGAGTTTGCCTGCTGGGTAAGGATGAAGAGACACCATTTCGGTCAGAGGCATCAGCCCGGGTGGAGGTACAAGAGGGGGCAACAGCACGGTGTGTTGGAGGACAGCTGCAGCTCCACTTCTTGTATGGCTTATAGACCAAGATGGCATGGGGAGGGAGCAAAGAGACAGACCAAAGTATGGGGGTCTTGAATCCATGATAATAGCCTGAGGAGCCAGCCAAAAGCCAGGAGGGGGTCCAGGCGAAGTGTTGCCTTTAGCGTGGGGCAGTTTGGGTGTCTTTTGCTTAGTGGCTGCCTGGACTTGGGCCCATCTCAACAAGATGAACACTCAGAAGTGTTGGCTGCCAAACCATGTGCCCCAACAGTTTTCTCATCTGAGTAATGGGATTAATGATGATGTAATCTGCCTTAGTCAGTTGTCTGTGAGGATTTCATGGTGTGGCTATTACATAATATAATATAATATATCTTGTCTGGCTATATATATAGCCATATATATTATACATATGTATAATATATATTATATATATATATTTTATATATATATAAATATAACATAATGTCTGGCAAATGGTGAATGCATTGGTCTGGGAGTCGATAGTGTTGTTATTGTTGCCACAGTTGTGATTTAGATGGTTGATTATTTGGTATTTGCTTAGCACTGGGAATCCAGGGCCTGGATTGGGAATGCCCTTGCCTTACGGTGCTCACAGTCCAGCAGGGAAAACAGACCCTAAACAGCTGGTTCATTATAGGAGCTGGGTTGGCTGGAGGATGCTGGGTGCACTAGAGGATCACAGAGCTGGTGCCTTGCCTGCATTCACTGAACATTAGTTCCCTCCCCCAGGTTGCTGTAGTGAGCAGACGAATGGTTGCTGAGCCATGATAATGATGCTAGTATATCGCTTCTCGGCCTTTTGGCTAAAATCAAGTACATAATGTTGCTAGTATGGTCCTTGTTGAAATGATCAAGGTTAGTGACATTTGCTGCCGCCTGTGCCAGAGAAAGTAAGAGAGCCAGTGTTCAGACCCAGGCCAGTGAGGCTGCAGTGCCCAGTATCTTTCCTGAGAACCTGTCCATTCATTCATTCACCCATCCATCCACCAGTCCACCTGTCCATCCATCCATCCTTCCATCTTCACAAATCTATTGAGTACCTCCTGCATTCCAGGCAGTGTTCTGTGGCCCCCAAATACATCTGTGAGTAAACAGTTAGTTCTCCTGCACTCATTAGGTTGGCTATGTATAAGGTAGATAATCACCTTAAAAATCACAAAACTGATAAATATATATTTGGAGATGTTTATTTTTGAGTGACAATTTAGCTGCAGTAAAGTGCACTCTTTTGGGGCACAGTTCTATGAATTTGGACAAACACAGACGGTCATTTAAGCACCACCACAGTGAAAGTACAGAACAGTTCCATCACTCCCAAAGTTTCCTCACCCCAGTCCCCGGCAGCCAGTGATCAGTTCAGACCATTCCATAGAGTCATAGAAATGGAGTCATATGGTCTACAGCCTTTTGAATCTGGAGTTTATTTTCTTCTTCTTCTTTTTTTTTTTTTTTCCTTAAAGATACTTATTTCTTTAGAGACAGCAAAGGAGAAAAAGAGAGCGCACACAAGCAGGGGAGCAGAAGAGGGAGAAAGAGAAGAAGACTCTTCACTGAGCAGGGAGCCCAATGTGGGGCTCAATCCTAGCACCTTGGGATCATGACCTGAGCTGAAGGCAGACGCTTAGTGACTGAGCCACCCAGGCACCCTAGCGAATCTGAGTTTTTTCACTTTGAATGATGCATTTGAGATTTATTCATTTTGTGTGGTTCAGTAGCTTTCCCTCTTTTTAAAATTGTGTTATATTAGTGACCATAAAATACATCATTAATTTTTGATGCAGTGTTTCAAGATTCATTGTTTATGCACCACACCCAGTGCTCCATGCAATACATACCCTCCTTAATACCCACCACCAGGCTCATGCATCCCCCCCCTCCCCTCCAAAACCCTCAGTTTGTTTCTCGGAGTCCACAGTCTCTCATGATTCATCTCCCCCTTCAATTTCCCCCAATTCACTTTTCCTTTCCTTCTCCTAATGTCCTCCATGTTATTGCATATGCTCCACAAGTAAGACCATATGATAATTGACTCTCTTCTTGACTAATTTCACTCAGCATAAATCTCCTCCAGTCTCATCCATGTTGATACAAAAGTTGGGTGTTCATCCTTTCTGTTGGAGATGTAATATTCCCTTGTATATATGGACCATATCTTCTTTATCCGTTTGTCTGTTGAAGGGTATCTCAGCTCTTTCCACAGCTGGCTATCAGTAGCTTTCCCTTTTGATGGATTGGCAAGTAGAACTCTATTGGATGAATAAACACAATGAGTTTATCCATTCACCAGTTGAGGGACACTTATTTCCAGTTGTACGTAATTATGAATGAGACTGCTATAAGCATTTGCTTTCAGGTTTTTATGTGAACTTAAGTTTCCAATTCTCTAGAATAATTACCTAGAAGTGGGATTTCCGGGTCATATGGTAAGCGTATGTTGAACTTCCTGAGAAATGGAGAAACTGTTACCCAGGATGGCTGGACCATTTTATATCCCCACAAGCAATGTATGAAGGCTCTGGCTTCTCTACACCCTTGCCAGCACAGGGGATATTGCCCCGCAATCATTGCTTTTCTTATCAGCCCTTCTAATATGCAAGGAGTAGTTTTATTTCACAAGTCCCTAATGACTAAAAGTGTGCTACATATTTTCATTTGCTTATTTGCCATCCATTTATCTTCTTTATGAAGTATCTATCCAAATCGTTCCCATTAATGATTTTTATTAATTCAGCCTTGGGAATTCTTTATATATCCTGGATATAAGTCCTTCATCTGATAGATGTTTTGCAAAAAATTTTGGCCCATCAGTGGCTTGTTTTTCTTTTGCCATAATAGAATCTTTTTAGAAAAAGAAGTTTTAAATTTGGATGAAGTCCGGTTTTTTAAGAGATTTTATTTATTTTTTATTATTTTAATTTTATTTTTTAATTGTTCCAAGATTCATTGTTTATGCACCACACCCAGTGCTCCAGGCAATACGTGCCCTCCTTAGTACCCACCACCAGGAGATTTTATTTCTTGATCATGTATTTGGTTTCGTATCTAAACGTCTTTTCCTCACATGAGTTTACAAAGAATTTTTTTCTTTGTTTTCTTGTAAAAGTTTTATACTTTTGGATTTCACATTTAAAGCTGCATGCATTTTTAATTTAGTTTTTAGTATGGTGTGAGGTGAAGATGGAGCTTTATTTATTTGCATACAGCTATCCAATTGTTCCAGAAACCTTTGTTGAAAACACTGTTCTTTCCCTACTGCATTGCCTTTGCAACCTTGTCAAAACTCAATTGACTGTAAATGTGTGAGTCTATTTCTGGATTCTTTTTTGGTGATTTAGATGTCTACTTCATAATTTTCAACAATATTTGGGAATTTGCTATCCATCTTTCTGTTGTTGATGTTGTTTAATTCTGTGATGGTCAGAGAAGTCCCTTATATGATTTCTTTTCTATTTTTTTTTAAATTGGTCAAGTTTGTTTTGTGGTCTAGATATGATCTATCTTGGTGAACACTCTATGTTTTTGTGCAGAGAATATGTATGTTCTTCATTAGTCATGTTGCCTATAAATATCAGTTGGGCCTTAAATATTCTTACTGGTTTTCTGTCTACTTGTTATATAAGTTACTAAGAGAAGTGTGTTGAAATCCCCAACTGTAATTGTGAATTACTCTATTTTTCTTTGCATTGCAGTTCTGTCTCATGTATTTTGATGTTCTGCTGTAAGGTGTGTACATTTTTAGGATTATTACATCTTCTTGGTAAATTGCTGCATGTATTATTATATAACATCTAAATCACCCATGGGTGAAAGACAGAGTCACAGGGAAGTTGGAAGGTGTTTGTAACTGAATGAGAATGAAGAACATAGTATATGAGCGTTTGTGGAATATAGCTAAGGCTGGACTTAGGACAGAATTGACAGAGCATTAAATGTTTATATTGGAGAAAGACAAGACTCAAATCAATAATTTGTATTTCCACCTTAAGAAACTAGAAATCTGAAATCTACTCTGTGTGATATTAATATAGCCACTCCAGCTTTCTTTTGTTAATGTTTGCATGGTATTTCCAGTGGTGTGCTGGTAAATGTTTAACAACTATCTCTCTGGTGGT